>NC_091052.1:14107680-14423656 GCF_963966145.1 Tenebrio molitor | reverse complement strand
ATCGTCGTGTCGTGTTTTTAATTCGATACTCGACAAGAGCGGCTTTATTGTAATTCTGTGAACTGATAACAGACACACCTACAGCATTTTTTATAGCTGGACTCAGACAGTCACGTTGGAAAAAAATTAAAAGAAATCTCTGGTGGAAATTAACACCAGTCGGTGATTTATGCGCAGCTGGGATGGAAATTTTTGTCGCTCCGAGGATGATTCATGGAGTTTGGCCAAATCTTGCAATTATGTGAACACGGCTTGATTATCAGTACGGGATGTTGTAAATCTTCGATTAATCAAGGTAAAATATTTAATTGGAATTTTTAATACGGTGCGTGGGACAGAGGAGAGTTGGTTAATTTCGAGCTGGGAGGTGATCTCACCGGGAGATGTCGAATTCAGAACGGTGGAAACTTTTGGAAAATGATTAACAAAGCGGTAAGAACTGAATTTAAAAATTTTTATCACTCATTTTTTCCAGTCTGCTTCGTAGAAGAAAGGAATTTTACACTTCGGAGGATGTTCTAAGATCTCCTTTTCTGATAATAATATTTCAACAAAATCCAAGTTTGCAGCAATATATTGAGAACAATTCTGGTCAGATTTTCAGGAGAAATAGTGTTTCCACATATGTATTTGAAAATGTTCTGAAAATACGATATTGTATGAATTATTTCAGAGCTCAAATTAAGAGGCCTCGGCTTCGCCTCGTGCCTGAAACCTAGTTTTCGCGCGCGAAAATACACCTACCGTACTCTATTGAAAATAACTATTAGATATCCGGAAGCATGAAGAAAATATAAGTTTACGAAAATTTTCCTTTGGCCTTAAAACTGAATTTTTTCAAAATAAAAACTGACGAGTAGGTCTACTCAAATTTTAATTTCCTAAATTTTACTGATATTCTAGTTAACTGCTCAATCATGAGTTATATTTGTGCAGAAAACCTTTTGAAAAATCTGTCTCATTTCCACTTTCGCGATGAATCTTTTAAAATCGTCAATTTTTCTTTTGAACGATGGTTCCTTTCGAATTTTTTGCACTTTGCTTCAGTCACCTTTGGGTTGGACTTCGAACAACAAAATCTCAGGATGTGTCCAATAAAATATGGTCTCGTGATAAAGCAAAGAATTATTTTGACATAAACGACTGCATAATTCGAAAAGTGCCAACCGAAACAGGTTAACTATAAATAATTCAATTTTATGCGTCGGAAAACGCCATCCACCACACACCTTTTCTGCCATTATAAAAATTTGTAAAAATTAATATTCCGAATAGAAATATGTACATATTAATTAGACGCCTCGACCCACTCCCATTCAAATCTCGTTTTACTCGTCGTGCCCCACTTGCATCGCCACTGCAGCGCCCCCCGAAATTGCATCGCACTGCATCAAACGATAGAGAGGGCGCCGCAACGCCCGTTCAAATTCAACACAATAAAGAAAATATGCGCTGCTGATTGTGGAAAGAACTCAGTAGCGGCATTCATTGTCTGAATGGCGGCGTTTCTGCAGCACATTCCAATTATACCGAGCTGGATGAGCCGTTTCGCCTGGAAAACGGGCGCTTGCATACATAGTGCAATTCGGCGCATCCGTCCAGACTCCTTCCGGATGTGCACTCGCTGTTTCTCTCCCGCTTGGGGGGTTCATGCGGCGGACGTGGCGCAATTTTCACCCGAATGGGGTCGCTGGCGGCGTGCAGAATGCAACACTAGCGCCATTGGCGGCGTAATGTGGCGTTATCTTCATTTGCGCGGCTCATGTCAGCCTACTGGGATAGGATATGCAGCGCTGTCTCCCATTACGGGGGGTATGTGCGCACTGTGGTTTGCATCCTAATGAGAAATGCAATTTTATGCTGAAATGCACACGGCTGCAGTGCCGCACTGCGAATTCGAACAAAAAAAAAGCAACAACTCCCAGCTTAATATTTCTGTTATCAATGTTACTGCAAAGATTTTCGCAAGTTTTGTGAAAAAAATATTATTGTGAAGACTTTTTGGCCAGACCTGGCTGGAAGAGAGCGTTTTGTTGAGACGGTGGAGGGTCCCCGTTGGGGTGGCAAAAGTGTCGAAATGTTTGCCTTTGTTGGGCGATTAGTCGGGTGCGAAGGGGCGAATCGGCATCAAATATCCGGAAAAAATTGAATTCAGCGCGCGTTGTAAAAGCTAATTTATTTGGTAAATGTGTTGGCTAACTTCTTGCAGTAACTACTCCTCGAGAAGTTTCGTAAGTCATTAGGGTCGAACGAAAAGCCGGCGGAGCTCGGCGAGTCGCGAAAAACTTTCTCGGGGGCAACCGACCGCACAAGACAGAAAGGGCAAAATAAAATATAAGTTATGGGTTTTAATCTCGGGCTCGGTAACTGTGGGGAAAAGGCCAAACTGTGCTATAAATATCGCCGGCTTGGCGTCTATTGCTACATATTTTTGTTAGCGAGATAACTGGTGCATCGTTGCAATCGGCGTCGGGGTGGCGCACCACCGGGAGGCGACCGTTGCCTTCGCTCTTCCGTACACGGCCCGAAACACCTCCGGTTTTAACGACATCGTAAACATCTCATTACATGACGTGTAAATCTAACAACTGCTTCTGCTTACGCCCCATGATTTACGACTACTCTAAAAATAGTACCGACTTTCCTATCTAACGAGGGACAATAACACAATTATTAAACTGTCAAAATCTTAATTGATGAGCTTTTGTTTCGACGAGCTTAAAGCTTCCTTCCCACGGTCGACCACGACTCCGGTCAAAATTTTTGGAAACTGCACCAGCAGAGTGCGTTCACAACAGCAGGATTTCCACTCCTGCGCTGGCGATATCCGTCCTGGATTACTGTTTCTTTCAGTTAGATTGCTATCTTTTGACTGTTGAGCAATCACAATATAATACTGAGTACAAATTGTGGAGGTAGCGAATAAGGGATTTGTATCTATGGGGTTAGCTTCGAAACAAAGAATCCAAACATTTACGACGCTCCTGGCAGCAGTTTGGCTAGTGAAACATTTGAAGCTATCTCGTTATCGATTGAGAGTCGGGGGTTGCAGGGGCTGGGAATTATTGCACACGTTCCAGCCACCATCTGCATTAAAACCGGCGCAACCGTCTACACTTTATCAATATTCATGGAAAATTGCATTGCACTTTTTCAGCGGACAAAATCGGAAATATGAGAGGAGGGTTCATCATGATGATGCGTGCAGCTCTGACCCATTTTCCTATTTTTGGGATGCACTTGCATCCGTCCAAATTCCCAAATAAAAATAGACCGGTTTTGATGGAAACGTCGCACAATCGGGACCAGTAAGATCGTTTCCTTGTTGGATTTAATTAAACGACTCGGCCGACATTAAAATTCAATATAAGTGGCTTGCGAAATGGCGGCTTAGCCGACCATTACTATTCGCCTTTTATTTATTTGACTGCTTAACTGGTATAATTTTTCAGGATAACTGTACTTGTTAACCATTAGCGTGTTCATACCGACGATTTGCATCTGTCACAATTTACTCTTAATGGTTTTTCTTAACTCGCACGAGATTGTTATGGACGTGATAAAAGCTATTTCGTAACGGAAAATCCAGCTGGAATATCTTACCGGACGATTTATTTATTGTGATCCGCGATCCTCTTCCACTTTAGTTAGAAAATCGATATTTTCCTTTTTTTGAGATGTTCAAAGCCGAGACACAACCAGTTACATAATTATCCACTTTGTCCCATCTGCAGGACTGTCTTAATAGTTAGAGTTAACTGTAGTAACCACCTATAAAATCGGCTAAGAACACATAAACCGTGATTTACGGTTACAGCACATTGTTTCATGTGGAGGTTGCTTTGGCGGTAACAACTCACACAGATTTACACAAGTGCACCTGAAAAAATCAAAATCATAAATTCAACAGGCCAACAATATCGGGTTTGAACTGTTCTAGAGAAGAACACACTTATTAACTAATCGACCAAAATCTTAAATTTTCTTTTCCGGCACAAACTGAAATATTAATTCTTGATTTTAATTAAAACTACAATCTCTTTCGTTAGATGAAGCTTGTAAAAAGAAATCTGTCTTCAAAAAGTGTATTGTTATCTCAATTTCGTTGTAGGTCGTAAAATTTTATTGCATATTATGAGCGATTAACGGGCACAATGTTTGGATTTGAAAAGATTGGGACCCTGCTTAAAATATTACCCGCAAGATCTTTAACCTAAAGTACCATACAATTTTACGACCTACAACCAAATTGAGAAAACAGTATATTTTTTTTAAATCTTTGTACATTTGTTCCCTCCAAATTACTTTTAATGTTATTCCAGAAGAAAATTAGAAGATCTTCGTTACAATTTTTTTGAATCTAGGAATCCGTAGGTATATGTATTATCAAAGCTACATTTTTGGATGGAAATTACTTTTTTTTTAATTTTGTAACAATGTAATTTTTCTTTCAAACGAAGTCTTAAATACACTGACCGGCACAAAAAACGACTCACTTTGAATTTTATTAATATAATTAAGTAATTCACTGTTTTAGAAAAAAAATTTGATATCATGTTGTTTTGATAATGTTATTTAAGTTATTCTTTGCCAAAGAATATCCGACAAACAAAACATTAAACACAGGAAATAAAATTTTATGAAAAAAAAAGTAATTTTTTAGAAAAACAATTATGTTATAAAAAATTGCCAAAATTTGAACAGCATTTTGAATTAATAGGTATATCGTATTGTCAAATTAAATTTTTTAACATGTAAATCAACCGACAAAAACACAATATGGAAGTAGCGCAAATTTTCTAATAATTTATTTAAACAAAACAATTCGGTTGCCATGGTGACCGTAGCACTCCCGATCATTGAAAATATCGTAATTTAACTATAATAAAGAAAAATAAGCACAAATACAATTTCAAGATCATTTATTAAAGAAATCATAATGAGTCGTTTTTTGTGCCGGTCAGTGTAGTTTTTCTCATTTTTCTCTTATTTTGGAAAATAATCGAAATCTCCTGGATTCAAATTTTCGACTGATGATTTGATAATTCCTCATCTAGATCTAGAATCGTGATAGGTTTTAAAATTTTTTTTGTAGTAGATTAATCTTCCAAGCACGTAATTTCTCTTCTAGTAGAAACCTTCAGACATTTTGTCGGTCACAAAATTATTTTAGAACACGAAGATACAACTGCAAATTGTTCTTTTCGTTTTCTTGTATTAGACAATGATGAATCTTGTTAGAAGATGTTCCTTGTAAAAGATCTCTAGCATTTTATAGGTCAAAAAATTTGTCTCTTCTTGATTGTTATAAGTTGCTTTTGAAAAAAGAAAAAAATAGCTTCAAATTTCAATTCAATAATTTATTAGTCCTAAACAGATCCTTTTTATAGTTTTTAAATGATTCCAAGCAAGCTTTCAGATGCTTGCTTGGTTAAAAAATTCTCTTAATATGTATTTCGTTAATTCTTCTTGAAAATAATTTGATTTGAAATAAAGTGAACGTCAATTTATTTGGACTCCACAGAACGGTACAAATTTACAGATAAAATAAACATGTTAATAACTTGTCGGATACTCACAAGAACTTTTAAAATGTCAGTGCAATCTTCCATATATAGTCCTCTTGTGCACCAGTAACATTTAAATGACTAACACCGTATCAAAACACTCATGTTGTTCCACAACCAGTGAAACATTCCATCACAAATCTGTTTTTTTTTTGGTGGGCTAAATTATACGAATTTCGCCCAATTAATTTTATTCTTCAGCAACGACATCGTTAATTTTTTTAATGAAACACCTGTTGAGCTTTCGCTTATTTGACAAAGCTCCCTCGCCAAGTGTCCACTATTGGTCGCACCATTTCAACTTTTGTAAAAATCCTAGCTCGGGAAGTTGCGCTTTTAGCGGCCATTATGGACCCCGTGAAATCTTTATGGAGCAGCAGTCCCCAAAAATTTTACCACACGCTTTGAATATTCACCGAGTGGCAAAATCGTCCAATTAAAAGGCGACAGGAGCGGCGCCAAATCAGCAAATAAACAAGCCAAGAATCGAAGATAAGACGTTATGGGAGTATTTTGGAAAAATTTGCATAGAGATTTTGTCCCGATCGATTTGTTTACGAGCAGTAGTGAGTAGCGAGTGTTAAGAAGTTCGAGTGGCACTCGAGTCCTGACAAGGTGAGCACTTAAAATCTAACGACGTCGATCAATAGAAATTTAAATGAGCGATCGACAGCAACAAATTTGTATCGCCATCATTATCGCCTGATTTACGGCGTATCGAGAACACGGGCCCGAATTGAAATTTAGAATGGCGGCGAAGGTTCACTAATTGAAATTTAGTGTGCAGCTCCCCTTTCAAATTTAAAACTAATTTAAAAGTCTGCGGGATAACTCTTCCCGGATTAAGCCCCGCGAGGGTGAATCAGCCTGGCGCCATGTTGTAATTGCGGCGGTGGTCGAAGTTTAGCCCCATTGTTCAATAATGCACGTGATTTAGTGGAGGGTGGGCGAGGTTAGCCCCGGACGGCACCTGAGTCAATGTCTGCCGTTGTTTACGACCGGGTCGAGCCCAGAACATTTGTCTTGGAAACAACAATGCACCTAGGATTGGCCGTCTTCGTGCACCTCCCTGATTAACGGCCTCGAAGTCCTGGCCCACCGCAGATTAATTCCACCTGCATTATTAACGAGATGGGAATTTATCGCGAGTTCTTCGAGACCCGATGAGCTTTTATAGAAAGAAAATTGCTTCCATGAAAATTTCACCTCCACATGAGGTGCGCTCCAACTAGTTATGCAGATGAAATTTGAGTTTGTGCGCCAAACGGACGTTATAACGGTCGCGTTATGTTAATATTTAAGCGAACAGTATAAGTAATTTTCAACTAGAAATTGTGGATTTGGCCCCAACACGGAATTATTCTATTGCTGCTCCTGCTGACGCGCGATAATTAAATCGACTGACAAACTATTCGTCCTTTCTAAAAAAATGTTTTCTCTTGCATCCTGTTCTGATAAGGCTCGATCCGAACCGGAACAGTTCAGATAACAGAGCCATTTCTTTTCGATTAATGAATCACCGGATCCTTCCTACAATGGCCCAGCAAGGAATTAAATCTTTAATGATCCATAAAATTCCAGTCAAATCAGAACTATTTTGTAACGTTGAAGACCTAGCCACTGATAATTACCTAATCAGAAAGTAATTGGCATCTATGTATATCATAATGATTTGATTTTTCATTCATTCAAATAAGAAATCTTGTCTTGGAACTTATTTGAATTCTTAATTTGGTGCGTTCAGAGCTTTATTTGAAGCTCATTCACGCAAGAAATACCTAATACAAAAACCTACTTCCGATTTTTTTCTACTGAAAGACGCACATTTAACCAGAAGACAATGTGTTATTTGTGTATCAAGGCCAAAAAGTGCGTTTTTTTCGTCCGAGTCTGAGTTTTCTGGCCGAGGCGCGCAGCCGAGGCGCACATTAAATTTTTTAGGCAAACGCACGAACTACAAAGTAAAACACATCATTGCAAAACTTACAAATTTATTTTGTCTCCTCGTTCAAATAGATAAATTTATTAATACACATTAACAATTATTTGTTTAAGTGTTCGTAATCAGCTTGCCAATAAAAACCGGAAATTTAATATCTGCAATGTTTTTACTTATTTACGTAATGTATGGTGAGAGGACAATTATCGGTTTTGTCACCGTCCGAAAAAGACTTACTTTTCGTCCGCTTGTGGGTACGTAAAATTACTCTTTTCATAAATTAATCCTGAAAAAATTAAAAGAAAAAGCTTCAGAGCTATAAATAATGATAATTAATTAAATGAGTCCATTTGGTGTACGTTGTGCAGGTGTATTTTATCAGGAACAGCGATGTTAAAAAAATTCCTCGTGTGGAGAGTCATTCCTCATGTCGTACACGAGCAAGAAGCAATTTTTTGCCACAATCTCCGATCTAAACAAGCAAATGCTTACAAACCATAAAGTTATTCGACGAATTTTCCCCGAAACCGAATCCAAAACAAGCATTTCCACACTCGCCTCCATTAAAACGTTTTCTCTTCTTCGATAAATCAGCGAGCGATTTTTTCGTTGGTCGTCTTTCGAAAATTATTCAAATGAGTACAAAACTATTCCCGATCGTATCGGAAGCGATTTATTTGCAAATGGGAAACGAACGTCAGTTGGTCGGTGGTTTTACAGTTGTCGGAATAATTTAATTGTTCGGGTGCGAGTCGAAGCGAACTAATTAGAATGTTACGTGAGAAGATAATGTAAAATATTTTTAATTGGCACACACGATGTGGGGAACGAATTGGGAGTTTTGACCGGGGGGTCGGGCCGGTCTCGGTCCGGTGCAAATGAAGAAATAAAAAAGAACCGCCGATAAAAACGATAAGACGAAAACAATTTAATAAATAGCGAAACATGCGTAGCATGTCGGACGCAATAACGCGTTATGAAATATCAAGGCGATTACCCTCAATAACGGTCTAATATTATCAAATTATCACACATAGAGGCTCAGCGGGCCGGCACTCTATAACAAGACCCATTACATGGTATTAGCTTTGTAACCGCAGTAATCCAGGTACTTTATGGTAGCATTAACGGTTGAAAGCTCGCGTGACTTACCGAATTTGATCCTGGCGGAGCTTTCATTTACATATCGCATGACTCGCCCGAACGTGCTTAATTATATGTTTTGCGACGGGGCTAACTAACCGAAATCAGAAACTAACCCCCGACTTAAACGCCGCCCCACCACTAATATGAATATTTTAATAAACCGGAGGAATCCGGGTGTACGTGGAAAGATTAAATGTTTAAGTCGGAACGGGGCGAATTTCGCCGTGTTTACGGCGACTCCGGGCCCCATTACCTCGAATTGAACGAGGGAATCGAGGTAAATATTCGGCCGGTCTGGGAAAGATTATTAAAAATGTTCCGGGCCCGGATTAGCCGATCGGACGCCCCGTCCACGGTTCCGGGGTGTTGCGTTTTGATTAAGCGGCTTGATAGCTGGAGATTATGGACCGGTGTAATGTAGGTTAGACACTTTGGTGCGCAACTTGAGAACATGAACATTGAAAGCTATAAGGATACATAAACACGCGTAAAGGAGCCATTTCGCGTAACTTTATCGCCATTTTGCCGCTGTTTAAGGCAGACACAGAGTGCGTTCGAGGTGCGAGATAATGACGGTTGATAGTCTAATGACGCCGAACCGAGCCTGTGTAAACCCCCGGGGTTGGAAGATGCACGCCAATTGCCAAATTAGATCCGAAAATATGATTCGAATTATGAAACCGTCGCGCTCCCTCGACAAAAACTCCAAACGCAATTAACAAGACGGAGCGCGACCCCAACGACTACTGATTTCAGAGAGCAACGCCCGAAAATTGCCCAGCTTATGCACGCTGGACAGACGATCCATTTAAACTGATTGTTTTGCTGCCGGACCCACTTACACCACCACTCTTCTCTTCAACTGTTGCCACAAATATTTAATTCTCTATTTTACGTCCTGATCTTCAAAATCCTCAATATTTTATTGCCCTCTAATGCCTCGACTCTCCGTTATCTCGCTTGTTTCAGAAGTTTTTTATTGGAACATTTCTATTCCAATCATCTTAGATAGTTCCCAAACTTGGTCCATCCTTTCTCGCGATATTCCCCATTTCATTCTTATTTCTGTTTCAGATCCTTCCCCGGCGACACTCGACAACCCGCAAGGCTCCATCTGCGGACCCACTTTACGTCGTCGAGATACACCATCACCGTGTCTGTTGTCTGGACGAGATAACACAGTGCACATTTGCAAATTACCAAGACAGCAAACACCAGCTCCTATTGTCTAAATAAATCTCAACCCCTACGGCAATAATTTACACTTACATTAATTTCGTAGAATAATTAAGTTTAAATTTATCCCTCGATTCAGACCCCTCTGCGATCCTTAACTCACCAGCTGAGCACACGTCATTTATTTTTATTTCCATCGTGTGATCCAATCGAATTTGAATAAATTAAAATAAGATTTTCAAAAACTTGTATCATTCTCTTATTTTAGCCGCAAGATTTCGAACAATACAAGCTTGCGGACCTTAATTTACTCCTACGTCCTGTCCCATCTCATAATTTAATCTTCAAGTTCTCATTTTTTAATTTCCTTAATGTCATCGCCATTATTTACGACTTAAGTCCGAGATAAGAGATTTAATTAAAGTCGAATCCCTGAAGACGTCTAAATCTTGGGAGTTTTCTCTGCGGGAGTGACCCAAAAATGTGGAAAACCTGGTCGAAACTGAAAATCGTTCCGAGACGGTAATTTGGAAAAAAATTGCTTAATTAGCTTAGAAAGGTGCAATCTTAATCATGTGCGCAGATCGTGTCTAATCTGTATAATTAATTAGAGTCGAATGAATATCCTGACAAATTTATTGCGCGATGGTCAAAAAAAAAAAATGAATACACTAATTGGAAGTGGGTGTGTTGCGTGTGAAGCAGTCGGTGTGTGGACCGCGCCGTGATTGGTAGCGACGTTTGCACGTGATGAACGACGTCTTGTCGGCAACAGATGTCGTTGACGTATTCTTCGGCGACTTTGTCTCCGCTGGCATAAAAATTAACTTTAATATCGGGGCATTCCTGGATATTCCGGGCCATTTGCGAGGAGCTGCGGCGGCTAAATTCTTTATTAATTACATTCCGGCCGCCATCGAGCGCCGCTGTGCGATGAGGCTTTCTAATTACGCCGCCAAAGCGCTGCAATCGCCTGGCAATATGCCACCTAATGGATACGAGGCCATAACTCATCGCACAACGGGTCAAATTAATTTAGGGTTTGGGGAATTGCTCACAATAATTTATAAATATACGGCGGGAACGGTCGAGGACGTTCCCTTAATAAAAAGGAGCAGCGAGAGCGTTCGGGAACGGGCGTCACCGCTCCAGGGCAATGGAGTGGTTATATGATGAGATGACATCATATCGGCGGCACGACTCCCGAGTGGGATCCGGGAATACTCCGCTCTGTTGTTATACCTGCACTGAACGGCCTACCCGGAAAGTATTCGATTACGATAAAATGCACTATACATGTTGTATCTAGTTGACGACTCCGGCCGTACGCCTCTTCATCCCGACCAACGAACTACTCTTTTCCATTAGAACGGCCTCAAAGGAACGAACGAACAGACGAGGAGACCCCGACGGGAGCTGCAGGATGGGATTAACGGCCGCGAGACAATCGAAAATTCTTCATTTTACCTCCACACTCACGCCACAAACGAACAGATCAAATTTTATCGATCAAACAATTTCTCGATCTCATCCAAAACATTCTGAATTAATCACCTGGACCTGAACAAACGAACGGACTTTTCCAAAAATGAAAATACAATTTTAATTTCACCTGGAAAGATAACGAACTGGGAAATTTCGAGCGAAATCGGAAAAGTGTTTTTCTTATTCACTGTTGGAACGGCTGATCGGATTACACTCGACTACTTCAAACAAAATAAACGAACAGACTTTGCCGAGTTTTTTACAGTACTTACAAACAAACAAACTTTGAAGGTTTTGAATTTGTGTCAGAGTGAGGTTTTCGAAAGATTCGTGTAATGGATTGTGGTACAAAATCGAGTAAACGAACAACCTCAATCTCCCATTTTCATCACGACTGAGATTTGTGTATCATGAAACAAACGAACAGTTTTTTATAAGTAGCGCTATGAAAAATATGTCTTGGGAGTAGCTGCGAGGGAACAGATTACGTCTCGAACACACTTACATTAGTACCGCGACAGTAAATAATTTTATGAAGAGATTTAAGAAAGTTTACACGTCCTTTGGAAATTATTACGTGAACCAAGATAATTTCAAATAGATAACGAACAGACTTTGCCAAACTTGTGGGGCAAAACCAGAAATATGACATTTTCTTGTCTTTAGTTTCTTCCAGGTCTTTCTTATAAAGTTTATTTTCAAAATTGTGTAGATAGTGGCATTGCAACAGTTGTTGCAAATCAACCAAACAATTTTCTTTTAAGATTAGAAATGACGACACATTAAATCTTGTTTTGAAAACAATGAAATAATCAATTTCTCTTATTTTTTCACTTTGAGACCGCACACACAAAAACGCATTGTACTGAAAAACTTGAAACATAACAACGAACAGTTTAAAATGTTTTGTTCGATACCTCCTAGAAAGTTAGTGAGTGAAGGTTTCGCTTTCATTCACTTCACTTTCGTTCACTGGTTTTCTTTTACGCATAATTTTTAAAATGTTTCCGATTTATTCTGATAACGCAATATCACATATCATCCATTTCCACAGCGTGCACACAACCACTTTATTGACCGTTAGAGAAGTTTGTTTATTTTGTAGGTATATATTTTATTTTTTCCCATTGCAACAGACTCATCCAAAAATGTCATTTATTTTTATTTAAAATTTTGAATACAAAGTTACACACTCCTTTCTAAGGAGGTATCGAACAAAACCAAACAGCACTCGAGAGTAAGGCCGCTTTCGTTCACTTGAATTGCATCATCCACTCAGCTCTGCAGTTCACGTGACCGAAAGCTTGGCTTCCTCACTCTTACTGTAAATAATGATTACTCTCCATTAAATGAACGAATCAAACGAAAGTTTTATGAAAGTAGTTTAAGTATTATTAAAAATCAAAAAATGAATAAAATAGTGAAATGCATGTAAAAAAAATTGTGCAGAGTAAATGAAAAGTAAAGAAACGGAATGTGTGAAATACCTTCAGACGTAACAAACGAACATATTTTTTCAACGTTTAGAAATGAGTAGAGCAAAATAAAATCGTTTTTAAAAAATTAAAATCTTTCATTGCCATTTTTTTTTATAGAACAAACAATTTTGATTTTGTGTAGTTTAGTTGAAGAGTCCCAAACGAAACAACATCGGATGGAATAAACGAACAGTCTTGACAAGAATCTACCGAATTTAAAAAATGTGGACTGTCACTGGAACCACAAACGAACAGATTTCACTCAATGCCTTGAAAAAATTTAAAAAATTACGTTCTCGTACACATAACAACTGAAACACGTAGAACATTTATTTTAGCTTGCTTTAGCTCTAAGTTATCGTTTGTTTTTCTACGCCTGTTCCTATCTTAATTATGTATCTCGGTGTAATTTATATTTTCTAATTTTAGAATTTTATTCTGTGTTTTTTTCTAATCCTCTACCACTTGTATCAGGTACCATAAATAATGCTTTTTAATAAAAAGGAGTTGCCGTCAAGCTTTTTTATTTTTTCGTTATCAAAAAACCATAATTATTGTTGTCACTGCGGGTTTGTTTTACAATTATAATTTTTTTTTTTTAATGATCAATAGGTTCTGGCGTGGTTTGAGCTTTTGGACCGGTTCTCGTCGCTTTTCCAGTATTGTGTAAGCCATAATCGGTCTTAAGAACTACCGAATGGGAACAAACGTTGAGTGCGTTGCCACTTTGTTCTCCCGAAGCAATTCTTTCAGATTATGGCTGCGAGGGTACATAAACAACCAAGTTTACAACACACCTACTGACAGTATTAACATGTTGCGCCAAGAACAGGAAGCCGTTCTTGATTCGGTATCGGAAGCTGTGTATAATATCAGCGGCAAGGAATTTCCTCCTGCGAGGACAAAAATTTCAGGACGGTGGTCGAATCGTCGATAGGTGGTGTTTTAATTCCGCTCCAACGGACAAAATAAAAAAGCGAATTAAAAATATGAACCATAAAAGTATATATTTGAGATACTGCGGCAGTAAAAGAATGAGAGCGGTTCAATTTAAAGTGAAAAATGCATCAAATTTCCACGGCAACAACGTTGTATGATAATCACGTATCGTTTGAATTACAAGGGTAGGGAGGGGGTGTTCCCGTGTCCAGGATAACAAAAGTCCGCATCCCTCGGGACCGGAGGATGTGCCCTCGACCAGAAGGGGTCCGACATAAAAAGAAAACGATCCATACAATGGCGCATATACCGGCTATAGCCCGTTATGCAAACTATGGCTACTATCTCTTCTATAGGCCATTTGGCTCGCGATGGACAATCGTCGGTTAGAACCCGATTGCCGTTGAGGGACTCATCTAGAAAATTATATCATGCAGCAGGGGTGCGTGCGTTAAAGGGGAATGTTTATGGCGGCCGTTCCGACACTTGCGGGAACTAGATAGTGTTATTTCCATAAAATTAACAACAAACAAAAAGGCTTCATTTTCATCACGCATTCACCGTGTTTCGCCGGTTCGGAGGGTCACTTCGCACGACCGCTCACCCCCTTCACGGAGGATCACCAAAGGAGAAAGCGATTTCTGGTTTTGACACAGCGGGGAATCTTTCACATCCACCCTTTCATTTAAAAAATCAAACAAAACAGGATAGTTTTCAAACTATTCATCACGAAAATCGGTTATTCCCCGAAAAAAATGACCTTGAATTAAATTACTAAACAATTAAATTCTTTTGGTAAGTAGAAACAAACGAACGGATTTTGACGTTTTAAAAAATTAAAAACAGTAAACAATTTTTCAAAAGAGTAAACGAACAGATTTGAATAGCGCTTAAATACTTATTGTGTTTATAAAAAAAGGAGTACCACTAGAACAGTCACAAAGGAACAGATGACCCTTTTCATGATTGTAAGTTATTACTACATGCATGAAAAATGTGTATTGCCAAGAAGGAATAAATGATTTTTCAAACCAAACGAACAGACTTCGTAATGAGTTGCAATGCTGTAAGTATTACTTTTAAAAACCAGAGTTTGTGGTTCTGATGCAAAAAGAACAGACACGAGTGTACCAAACGAACGAAGAGCCTGTTCTTATAGCTTTATTGGAACGCTTACAAACGAACAGATGCACGAAAAACTTGATGAGAACCTTAAAAAAATAATTTATTTATAAAACTGTCTGAACTGTCGTTGCAACGGCCCAAAAAATAACATTTTATGTATTTCGAGTATCGAGAAAAAAAAAGTACAACACTCATAACTCTTCGAACCGAACGAACAGACTTTGTCACGCAATAAGTATGATTTAAAAAAAATTAAAAACCGTTCTAAATCAAATATGAACTAGTGGTACAACAAAACAAACAAAGAATCTCCTTACGAGTTTCCGAGTAATACCTATCTAGCTGCGTTAGAACAGTGACAAAGGAACGGACGACACTTCGACCGAACGAACGGACTTTGTCACGCTCGTAAACGAGTTTCAATACAGCAAGGAAATTAAAAATTTACTTGGAGTAAATGCGAGGTAAAAATTTTTTTGAAAGAGAACAAATGAACAGTGTATGCAGAGATTGTCAAATTGCGCAAACGAACCGAACGAACAGAGATTTGCAAGTTCAGAAACAGAAAAAAAAAGTTCTTCCAAAAAGAAAATTTCTCAAGTGAACATTTTAAAACATTGTAGTTTCTGACTTGTTAATATTGTGCAATTATAGTTTAAGTGTTATTAATAAGACATAACTTACTTGAACGAGTTGACAACAACTTGGTTGATTTGTTGCTCCTTCATAATGACAATAAATTATGTTTAATTATTTTCAACATTCCAAAAATAGAGACCTGCGATGATCTCAATGGTAAAAAGTTTTGTTATGTAATAGGTATTTTAGAAAAATTCTGGCAGTGAAGTTTTAGTTGAACAGGAATCCTCCAGAATTCTGGACAATAAAAAAATTAGTGTTTGATTTCAAAAAAATTATTCAAATGAGCTTACTGGTTCCTTAATTCATTATCTCGATAGTAATTTTCAATATCGCCCAGGCCTGGGCCCACTCTCCACCCATTCGCCCATTATGGAAGAGTACCCGGAAAATGGAAACCCTAACGAGCTACGTAATCGCTTAATATCCAATAGTTAAGCCATAACTTAGACGAGGAACGATCGCCAATGACAAGACAATGGAATTGATGTCATCCTCTGTAATTCCAAGCAACAATAAATTTAACGACCAGACTAATGAAGAAAATCCAAGAAGTTTCCGGTTGCGACCGGCGAAATCACCACCGTTTACGAAAATGACCATAACGCAACAACGTCGCAGCGTTTCCAAAAGGTAAATAAACCGGTAGCTCAAGTCGTCCTCATAAAAGTTCTGATTTTATGGCTTTCCAATAAACGTCTCCTACTAAAAAATTAAACCATTGTGATGGACCGAATTTCGAGTACCACCCCTGGGTTGGCACGTGAGACCAGCCGATGCATCCACCGTCTCGAATTAATAAATTCCGTTGAAATGTATGCACACCCACGCCGAAAACAACCATAAATTTGCAAATGTAAAATGTAAATTTCACCCAACTATTACAACAAATCTACATGGAGCTCTGAGCAAAAACAAACCGTGCTGGGGCGTGGGTAATTCGTGTAAACTCCACAAGGCGAGAATTTTTTTCCAAAGGGTCTGGATGAATCACGAGAGAAAGTTGACGCAAGCAGTACTCCGAGTGGTACAACCAGATTTGTAAAATTTGTTTTGGGCCTCAAGGACTGGCTTGTTGTGTCGCAAGAGCCGCGTGGGCAGTACCACCAGTACCAGAGGAGTCGCTCTGGAAATGATTAAAACTTTGCGGTCGACACGTTCGCCCGTAAAGCGTCCCCGCGATAAAAATAAACTGAACGTTAACGTAACTTCAATAAAAGTAAAGCAGTAACGTACCGATTATCTGTTGTTTTATATTTGAAAACTAATCTGAATAGAGTGGAGTAAATAAAAACGTAAAATTATTTAACAAGTTGACAGGCTCAGAATGGTTTTACACCCCTATAAAGTCGCTCTGTCAACATGCAATAAAATCTTTTCAGTGGCGTTAGATAATTGGTATATTGCTGTCATTATACTTATTGCTTTAAAATCATAAAATCGGGCATAAAACCGGAGGGAGGATTGATTGATTGGTGTCTACCGTAAAGGAAGACGTGGTTAAGGTAGATCAGTGGCTGTTTATTTTGGCAATCACGTACATTAACTGCGTTTTTATTGTTTTTAAATGAGCATAATCAGTCGTAAAATAGTAATAAAACAGTGGCGTACCGCTCGAGTCAGTACCGACGGTACCGCACTACTAACTCCCACGTGACCGCAACTTCAGACGCCGACTCCGTTGTTTGTGCAAGGCGACGACGACTTTAAAAGTGCAAGGGTCGAGCGATTGATTTAATTTTCTGATAGGCCAACGGACCAGTCCCGTACGCAGGACAGATGTCTCGACGGTAAAAAAATGATTGGGACTTGATCTTCGTTTTGTAATTCTAGAGATGCGCTGATACGGATATTCTATGTTAATTCGACGGCGAGTTTTGAATTTGAAATTGCATCAAGGGTGAGTGGAATTTTTTCTCACAGAACAACTTCGAGAAGATATTTGTAAATCAGTATGCGACAGTGGAAAGCCAAGAACCTTCATAAATCACGTCTGTCTAACTTATGGTGTCATCTGGGTGTTCAAGGATTAAAAACAACCAGATCCGCTGGACCGTTTTTTACCAACTGCGAGATTTCATCTTGGGCGGAGCAGCACATAAATAAACAAGTTTTTTAATTTTTTTTTCGAGCAAAAGAGGTGAACAAAATGAAATCTACGTGGTTCGTGGTCTGAAGGTTTTTCAGATTAGAGGTTAAAAAACCGAAAAAAAAAATCAAGAAATTTTCAAAAAGTATTCTGGGCACAAGAAATGTTCACGCTTTTAGATTTTTCAAACAGTTAAAAAATTCTCTGATGTGGAAGGACAAAAGGAATATTTTACAAAATTATTCTGTGACGTCAAATCAGTCAAATCTCGGTGTTTTGCAGTTTGAATGATTTTTTTTTGAGGGTAAAACATTTTGACAACTTATTTTGGGACATTTAGAGCCGAATAGAATTTTATTATTTCAGTTGAAGAAAAATTCCAAATTTTTCAAAAAATTCTTCTGGTGTTTAAAACAAAAAGAACATTTTGAAAAATTATTCGGTGAAGTCAAATCAATTTTCGCCTCTCTGAAACATGAATAAAAAATGTAGGTGTTTTGGAGTTGAAGTGATTTTTATATGTATTGGATTTTATAAAAAAAATAAAAAATGTACAAATTTTCAAAAATTCTGTTCCGACTGTGGATGCAAAAATTTAGTGTTTCCAGCATCTGACAAATTACTTTTTGGCAGAAATTGCCCATATGGGGTCGAATCCAGTTAAATCTATTGTGATTTCAATTTTTGAAAAGTTCCACATTTTTCCAAAAATTTCCCTGGTGTGGAAAACAAAAGGATATTCTAAAAAATTATTGGGTGAAATCAAATCAATTTTCGCCTCTCTGAAACATGAATTAAAAATTTAGGTGTTTTGCAGTTGAAGTGATTTTTATATTGGATTTTATAAAAATAAAAAAATGTACAAATTTTCAAAAATTCTGTTCAGACAATGGATGTAAAAAATTTGGCGTTTTCATCATCTGTCAAATTACTTTTTGACAAAAATTGCACATACCGAATGGAATCCAGTTAAATCTTTTGTGATATCAATTTTTGAAAAGTTCCACATTTTTCCAAAAATTTCCCTGGTGTGGAAAACAAAAAGGATATTCTAAAAAATTATTCGGTGAAGTCAAATCAATTTTCGCCTCTCTGAAACATGAATTAAAAATTTAGGTGCTTTGCAGTTGGAGTGATTTTTATATTGGATTTTATAAAAATAAAAAAATGTACAAATTTTCAAAAATTCTGTTCAGACAATGGATGTAAAAAATTTGGCGTTTACATCTGTCAAATTACTTTTTGACAAAATTTGCACGTATGGAATCGAATCCAGTTAAATCTTTTGTGATATCAATTTTTGAAAAGTTCCACATTTTTCCAAAAATTTCCCTGGTGTGGAAAACAAAAGGATATTCTAAAAAATTATTGGGTGAAGTCAAATCAATTTTCGCCTCTCTGAAACATGAATTAAAAATTTTGGTGTTTTGCACTTGGAGTGATTTTTACATTGGATTTTATAAAAATAAATAATGTACAAATTTTCAAAAATTCTGTTGCGAGTGGATGCAAAAATTTGGTGTTTCCATCCAGCATCTGACAATTTACTTTTTGGCAGAAATTGGCCATATGGGGTCGAACCCAATTAAATGTTTTGTCATTTCAATTTTAGAAGAGTTCCAAGTTTTTCCAAAAATTCTCCAAAAAAATGTGGTAACAAAGAAACATTAAAAAAATATTCGATGTGGTCAAATCAGTTTTACATTTGGTAAAATACAAAGTAAATCTTTTGAAACTGTGTTGGTGATTTGAAAATTTTCCAAAAATGCGAAAAATTCCGTTTCTTTTGTAAAACTCGACGGCCTTGTTTCTGAAAGGTTGTTGCAGAGATGTAGGTAGGACTTTCATCCTTTTGTGTTGCGGACAAGTCGTTACGCAACTGCGCAAATTTTTAGCCATTAACGCCGCGTTCGCTAATTAGCAATAACTATAAACCGTAAAATGAATCGGCTCCGTGTGCATCCATCTTGTTGAAAGTGTCACTCCCATATGGAAAAAATGTCTAGAATCCTGTTTGCGACACGTTCTAATCCTCCTTAATCACCCTGCCCACACTCTCGAATAAATTTCCACATGAATAATATAAATTTGAATATCGAGACGCCCCATCAGCGGTCCACCCATTACCGCGATAAATATCCGAATTAAACCTCCCGGTTTCATTTTTCGGTCCCGTCCTGTAAATACAATTCCCAATTTAGGCAGGAATGAAACATGGCCAGCCTCACTCGACGTCGTGGAATGAATCAAGAGAGCAAAGCTGTTGCGGAAGCGGGACGAAGAAAGGTAATTTATACCCTGGTTCCTCGATCAAGCTTGTTCGCCGGCAGGGAGGAAGAGGGAGAAAGGCTATAAAATAGTTTGAAGAGGGCCCGGGAGACGGCCCTGGATAACGTGGCCACGCCGAACTTCGCACTGCATGCATCTCTCGTGCAACCAGGATTGAAAATACTATATCTCGATTACGATTCCGACTTGCTCGCCGCCCCCGATGCACCAACAAATCTAATCCCGACGAGGGCATAAACCACACGTAAATGCGCATTTTTGACATTATCCTGGAGGGAGCAGCGCGGAAATGTCAAGGAGCCCCGCACAAAACCAAGGTGAGAACTGCGACGAACGAAATACACGTACTATTATGAGTTAAGTCTACTTTAGATAAGTCGACTTAACAAGTTTTACTACCGCGAATCGATTTTTTCTGCATTTATGGCCCATTTGATAGCGATAACGCCGCCGAGTGCGCTTTCGCATGCAAATAACTCTAGTTGGATTGTTAATCGTGGTACAATGGGCGATTTTCAAAACATAAATGGTTCTATTATCTTGCGAAACCGGATGGTACATCTATCTGCACGTCGATTCAATTCGAAATAAATTACAAACTCGGAATGCTTAATTGGCTGATTAACAAGATAATGCGATTTACCTGGTGGTTCCAGAGAATGTATGAGCTGTCCCGGAAGAATACCACAACTCAAAAACTTGACGTTGATTAGTTTTTTGTAATTTTCGAAAATCGTTTACCATCTGTTTTGAGAAATCGCAAGTACCGTTCGATCACGAGACCATCAGGACCAGAGGACGACAGTTGTATGATAATGAAGATATCTCATGCGAGGTAACGGAGCCATTTTCACCAATTTGGGAGATTAAAAAATTACGATTATTTAACGAGGTAATTTATTGAAATTTTGACGGTTTTACTGCGGTTTTATGGCACCGGATCCACAATGCGAGCCGAATTTGTGACACTTTCCGACCAAATGTCCAAGGTGAAAGTTCAAAACTTGCCGACGAAAAAATCGATTTAATTAATATTTATAACGGCAGAGCTGATATCTCGACCCGACAGCGTGTAAACAAATTACGACTCGTTAACGTTGCTATTTTATTGTTTTTGGAAACTTGGGGCAAAAAAAATCTAAAAACACTGACGAAACAGATCGCGATTTGCGGGCTCGTAAAACACGCAAATGCCAGAATATTTTTTTACAGCTTGTCAAATCTAATTTATGTCGTTATGATCGGTAAAATATGCTAACTCCTAATGTAGAACTTTCGAATGGTGTTTTTTACAAAGATTCGATCGACGGGAAAATTATGCAGATCTCTTGATTTACGACTGGCACTTTCCGAAATTAGAAAAAAAATCACTGGTGCCGTGGGCCACCATTAGTTCGGCGGTACCGCGGGTTCCCACGCCTCTTTCACCTCGGTACTCCAGTTTGGGATTGTCACCGGGACCACAACTATTTCAAATGATTAAGAAATTTCGTCTAAAAGTTCAAAGAATTTTTATAAGTGAAACGATGATTAAAAAGTGTCTACAAACCTTGTGTGCAAAGCTTGAAGGGCCAAAAGTTGTATCAGAGATTTCTTTTTGGTTCGTAAACAACAAAAATTGCAATAAAATGTATTGGTGGTTTTTTAAAATGAAACAAAATCAAAAGAAATCAAATCAAAATCAAATAAGATTGTTGTGGGACCAAAAAATGGTAAAAAGGGCTTTTTTGAGATCTGTGGATTTGTAAGTGATGAAAATGGCAATAAAATGTTATCGATGATTTTTAAAAACCAAACAAAATCCAAAGAAAAAGTTTGCCGAGATTTTCATTGGGCCAAAAATGTTGCCGAAAAGAACCTTCTGTGAATTTGTAGGATTCTAAGGAACAAAAACGGCAGTAGAATGAATTAATAATTTTTACAATTAAAAAATTTGAAATGTAAGTCTACTGAATTTTTATGGGGCCAAAAATTATGACAAAAAGTATCACTTGCAGGTCCACTGAGATTTTTATGGTGCCAGAATATTGCCAAAAAGGACCTTTCATGAATCTATGCTTTTATAAGCAACAATAAATAGAAATAAAATGTTTTCATCATTTGCAAAATTTGAAAAATGAGTACTGTGACTTTTATGGAGCCAAAAATTATTTTATAAACTGCCTCCTGTAAATTTAATTCTTTGTAAACAACTAAAATGAAAATAGAATGCGATATTCTATTCTGAGAATAAACATAAATAAAGTGAAAGAATGATAAACAGATTCACCGAGATGGAGGGGCCGAAAATGTTGCCAAAAAGTGCCTTTTAAGGTACTTTATGGGAGCCTAAACATCAAAAACGGTAATAAAATGCATCAAATCTTTTTACAAACGAAACAAAATCAAAACATAAATTTACTGAGATTTGATGGGGCCTAAAATATTGCCGAAAGTTCCCATTTTAAGGTTATAGCAATTTCTAAGCAATTAATATGAAAACAAAATGTGCCAATTATTCTCACAAACAAAAGAAGTCAATAACCAGATAAGTAGGGCAGGATTGTGGAGCCTTTTGCGTTTCTGCAGACAACAAAACCACCAATAAAATATATACAAACAAGACAAAAACAAAAATCATTATTTGGACATTAGCGGGGTCAGAAATGTAGTGAAAAGGCGCTTTTGTGGATCTCGGAGTTGGACAAATTTATGGCTCGACGTGGCAGTTTCTTTATTGAGTATCGGACATATTATCATCGACACTTGTCCAGATAGTCTGACATTTGTGTATTTATGCGGGGAGCGATTAGCAGATTGTCCAATAAATTAGCATGACAATATCGATACGTGAGTGGTCTAAAAATATCGAAGTTTTATCGAGCCAACCCGGCATCCAATAAGCCGCCGGTTGACGTTTCAAATTAAAAAAAATAAAATACTAGGGAAAACCTATAAAAAGTTCGAGTCAGGTGTCCCCTACACCTATAGAATTCCGGTCGACTTTCACCCTTTTGTGAGATATATGGTTCGTGAAAATCGAGAAAAGGGTTCTTTAGAAAGTCGCAATAAATTGTCGGACGTCATTCGCAAATCTACGACTAGACCGGGCCGCGCTCATATTTCCATCGGGAAAAAACGGACAAAAATTGCTTGTTTTGAATGGGGAATTGGCCATTAACCAAATAAAACTCGCATTAGCGTGTTTTATTCGCCATAACTTTGCACTCCGATATCAAAATAGTCGATTAAGAGCAGTAACGGCGATGTGTGCAATAAGCCGATGACACAAACTCACTATAAAATCCGCCGAAAGAGTCCTAGAGCTCTGAATGAGAAAGAGTTCAAGGCGGTTTGCGACGATTAAAATTCCATGCGGATTTTCAAAATGGTGGATGAAAATGTTTTCGCGCAAACCTGTTCGGACCGCAGACTAAACGACCGTTTATCACCACCATTTTGGCCAACACCCCGACCGATACTACATCAATCAGGCTTGACGACATTGATTTCGCTTATCTATGTAGAACGACTTATCAAAATTCATAATTACGTATTCCACGCCGTATCTGGTCCGGACTCGAAACAAATCCCCTTTTTAATTATTTTTCGGACCGAAATAAATTCCTGATTCGTGATTTATTACACCGAACTGATTAAATCTCACCGAAAAATGCCAAACTTACAACCCACAAAGCCATCACATATTATCACATCGGATGCGCTTTATGGAATTGTGCGGTTATGGATCTCGCCGATTAGTGCCAATTAACCGTCTCATCGAAACATCTCCGCGAACACAATACTTTCGACACGTTCCATAAAATATTTCATTTATTCAAACGAGAGAGATTTTATACTTTCATTACATCTGCGAGCTCGTATTTACTTTGCAATATTTTACTCCATCACACTTTTATTATCCATAATTTGTGTAACTCCGTGTTGCATCCAGTTTTATGCGTTTTTACGCCTCTCGTAATGATGCAGCGGTGCAATCTGGGTGCAAAGTGAAAGTCGCAAGTATTTTGGAAATTTTTCGAAAATCTGCGCTGATGCCAAGTGTGCTGCGTCTGCGCAGTAGCCCGACAAAGTTTCCATACTCTACAAAATACATACAATAAAAACGGAAACGAGCGGAAAAAACGCAAATTGCTTGTATTGAGCAATTACGTTTTTACGTTTGCAAATCGTTGCGATTAACGTTAGCTGATAATACATTTTTATTACTTTTGTAATAATTGAATTGAATTATTTGTTGTTGATTGTGCGGTGCGAGTAGCGACGGGTTGATGCAATTCAGCATTTAATTTAATTAGTTGTTATTGTATTAGAGATTGGTGAATAAAATTTTTATTGGTGATCATAACAGCAATTATGATAATGTTTATTGGGTGTGAAGTGGCAAAACGATCAGTTTTATTGATCAGATAAACGATCGTGTATTCGGTAAAGAGAACAATGGTTGTTGTAAAATTGAAAGGACCTTGCATGTGCAGCGAGCAAGGTCGGCACGTCTTGCATATTAACAAAAACAAAGAGTTGCGAACATGTGTTTGTTGTAGAGCAGTCAAAATATTCGGAGAACATTTGATAACATCGTGTAATTATAATAAAATCGGCGTAAAAATGTCAATAAAAGTGAAATAAAAATAATAATAATAGTAGTAATAATGGTCAATAAAAATAATTGTTATTGGTATTTGGGAACGATTAATTAGACAATATTATCAAACGGAAATCGGCAATAAAACTAATTATAATGGTAATAATAAAGAAAAAAAAGTGTATGTACCATTGTACTCACCACAGACCACTCTGTCAAAGGGGCTCATCCAGTCTGAAAGAAAAGAGAATGACAATGTGGATCAGTCAGTGTTTGGTCCATATGGAGTGAATAATTTGGTGGAATTTTATGTTTATGCGGCAACAACAACCTAAACCTATCGGAACGGATATGAAACCGTGATTGTCTGCAGTGAAGAGTGCACTTTTACGACTAGGTTTATTGTTATTGCCCACTAAGTAGCCATCAAACGCATGTTTTATTAGCATTCGTCGTGATGGCGGCGAGCGACGGACGATTAGACCGTCGTCGTCGTGCCGTCGCGTACCTGTGATGGACATCCAGGGGTACCTGGGGATGTCCGGGATGGGCTGTCCCCCGGGAGCGGCGGGCTGGGAGCAGGAGTTGAGCGGGTCGACGACGGCGCTGGCCGCCTGGTGGTAGAACTGCGCGGCGACGGCCATGGAGGCGGAGGCGGCGCTGACCGAGCTTGCTGCGGAGACGGCGGCGCCGTTCTGGTGGTGGTGTCCGAGCGTGTAGTTGACCATGGAGTCGGCCGGGGCCACGTTGGCGGCGAGACCGGCCGTGTACCTGCACGACTTGTCGGCGGCGGCGTCGACGGCCGCGGCGAGCGCGGCGGTGCTCGCCGTCGACGAAAACGAGGGGACCATGCTGCCGGACGCGGCGCCGAAAGCGACGGCGGCCGCCGCCTGCTGCTGGTGGTGGTGGTGGGCGGCGGCGGCCGACACGTACGGATACATCCTGGCGGCGGGGGAGGTCGACGACGCGCTGCTGCTGGAATGTTGGGGCGAGGAGCCGCTCGGCGAGGACGAGCTGCAGGTGGCGAGGCCGGCGTCGAGGGAGGCGGTGGCGGCGGGGCTCTGGAACAGCTGCTGGTGGTGGAACTGCTGGTGGTACTTCGGGAGCATGCTATCAATTATGAATTTGGAACTCATCGCTTCCAGGCTGGGTCCCGGCCACTGCACCGCGCACTTCTCATACTCCGACGGTTGCACCGCACACGCTTTACGACCGCGCACTTAAACCTCTTAACCGGAGAATTTCTTACGCGTCCTTCTCCTCTACTTCTTCGAATCCTTTATGACCCATGTATGTTCAGTCTATAGCCCTCTATGCCTTATCCGCGGTACTAGAGCGGTAATGGCGCCCCTCCACGGCCGGGCCAATCCGAGCAGGTGCGGCTCCGGCCAATGGGGGCCATCCGAGCCGCCGATGCACGCAAACGTGCTCTGCTCCTCATTCCGGCCCACCGAAGGACCACAAGCTGGACGCTCAAGACGCCGCCGTCCTCGATACACCACCTTCTTCCATCACACATATACACACACGACGACATCGATAAACAAACACACACACACGCACACAACTCCGCAAAAATATGTACAAAACTGCACAGTTTTGGCGGCGGCCGACGCGGCCCCCGACCCCGCCATCTATGGACGAACGCGCGAAATTCGACACGCGCTCGAGGCCAATCCCTCCTTACTTTGTAGCACTGTGGGATGCTGACCTTACACTACTACTTATCTAAATGGCCTTGTATTATCGTCACGCATTCCATGTTTACTCGGCCTAAATGACGTATTATGGGATCTACGACACCTAATCCTTCAAAATTTACGCACCGCAACAATCGCAACGCACATTTAGACTTACCGCAACGGCCCAGACACCACATCTGAAACAAAAACGACACTGCTGATTAAACTCGTCTCTCTTCACACAAAAGCACTACAAAACGCGAACCGTCACAACTCTACCTTTTTCGTTCATCGACCAAATTAACGCGTCTGCAATTTTCAAAATTTAATCCGAACATCATGATTAGTATCAAAGATACAAAAAAAAACAACATTTATTACCACAGGAATTGTTTTTGAAAAATGCATTTTTTAAAATTCATAATTTGGATTATGACACAAAAAACAGTCTTGTGTCAATGTTGAATCGAAACAAGTTATATCGGGTGTTCATTTAAATTTATCTTTGGCGTTGAAGAGTCGATTGTGAACGCACCACGGATTATAGATCATGGATCAGCTGTTTAAAATCCAACCTCACTTTTTGCATTGTGTTTTAGTGTGCAGACTGACGAATGGTGCATTCACAATCGACTCCTCAACACCAACTTTGAGGATAAATTTAATTTAAATGAACATCCGAAAAAGGAAATAATTTTTTTCTGGAAATTAATGAATTATGGCCTCAAGTTCAAATCTTTCATAATTTCAGCACTTCCATGCTTAGCAGAGTTGGCGCTGGAACTGTCAACGCATGTCTAGTTTTGAACTATCGCGACAAACGTCACATTTAATGACAATTGTAAAACAGAAAATGGTGAATTAAAGATTCGAGGGATTAAGAGTAAAATTACAATGGTAATGTTTATTTTATTAAACAATGTTACAACAGATGCTGAAAGTGTTCACCATTTTGTTCTAAGCACAAACGAGCCCTTCGTTTAATTCCACTGATAGCATTTTGTAACATTAATTTATACACAAATAAGTGTATCGATTCAAAAACACCAGCGCCAACTTTAATAACAAATTCAATGGATCGCTCGATATAAACTAATGCTTCACTACAGTGTTGAGGTTTCAAAATAACCAAAACAGAAGGAAACACAAAAATGTTTCCAAAATAAATGTGTCAAGTCTAAACTTTTCATAACAGAAGAAAAATTATTCACCTTTTGATAGTGTTTAGTAAAAAGAACTAGGTATGAAACAGGGAAATGAAAAAAACTGAAACATAATTAATGCGTCAAAATTGTTAAGTTCAGATTTTTTTTCAAAGTTTACAAAAAGTGGAACAAAAGTTCCACTTGTAACTAACATACCGTATTAATCACAATACAATAATGCTTCATTATTTGTCGTATTTGGCCAAACGAATGGAAAACAAACATATAAAAAAATTAATCGGGAAATAAGTAACATGTCAAAAATTTTCGATTTTTTTTTAAATGCTCCAATAGAACTGACGAGGAACTCAATCAGCGACTAATAAGGAAATAAATAGTCTTCTTCGTGCAACACAAAAACACATTTTTTTATTTCATAACAAATTTAATTTCGAACTGTTCCAATATACAGAGTGATTCAGAAACTGCCCGCTCACGTTCTTTATTAATTTTTTGTACAAGAGTTATAAAAATGTGAATTTGATACATTTATTATAAACAGTATATGCTTTACTACGAGATTTAAATAATGAATTTTTTTTTAGTTTTTTCATTAAGGGCCTTTTGACATTACAGTGCCGAGCTATTCCTTGATTTATGGTAAAATATTCCAATCTCTTCGACAATGGGACCTGATAATCATAAGAAACCTTCTTGGGGCCGCTTATTTATGATACCTCTCGTAAAAGTGAAGACTTTCACAATTTGGACCTAGCCAGTTCCATTGTGGCTTAGATTTACGACCATCTAAGTCATCACATATCGTAAATAAACTAATTTTCCTTTAATAATAGATGAATCGTAATTTATTAAAAAATCATTAATAATCAAATTTGACAATTTTACAAAAAAAAACTTCCATAAAAGGAGACAAAGTGGTATTTAAAAAAATCAAAGACTAGTGGCCTGCAGAATGTTAATTAAACTGTCTTCGAGATCTAAAATATTCTTAAAATCGTAAAAATTAATTGAAATCCTATGTATTATTAATGCGATCCAAAAACGTACCGTTTTGTTTAATGCAAAATGAAACAAAAAATCAAAAAAATACAAAATTGTTATTATTAAATTAGTAGTAAGTCTGTCGAATTAGGTTATGTTTTTCTAAGTTTGAGGTTATTAATAGCGTCAATGTCTAGTGCATTGTTGGCAGTTTTACTAGTTTGCAATAAAAGAATACTTGAGACTTCGCGGGAAATCAAACAGTGTGTCCAAAATAAATCATGGCTTCCCATTATGCCAAAACAACGTGAACGATGTTTATGCGAATCTCTTTCAACTGAATATTCAAGTCGAAAATGTTGTGTATTTTAAAAACTTAATAACCCCATCTTTGAATGGTTTGAAATCCAAAAAAGTAAAAAAAAAATCAAAATCCTCAGAAAAAAAATTAATTAAAAAACCACTAGAAACAGTAATAATGTTCTAATGAACAATTAAAAAGTAACAACCACAATAGTAACAATGTTATTACTAATGGATGATAATTATGATAATAATAGCAGGTAATAATAAAAAACCAAAAACAAAAAATTAAAAAAAATTTTTAGAGCAATTTGAAAAATCAAAAATACTTGTAAGATTTGTTCACTTTACCAACAGACAAAAGCTGATTGTTTTTATCAGGTGAACCCTTGGCAAAATTCAAATGCAAGACATTTACCCCCATAAGAAATTTTAGCACAGTCGTATAGAAACAAGCAAGCGCCAGTGAAGAAATAAACAGCACACATCGCACCCCAAAGTCGTAGTAATAATTTTTATTGCTATTGGTGCAATAAACTAGACAATAGACTCGTGCCCACCCCATAAAAGTTTAAAAAGAATCGTAAATCTATGAAAGGAGAAAGGGTTTTTCAGTTAACTAACCGGACAAATGTCCACCCCATAAATCTCGTCACCGTAACGGCACTAACTTTTTCTTTCGTTGTAAAAAATCAAATCGAAACAATTTAGCACCATTGCACTTTTTTCTTTTTGCGTGCGGGGTGCGCCTGTGGACACGTAGACGGCAGAGGATTTGGGGACGGCGATTGATCTCTCTGCCCCCATCTGCGGGGCTCTGGTCACGGCACTTACGTCGAGTGGGCAAAAGCGAGCCGCCCCCTCTGCCTTCACCTAACGATCGGCCATCGTTATGCAAATCGCGGTATCGATCTCGGCAAGCAGGGCATACCGTCGTTGACGATTTGATCGTCGCCGCAGGTAATTTGATTGTGCTTTGCAATTCATTTATACACGGGCATAAAAGAGAGCACCGCGTTCCGTATCATTATGACATTCACTGATCATAAAATAAGGCTACCACCTCGCTTTTCACATTGCCCGCTTCCGAGATAAAATCTGGGCGAAGGCGGCTCTGAAAGATGTCATAAAACTGTAAATGACCGTTTTGTGGTTATTTTACTAAGTACGGTGTCATCCACAGCCCCATTGCGTCCGTCATTTGGTGTCTGGCTCTGACGGATCCTCACAATCGTGACAATGTGTGCTAACATCGTAGCTTGCCATGCGTACAAGACAGACGATATTGCTCAACTGTCATCGCACAACACAATATTATCATAAACACGAGAGGAAGTAGGGATGATAAATTGCCGAAGACGGAACTGTTTTAACATTGTGCTTAACCGGGAGAGGGGCGTTCAACCGCAGAGGGAGGTTCACGATTTTCATTTTCATTTTTCACCTCGATACAAATTTTCACAAACAAAAAAAAACACTTTCATTAAACATTAACAATAGAAACGTGATCATTATTTTAACCTCCCTTCCAAACCACCTACCATAAATATCCATGCCATAAAATTTGTTCAAGACTGTACGACGCATTCTTTATATTCGATTAATTCATTTGTTTCTTTGAAAAATACATTTAATTTGTTTTTACTATTATTTAATTCTCATTATTCATAAATGATGATCATGTAACAAAATTTAAAAAGGTTTCAAACATGGTGCAAGCAGGATGACAACTACTGTGTTTATCTGGTTGCATAACCCAAGTAAAGGGCACTTACATGAGTACTTTGACCTAAAAACAGTACATGTTTTGCTTTAAATTAATGCAGAATACTTATAAAGCAAGATAAATCTTTGAAACATTTTTTTCTGAGATTACGTGGAAAGTGAAGAAAAGCCTCGGGGACTGTTGTTTCCACATTTGAGTGATATTCTTCAAGCAAAAAGATAGAAGACGCTCGACAAACACCAAGGATTCTGTGCTCCATTTTCAAAAATCAAAAAATATTTTCAAAAATCGAAATATCTTCAAAATCTGGCTGAATTTAGTATCTTGTGCAAATTACAAAATTTTGACTTTTTCAAAAATAAAAAAATTCACCTGCCTCGAATCAATTTATTTCTAACATTTGAATTTGAATTTTGACAACTTCTTGTCTTCTGTTTTTCAATGGGACATTTTTAAAGAAAAAACAACAGGCACTGTTGACAAATTTATTACTTCCTTTAACCAAAATATATATTTTTGAAAATCTTAATTTCTTGAATATAATATGTAATTAAATCTCTCACCATACAGCACTCAACTTATGAACTCTTAGAAATTATTTTTGGACAGTTGTGTTGCGCTTTGAAATCTATTTTTAAAACCAACGAAAACATTTTTGAAAAATTTCGCCAATCTTGGTAGTTCTGAAATTAGGTAGTTTCTCTATAACTTTCATTACAAAAATCTAATTTTTGCATCATTGTCTAATTCTTAAATTGTTTCCTTTTTTGAAAATTTTTTGCTTTTCTACGTAACAGAAATTTGCTTTACAAATAATTCATAGATCAAAATGTATAGACAGTGATTCCTTAAAATCAATAAAAAAATGTACACATTTTTGGCGCTGTACTTAAATCAAGAACACTTTCAAAAAACTCTCCCTAAAAGTTAGTTCTTGCGAATGAAGATTTTATTCTTCACTCGATCAATCAGACAAAATATTCAAATTCCCATTACTCAAAACAACAAGAATTTTATAAACCAACAGAAAATTCTTTTTTGTAGTTTTGCAAAAAATTTGGCACTTCTCCTTCACAATTAACCGAATTTCGCTTTAGACAGCAGACTAAAAAAATTTGAAAATATTAATCTTGGATACTTCGCGATAAAAAAAAACGATCTTGACTAATCATTTGATTCGCGAATCATTGTACTTATCTACTTAATTTGCATCTTCCAGGTTGACATTTTTTTTTGGTCTCCTCTGGAGCAGGCAATTGCATCAACATCAAGCACTCAATTCCTTCCAGATTCTTAAACACCTTAGATTTTTTTTTTCGTTTACAGTTTCCTTTGAACTATGTACTTTGCTTGTCCCATCAAAATATGTACTAAATTAAAGACTGATAAGAGAGCGGCAAAGTTTGAAGAAAAAATGCATTGAAGGGAAGAGATACTAACCGAATGCTGGAGAGAACAGAAAAACACAAGAAGAAGAAGGAGAGAGAGAAATACTGTCAGGGAAACGGGTATGTATGCCAGTGAAGAAGTGGAAAGACCGAGAGCAAAAGGAAGATGGATGAATGTGGAGCTGAGTGAAAGGGACAAAGACACAGACAAGCCAGAAAGAAGGGTAACACAGGAAGTATGAGAGGTGTATGACAGAGGAAATTCCGGAGTACCTGGGGAGAGAGTGCAAAAGGAAGAAAAATGATGGCGAGATTTAGATGTGGGAACGAGGAGAGAGAAAACAGATATTGGACGGAAGAAGAGAAAAGAAGGTGCAGACTGTGCTAGGAGGAGAGAGAGGCAACTGAGCACATGTGGAATGGATGTATCGAAATGAGAAAGAGGGAGAGAAAGGAACGGGGAGAAATACAGAATGAAGACGGAAGGGAAATAAGATGGATGAAAGAGATACGGAAGAGGAGGAAAAGGATAGAAAAAGAAAGGGGTGAGGGATGTTAATTTTTGGAATTGTACTTTTATGTTTGCAATTAGGAATCCGAAAGCTTGGAGGGCAAATAAAGCATTTATCACTGAATGAAAGACCTTTAAAGCTTCCACAGCTCTTTCTTCATCATTGTAAATTTTCAACAACGAAAAAAATCTCTCAACAAACAGCCTTGCTTTCCAGTTTCCACTGCGACATCTTTCAGATTTTTGAAATCCAAAAAAAAATCAAATCTTTAGGTTCTGATTTTTTAGCTTCCTTAAATTGCTTCTGCTACTCACCTTCTTTCGTTTTGTTTTTTTTTTTAAATCCCATTCGATCTGCTCACGCCTCAAATCTTTTTGTTCTCTGACCAACCCGCCACCTTTTTAATCTGTGCTCCCCTGCGAGCTCCATCCGCACGTCCGCCTCTAATTCCCCAGGCCACGCCGTCCCCACGAAGCCGATCCGGCTGATTGTTCTTCCGTATATCCGCATCAGCGACTTTTCATCTCAAACCGGAGTAAAAAAATTTTACGATTACTCTTACCTCCCGGCCTTATCGACTGTTTACCAGAGCAAAGAAAACAACGTCGACCACAGAGAGAAAATACCGATTGACAGATAAACCTCCACCTAATTGATCCACTTATTTACGGCCCGACCGGATGGGACTTTTCCAAAACAAACAGGTGAAAAATCCGTGCTGTCATTTTTACGAGCTCGCATGTGCGTGACGTGGACATTTAGATCTGGTCGATATCTGCGACGAAGTGCAAAATTAGTTATCAAGGGAAGGTTAAAATAACTGGCCCCGACTCGTCGTATATCTGCTGCTTTGCATGCAGAAAGGCATAAATGCGAACTAAATTTTGTGAAAACGGCCTCATGTTTAAACATTATTATTTACGGCGACGCAGCTTTATTTTCTGCTTTATTTGCACCGCTCATCCACTACTTTTACTGCCTAGTTTCTACTATTTACACAAAAAAAAACACACGGTCACATAAATTTTTCTCTCTTCGCATAAAAACTCTCCTAATTAGCCCAAATCTCGATGCAGATGCACTCGTCGCCAATAGAATGGGAGCGTCGCGGCGGCGCCTCAAAAAACCCAAGACTGTGACCCTGCGGTCGTTAGGCACACTGGACTCCGGTGCCTCGACGATGTCCTGATAGTGATCTACGATGGCCTCTGTCAAACACACGCTTACGATGTCACAAATTTCCCCGGAACATTCCGGGATCTTTATCACTTCATCGATTCGTTAAGATAATGGTTTATTTCACAGTTCCAGATTGAGAGATAACGCCATTCTGGAAAACTTTTGATCGACGTCCTATGCTAATCGCGTTATTAAATTATGTTATTAATTACGTTTATTCTGAGCTTAATGGCGACCTGTGTCGGCTAATGGAATTATTAATGGGCTTTATGTGGACAAGCTGCAGCAGAGTTTTTTTCGATTGCTCGTAAATGACCAGGATAATGTGATCGCTATCAGAGAGGAAGTCACAAAGTCGATGTAATATTTCTGGTGTGATAAGGACCACAATGACTTGTAATAATAAATTAGCTTTTTCTTTCTTGACCAGCTCTACGCTGCCCTACGCTGATCTGCTCTGGTCGAAAGTGATCCAACTCGACAAAATATAAAAAGTTTAAAGGATTTTAAGTGAGCTTTGTCACACTTAAACACGTTTGCGTTAACTTACCACAACCAAGGATTAGTATTGGGATCAATTAAATTTTCAAGGTCAATATTCCAACTCTATATTTTTATATTTTGAAGAATACCCCAGTCCAGACGATTAAATATTCACAGAAATATTCTGAGCCAACTTTGTAACACGTCATTATAGTTGCAAATCAATAAAACATCCTTAGATTCGGTCATTTACATTTTTTTAAGAAGAATCTTCCGTCTCAATAATTTATTTTCTTGTGTGACGACAAACCATGACAATTCTAGATTATCAAACATGCTTGCAAAAGTTTACTAGGAGAATACATTGATAATTCCAGTCATTTTGTAAAATGAGCTCTCGTTACTTCATTCTTTTTTTGGTGTAACAACAAATATTGGTTCATCAGGGTAGCTAAGTGGTTGACAATCAATACAATTTTAAATATAGGTGTTACAATTGTTTTAGTAAAATAACAAATATTAAAATGAAAATAAAAACTCCACATATAATCTGTTTCAAAATCAAAAATCCACCAACACTGCATTCTACCTCGAAAATACAACCGACAACGTCGCCAACTTTTGTTTTTAGTGTGTTTGCAGTGTCAGAAAAAAGTGGGGTTATGAAAGAAAACTGTTGACCGTCGTTTTGGTCGTAGTTCATCGTGTTTTTTTATTCTCATTTTATTGTTTCACTCAAAAGGTACGATTAAGTAGTTACAACCTTTCTATACATAATAATTATTTTGGATTACGTAAATAAACTCAATAATTAAATGTCAAATTTTGACGGAATTTTGGACCAACCCAAAAAGATGAAGCTTATTTTAGGGATTTTTTTTCTGTCAACATAATTCAACAGGTGGTGGATTTTTGATTTTGAAACGGATTATAACTACGTTTAAGAAAGGTTATAAGTGAGATTTACAACAATTAATTCAGAATATCATAATTTTACGTAACACAAACATGCTTGGAATAACAGACTACAATCAAATATTAACAATTTCAGTCCTGTGATCATTAGCTATTTTTTTACGGAAGATAAAATAATCATAACGCCTTTAAAACACTGATTCATAAAGATTTTAGATCAATCGAGCATGTTTGCAATAATTTACTACACCCAGATAGTGATAATTTCTGTCAATTGCATTGCTTCATGATAAATCTTCCATTTCCATATTTTATTTTTTTGTAAGCTTTTATGCAACGACAAATACATTATCGCTAGAGTAACTAAAATTAATAAATCACTCAAAATATTTCATCCTCGGATTTTTTTTTTTTTTAAAGAATCAATGTTTTACCACCGATAAAAATCAATAACATGGAAAATTTTCTATTTTCGAAGTATGTGTTTGGTTGACATAAAATTCAGAATGATCGAATAAAGACATTATGAAACCACAAAATCTTTGAAAAACGGCTATAATTTTATTAACGTGGCAAGATAATATTTTTCAGGGACTAGGATAAGAATGAGATGAGGGAAATATATTTAAACAAAACATTTTATTTGTTATTTGATAAAAATGTAACAAAATCATACAACTGCAGATCAATCAAACCTCCTTGCAACACCTTACTGCACCCAGACAATGATGATTTCAGTCATAAATCCTCCATGTTTTTTTTCAGACTTTTTAATTCTAACAAAAAACCACAGGAACTAGAAAAAAATGAAACAATATTATTTGGGCTAATGGTTGTGATTTTCGACAAACCAGGACCAAATATTTTATTTGTTATTTAAATAAAATGACAAAATCTGTCATGTAGGTACAGATCAATTAAGCATGCTCGCAGCAACTTACTACAACCAAACTGATAATTGTAATGATTCATATTTTCTTTGCATCTGTTGTGGATTATTATTTTTATTTTATTTTACACCTTAACCAGAATTCTTTCGGTGACTGTTTTTTCGTAAAGAGTAAAAATGAAATCCCCGTGTTTGCATTTGTTGTTGGTTGTTGGGGAAATATACCAAAGGTTGTAATCTGGAACTAGTGCCATCTGTGCTCCGATAGAGATGTTTTTTAATGTGCAGGTATGGCCTGGGGAGAAGGACCCTGGTTTTGTGTCATTCTTTCGGAGCTTCAGTTGGGAAGGTCTGTTCAGCTCGGTCCGGAAAAAATCAAGTATTTCTACGAATCTGGACTGGTTAAATTTTTTTTATGAAATCCGTGGAAATATGCTGATGTGTAAACCGAGCAGTAAAAAATTCCGAATCTTGTTTGTTGTTGTTCTTTGATCGTCGGACGACAGAAGCTTTCCAGCTGCGATTCACAATTTTTTTCCGGTAATTAAAAGCCCATTATCCCGCGAAACTGCACATAAAAACAATAAATAACTAGTGATAAACCCATAGAGATAACATGCAATAAATTTCCCGTGTACGTTTTTATGCCTTTAAAGCATGCCATAAACTGCGTTTGATGTATTGATACGAAAGAGGAAATAAATTCGTGAATAAAAACCGCCTTAAATAGTCCCAGCCGGGCACGACCCCCGCCATAATCTCCGCTAAATTATGATAATCCCAGGCGACAGTTCCACATTTTCTCCAACAAACCTGATTCCCATCGACCTCTCTTTGTGCCGCCGCCGCCACAACTCCGTCGCGATTTACGACCTCCCCGTTCGAATCTGGCGCCGAAACCTGGCGGCGGCGTTCGATACCACTCGCTCGATACTCCGCAGCCCGGCGACATCTCTCCGCCCTCTCGCAAACCTCCGAGGGTGGCGGTCACGTGTCGCCCGGGGTGGAAAGTTTTCTATTTTTAGACGGGGATGCGAGCTCGTAAAACGGGAATATAAATAAGCGGCTGACGTCGAACGCTATTATTAGCGGTACTGGGGCGTACCGTCGGGGGCGGCTCCAGGTACTCGGGAAAATGCAAAGCTCGCAAAAATGCAACGGTGCACTTTTGCCGGAGCTTTCTCGTGCACTAATTGGAAATTGCTGATTAAACGTCGTCGGCACGGAAGGGTGGTGAACAGCTCGTCGTTATCATATGCGATTCCGGTGGAAAATGGGGGATTAAAACCATGAGGTTGCAACTTTTAAGGGTACTTAGCCCTAGATTATTAGAACGTGCCCTACATTGTACCAGTTAGCCTGAATTAGCTCGGGGCAAGCCAATTTAATTAAAAATCGTACAAAACTCGGCTAGAATTTTTTCGGGGGTCGTAAAGCTCCAATGCAATCTAGACCAGCGAAAGCTCCCAAGACCTTTCGACACTTTATGGATAGACACGATATTTAATGGCTCTTAAACCCATGTAAACACACTCCTGCTGACGTTTACGCTCTGGAATAAAACACACATTTAGATAAAAACTGGACTGGAAGTCGTCCCTTCGACATTTTAATCGTCACACACCCTCGAGTACAGTGTGTTCGCGAAACAATGCACCCACGGTTGTGTGCAATAAAACCCCGGAATTTGAGACCACCTCGTGCCTTTGACAGAGTGTCCTCCAACAGAAATACAGCGCCCATAAAAGGGTTGCGGCCGTTAGAAACTGCCCTTGAGTGTGAGACAGTCGGTTATTTTTTACGGCCCCGCAAGGATTCTCACTTCGGTTTCGTCCTTGCATTTAAAAACACATTAACGAGATATCTCTAATCCATTTTTGCTCGGTACTCCGGTATCTTTATTGCTCTTTTTATGTGTCCGTTTTACGTCGAACGCTCCGAACAAATCGGCGAAATTTGTACGAATTTACCAAAAAAAACATGCACTATTAATTCGCTCAATCGTCCACGATAAAGTGGAATGGACGTCATGATTTAATGGGTACTGCGTGGTACGCCTCGTTACGCAACAGTGTTATTTTTATTGCAATTAGTGAATGGAAGTGTAAAAATTGGAGTCGTTGTGAGTTCACGGGAGTGGTACTTAGTTGTGAATAAACACAAACGAAACAGTGGAATTCTTGTTTTTTACATAATGAGGCCCGTTTATCGTACCGCAGCAGCGAATGAATTATTTATAAGGAATTGTTTAAATGAGAAATTAGATAATCTCGCCCACGCTTTAATTCCGAGTCAATCAACTGTGCTGTTGTGTCAGAGACGTATTTGCACTGGTTGATCCAGACGGTTTTTTTATTTAAATAGAAGCAGGAAGCCGGAATAATTTTCCGGGAAAATCGTTTCGGTGAGTTGTGTTAGCATCTGAAAAACTTGATCTGTCCTGTGCTGGAAGTATCCACTTGTTGATTGACACTTTTGTTTTGATCGGTGGAGGAATCTCGGGGGATTTTTTTCACAAAACTACCTTGAAATGCGAAAATGCAGAAAAAGATTGTAATTTAAAATTATTAATCAGAAGAAGGCGGAGTGGCAGGGGAGAAGGGAAACATTTTATTAGAATAAGATTTAATTTTAATGTCAGTGGATTGAAGAGAAATAGAAGAAGACGTGAAAACGATTGGGGATAAAAAAGAAAATTGTAAAATGTACGAAATAGGAAAAACAAAAAGGAGAATGAAGAAACAATCAGAGTACAGACGAAGGAGGAAGAGGAGGAGGGAGAAAAAGCGAGCAACATATAAAGTAGAAAACTCATAAGAAGATAAAAAAAATGAGGATTTAAAATAAAACTTTGGTAATTGTTCACTTTAACTACTTCTGGAATTTTCGCGTTTTTTCTGGCTAGACACCCTCAGGGTGTCCTCCTAGATCGTTTCCCACCATTCAAACGTTGTGCAAATGCCTTTTATTTCTCTCTTGTTGTGTTTCAAGGTCGCGTCAAGGTCGCGCCAATGTCTTGTATAACTAAAGGGCAAGGAAAATTCATTTGCACAAGGTTTGAATGGTGGGAGGACGCCCTGAGGGTGTCCAGCCAGAAAAAACGCGAAAATTCCAGAAGTAGTTAAAGTGAACAATTACCAAAACTTTTTTCATAAATGGCAAAAACGGAGATATCAATTTTCCTTAAGTAAAAAAAAAGAAAGGAGAAAAATGGAGAAAACCATGAAGCCGACTCAAAAATGAGGGTTATTGAAAAAGAAACTCTCCAATGGGATGAAAAGAAAAGGAAAACAAAGAGAAGAGAGGAGAGTAGAAACGTAAAATACAGAAAATGGGTAAACGTCCAAACAGAGAAAACGAGGGTAAGAAAAAATGAGAACGAAATTTCGACATTGAAAATAGAAGAGAGAAAGAAAATGTGTAGCGTGCGTAAAAATATATAGTTATCTACTTATACAATGTATAAATAAAGGTACAAGTAGGAGAAAGAAAAAAGGGGGGAATGAGGGTAGAAGTGAAGACAGAGAGAGAGAGGAGAGAGAGAGAGAATGAAGGGGAAAGATAAGTAGAGGAAAAAAGGAAAAGGGGAGTGAAAAGAATATAGAAAATTGGTAAAAGCGTAAATAAAGAAAATGAAAAAAATTCAAACAGTGAGAGTGAAAATTAAATATGGAATATTGAAGAGAGGAAGAGGGTGTGACGTGTGAGTAAAATAATAAATAAATAGAAGTAGAAGAGAGACAGTAAAGGAAAATATGGAGGGTAGTAGAGAGAAAGAGAGATAAACGAGAAAAACAATTTAAAAAACAAGAACAGGGTGGAAAGCGGAGATGTAGATTATTAAAAATTAATAGACGCCTAAACAAAGAAAATTTGGAAGAAAGGAAAAATGAAAATAGAAGAGAGAAAGAACAAGGATGTGAGAATTGCGTCGAGATGGACAATAAAAAAATAAATGGAAAAATTATTCTGAAAGTAAAATGTAGGTAATAAAGAGAGAATAAGGAAGGAAAGAACCCCACAGATTTAATGACCATTTCAAGAAAAGAGAAAAAATTCGCAGATGTACTGTCGCGAGCAATAAATTTTGGTCGTCAATGTCATTTCAAAATTTGGTTAGGTTGTTACAAATTTAAACATTTCCCTCCCTGATTATCCCCACGTAACAAAGTGTCAAAAAATTGAGAAAAAAATGACAATTAATGTCATACAATGATGATAGGTTATGATATTTACGACTGTTTTACAATGGAGCATTTTTGATTGCGTCAAAGAATGACCTTGACGATCAAAATTTATTGCTCGCGACTGTAAGTGTAGAGTAAAAGGAAGAGAAGCTTGAAAGGGGAAGAAACATTGAAGAATGAAGGATGCAATAAGGAAAAATATGTAAAGTGTGCGAAAAAGGAAAAGAAGCAACAGAAGGTGAAGATTTGAAAAAAGAAAAGAAATGGTATTAAATACAATGACAATAAGATGACCCGTTAACGCGAAACAGAGAGAGCAGAAGAGTTAAAAGCGCAAAGAGAAATATTATGACAAAAATGACAAAACAAATAAAAATTATTATTCTGAAAAGAGAAAAACATCACAAAAGTATCCAAAAGGAATATAATAAAGAACGATGATTAGAAAAATTACTGCAATAATTCTAGGAGGAAGAGATGATGAGAAAAAAAAAGTTGAAGTAAGAATATACCGAATCATCTAGTTATTCTAGTTCATCAAAATGTGAAATGGAAAAATTGTGGAGAAGATATCGAGACGTAGAAATGGAGAGAAAGGAAATAACATTTTGTTCAATGGGTTGTGAAATGTGAGGAGAAAAAAAATCTACCGAAAACACAACGCAACAAATCCTTAACTATTATATTTAGATTTGTTTTTGTAATAATCAAGGTAAACATTTTTTCAAAAATGATTTATATCGAGGCAAGAAAAAGAAAAAAATAACTAATTTATATCGGGACAAGAAGAAGAAAACACAACTGATTTATATCGAGACAAGATAAAGAAAAATAACTTGGCAACGCTTCACATTTTAGTTCTCATTCAGAATGTCTACTTGTCTACATAATAAAATTATAAAATTTGAAATTTGATCTTAAATTAACAAGATTTTCTCCGCTCGCAATCTGATGAAATGTCCAATTCAGGAAATGATCCTTGACAGGAGAGAGACGGAACAAATTAATTATCTATTTACATTCCATATTTTACAGCAACGAGCCATCCACAGAATTCTGATAAAATTACGCATCGCCGTTAACATAACATCCAAACCCATTAATAATTAATAATGGAATCAGCGTCCGCGATATTTTATCTCCCGGAAGACGTCTCCAGCGCGTTCATTTACGCCCGCCGCTCCCGGATTTTGTCGGGAATCCCATCCCATCCAGATGGACCAGAACTGGGTCGAGCAATTGCGAAATAGTTGCAAGTTTGAATATTTCCGCATCGGCAGCCGCACCCCGTCCACCCCCGACGTCGCGTTATTTCTTTCGTTATCGCGCGGCACCTCCAACAAAGAGATGCCCGATAGGCGCTAATTTCCACATCGGCAAGCAAAAGCGCGACCTGCGGCACCCTTCGGCACCAGCTGGACTTACCCGAGCCGAAGTCGCAGACAGTCATGGGGACACCTCAACAATAGCCCTAAGCACAAAGAGACAATGACATCAGGGCGTAGCCGCCAGTTCTAGTTGGTCGATATCCCAACATGGCCGACGAATTTCTGCCCAACATGGAACCCGGGCCAGGCCAAATCAAAACAAAAAACATCGACCAGTGTTACCGACTATTTGCAAGAGGATCGACCAGCAATCGTAAATCGGTGGTGTCTTCTGCTCTCTTCTTTTTCTTTTGCGATTGTGATGGATTCCGCCCGATTGGACGGCGTCGCGGCGCTTCCGCACGTTGAGGTAGGTCGAAACACAACAAATGTCAAAAATGACGGTTTATTTTTGGGCGATTTGGGACCCGCATGCTCTAGATCTATTTCTATATCTATTATACCACTAGTTTTTGCTCTACTAAATAAACAAAATATCATAAAGCGACCAGTTGCTGACATTCTGATACGCCGTGTGTACACGATATCACAATAATTAAACAATAATTATTTATTGCTGGGTGTGTAATCTATGATTCTACAAACAGAAATCATTTCTGTAAGTTGCAGAACGGAACGAAACAATCATCAGTTAATGAACCTTTGTGGTGTAAGTCCGTTTAAAATTCTTTTGAATCGTTCATCATAAATTAACATAAATTCGCAATTAAAGTAGGCAATAAATTGTTATTAATTAATTTTATTATTCTGTGTTTATTAAACATCGAGCCTAATCTGCAATGGAAAATTGTTTTGGCTTTGTTGGTTGTTCTTATCAGGAACAAATTCCGAATGAATTATTTTAAACAAATGCTTTATAGCATTAACATAACGAGCTGCTAAATACAATTCAATGAATCTTGAGACCTTGAAGATTAAAAACTCTAGATTTCTTTGTAAGATGTTTTTATCTAACAGTTTCGATTCTGGATTTACAGAAGATGTTAAATAAAAGTCAAAGAATAAATGAATCGGCTACATTTTGTCAAATCGCCAGTTTTTGACCAATAAAATGTAATCAAGAATGTTTTGGAAATATGAATTATTAAAAAACTATGAATTTACATCTGCTGTACAATTTAGATAAGTTTTTTCTTCAACTCATTTAATTAATTAATGGAAAATGTTAAGCTACTCTTATATTTTCTTCAATATACACTGCAGGAAGTGTAGGTTGGAAAAGAAACAATCATTTTGTATTTAACTTATTTATTCTTTATTTTAAATTGGACAGTGAGGAAATTAAATGAAAGGATGAGAGGCATTAACAAGCTCCAAACCTCTTGAAACTTTTAACAGAAATATTTTTGTCCAAGAAATCCAAAAAAGATAATTTGAAACTACTTTTTATTGAGTAAATTAATAAAAGTAAGTATTTGAATTCTTTCAAAAATTAAATTTTTGTTGGAGAAGTACAAATTGGTTATTAAGACAGCAAATTGCCAATAAAGGAGATTACAAGGACATCAGAAATTAATTTTAAATTTGAGTCCTGTGACTAATTAATGAGAAAATGTCTTGAATATCCTAAACACACCTGACATATTAATTGCAAATAATTTAATTTGTTAAATTACTAGATTACAAATAAATGAGATTACAAGGATATTAAGATTTTTGATTTACGTTTAGTAATATTTTCTTAATTACCTAAATAATTTCAATTATTTACGTTTTTAGAAAATTGTGGAGTTGTAATCTTCGCTGCAATAAAAAATACATCTTCAATAATTATTTCAGAAAATACAAGGATAAGAGAGAATAGAAGAAGATTTTTTATTTTGAGCCGATGGTTATTGTTGTTAATCAGAAATGTTCCAAACTTCGAAAAGATCAAGCGCTGAGAAATGTAAAAAGTTTATCCTCAACATAACAATAACAACGAATTGTTTATCCGTTGAAGAGATTCTTATTAAACCACAAAAACACAGACGTCAGAGTGAGTTTCTGGTTTTGAGCAAATAATTTTTTCACGCCCGAGAGTGGAGAGAGTTTTTAAAATAATACCAAAATCATGATAGAAATGACAAATTATTTCCTTCGTAAATAATTTTTCAAAAAATTCTCTAAAAGGCATTCACGTTGTTTTGGCGTAATGGGAGTCCATGATTTATTTTTTAATCGTTGGACACACTGTTTGATTTCCGTCACTAAAGCGCCTGACATGCGGACCTATCAAAATGAACATAACACATTGTTGAATTTCCCCCGATGTCTGAGTAATGTATGTATTTATAAAACTGACAACAATGTACTAGACTAGACTAGACATTGACGCTATTTATAACCTCAAACTTAGAAAAACATAACCTAATTCAACAGACAACTTTACTACCAAATTAAATACGGCCTCCCAATACGCCAAAACAACGTGAATGCATTTTAGATGGTTTTCATTATGAATTAGAAAAAACTAAAAAGTTTTAGAAAATTATACATACATGTTTATTGAAGTTGTAATTTAAATATCTAAACGGAGCATTTATTACTTTAGTAATTTCTTCAGATTCTTCTGTAGAAAAATCTTCGGCATCTATTTTTTATCAACAAACTTGTCTAGCTAATGTTCCACGGTCATAAAGACATTTTTTAGATGTATCAAGCTACTGATATATTTAAAATTTGTAAATGTCAATTAAATTGCTAATAAATTACTTTTTTTAAATTATTAATCTATAAACAGGCAATATTTTGAACATCCGAATCTGTAGGTACAGTGGCGAGCAAGGAATTTCGCACACATTGGACATTTCCTGACATAATTTTATTAAAATGAGATACTGGCGGCAGTTTCGTGACAGTTTAGGTGAAACATCAGTCATGATCACATATATCATGATTGATTATAATGACCATAAAGCTTAGACTAGATAGTTTTTTTTAATGACGTACAAATTGGTGTGCGAAATTCCGTGCTCCCCACTGTACCTCACACTATTAATTCCAATCGACAACAAATTTCATATTTTTTTTACAAAATTTTTAAAACTTCGAGAAAGAAATAATTACCTAATCTATAAAAATAATAAAACGTGTAGTTTGTAAAAGAATATTTTGTTACATTTTTAGTAAATTATCCAGTTTCCAGCAGCGCGGAATATTTAGTAAGATGCTAAAGTGGTAAATGGAAGCACAAAGTTTTATTTTTCTTGAATTAGGTACGGTCGCGAGCAATAAATTTTGGATGCTAGTGTCATCGAGTCATTCTAAAACGACCCTTATGTATTTAATAACCTCAATTTTGATTGTTGTGTCAATTTTAAAAATGTGAATGTCAGATTTACCGAGAAAACATTCAAGAAGTTTTAAAAATCAGATAAATGGAATAGAATGAAGTTTTAATTAATTAAAAATATAAAATAAACAAATAAAAATTAAAAACTTAATATTTTAAACGTGTGGTATACATACTGACAAATTGTAGACAAATTTGACACCAATTTCATCATTCATGTGACAATTTCAATAAAGCATGATTTAGCGTAATTTTTTTTATGACATTAAAATGATGTCCAAAATTTAATGATCGTAATGGTACAGTTAGGGCCACGGAATTTCGTCAGTTATTTTACTGTCAATTCGAAAAAGTTTGTGTGGCCTACTAAGCTTTATTGTCATTATGACTGACATTCAAAATTTTTATGACAGAAATTCTGTCACGCACAATAAAAATGATTGACAAATTGACATCCATATCAAACATTCCAATGTGGGGATAGAAATATATAAAACTTGTTTTACAGTTAATGTCGGTTGAATGACAACGAATGACGAAATTCCGTGGCCGTGACTGTACCTACTATGGAACGATAAAAAATATATTAATCAAAAATGTTTTTGTTGTGTTAATAAATAGTATCATGATTAGCAATACGAGTATAGTATACAGGGAAAAAAAATTGTTACAATATCAGCAAATTGCAAACACAAAAATGTTCACAAATTTTTGATTTTGGAAGATCTCAATTTGAAAATAAATAATTTTTGAATTTTTTTAGAAAATCTTTTCAAGAATCAAAGCAACACACTTACAAAAATGTCTTTATTATAAAAACAACAACAATAAAAATGTTTTCGGTATTCGACGGATAAACTACAGTTTATGACGCAACACACACATGATCATTTTTACGACATTTACGATTTTATTTATTCATTACATTTATTATAGCAGCACTTAATTTTTTTCGGTGTCCAAATTGAAATAAATTCATTTTATGAATTAAGAAAGTGGACAGCACCGCTACTACTATTATAGTAGCTGAGCTGGTCTATTTTTAAACCGCGAAGCAATCACAGCAACAAAGTTCCAAACATCGTTCCGTTTACAAAAAATTAATTAAACCGTTATCACATCTGTTGACCTCAACACACTGATACCGCATCGAAGGTCAATAATTTGGACTCCACAGTTTACACTTATTGCTTTTATTTCGGTTATTTATGGCTGGGGAATATTTTTTAGAGACACGTCGTTAACATTTTTGGGCGAAATCCAGCGGAACGGTCGTCCTTTCCTGGAACGTCGGTGGTAATTCTTTTCAACCCTTTCAAGCAAGGACAAGGCCTCTATAAAAAGGGTTGCGCCATTTACAATCGAGGGCATCCTCGTAATTTAGCAACTGCTTAAATGAAATAAGAGCCCTAAATCTTAACCGAAAGGGTAAAATAAACCACCGAAACTTTATAGCTGACATTTCTGACCGTCCAGATATACGACCCCCATTGTACTCTTTCCGAACTGCCCCTGACTATTACGTAATGCACACGACTACAACAGCGCCACAAACGACCCCCTCTGCTGCCACCCCCGCGATAATCAGAATTAAAGTCGTCTGTCTACCTGGTCGGGTGGCACAACCCCGACGACAACCTTGAAGAGTAAAGGGTTCGCTAAAAAACAACCCTTCGAGGAAGCAAAAAGCGTCAGTCGAGCGCGAGGGTGGCGAAGCTTCGGGGTGAGTTTTCGAAATCTTCCAATAATCCAAGGCGAATCGCCCTAATCTGCGTTATTTAATTCCAACTTCGCTCGCCTCAACTTCCACTATCCGATAGTTTCCTTATTTTCCAACTTCGTAGACGTCTTTATACGAAAACTTGTGCACTGCACAGTTTTCCATTAGCCAAATTTAATTAAGATGGAATTTTGCGAGGCGAGCGCTCCCGATAATTTTTTAATCCCTCGGGAGTGCTGCGACTCCTGAAATTTCCCGCTCACAATAAATATCCCAAATCTGGAACATGTGGATTCTACGACTCGGTACCGGGCTCAGGAGCACTACTGAGCAAATTGGATAATATATTCAAGTTATATTTCTTATTAGTCAAGGGCAGCTGTGCACGCAGACTGTTACAATGTAAGACAAAACTAAGCCATATATTTGAGCTAATTTACGACCGTGAACACTTTTGCAACTTTAGAATTAGCGCTGAAAAATGCGACGCCAGCGCCACTCCGGTTTGCTCTCATTGAAACGCCTAACCAGAATTTTTCACCTTCACTCCCGGATCACTCCGTAAATAATTGGAAAATACTAATTAAATCGGTTGATCTTCCAGACTCTTCACTTGGGTGGTCTCACGCAACAACTACCGTAACTTGTTCGTTTTATTACATAATCTGCGCCTCTCGATATGACACAATAAAAAAATCTCTAATTTAGACATTCACCAGGTCAAAATTAAGCTCCATTTGTTTGGGAATTAGGAGAAATTCCCATCGGGATTTTTTCCACGTTAATTACTCAATTCGGCCGAATTTTAATTAATTTCTGGTCTTTGTGGAGCCGTCCAGATTAATTGCTAATGGACGGTGGGGAATAAAAGTGATGGGTTTCGATGGGTCGTTTTACATAAATTACAAATTCAAAACGGCTAACGGGGCTCGTTATCGGTGGCCATTCTGCCATTTTTCCGAATAAATTATTTGAGCCACCCAAACCTGATCAGCGACGGATTTATCAAAGAAGGAACCCGTCCATCTTGTCGATACAACTCGAAGGAGAATAAATCTTGTCCCAGCACGATTAAAAAGAGCGAGAGCGTTTTCTAGCAAGTCTATAATTTGTGAAGTGCTCGTTCGATGATTTCAAACAAAATGAAATGCGGAATTTGATTTATCAGGAGTGGTAAAAACTATGAGAATAGATGCGTAACACTAACAGAGTGGATTTTTGTTGGGCGTCGTAATGTAAATATTTCCAGATTTTGTTGGAAAGAAAATAAATTGAACGTGAGCCTTGGGGCGGCGTTCGTTCATAATCCGGTAAAATTTACAAGCGCTTTGTTCCTGTCCAGATTGTGAAAAAAATCCCGATTTGCTCTCGGGAGTGGTCGCGGTGGATTAATGCTGACGGCACACGCGCCACGTCCTGCGAAGAAGACATCACTCCCGTCCCAATTTACGGAAATCCAGACAATCACCCCTAATGGTAACCGGTTGCATGCGTCATAAGTGCGTATTACATATCCAGAAACCACACCGATAAATATAATTTCCCATCACGCAACATCATAGATTATGATTCAGAAGCCATCATATTCATATATTCCGGGGAGGACTCGCGGGGATGCGGCGCAACCCTCGTCCGGGTAAATATGACGGCGATAGGGGAGGGTCGATGCTGCATATAAAACGGATCATCACCCCCTCGCAACGGCGGCCATCTGTATGGTACGCCGTTACAATCATCCCTGTCTGCTAAATACCCCAGAAACAAGTGCGCGGTGCGTGTTTTCCACCCCCCGGAAATCTGGCTCCGGCGATATTTTAGTTTCGGCACAAGTTTCGCCCTTATTAAAAACTTCGGCCTAAGCAGACGAACCCCGTTAAAATTTTCATCCGAGGGAGTCACCTGGCTTATCTCGGGGCGCATCGATTAGTTGGGGTTGCTGCATTATCAGCACTATCGAGCGCCGGAAAAATCCCACGAATTCGGGGGCGCTTCTGTTTACATCTGAGGTAAACCGAAAGTGGGGAAAGATTTGTGGCGGCGGCGACGGATAAATCTCGACGTGCACTCTCCAAATAATTCACGCGAGCGAGCGGTGAGGGTCAGCACCGTCTTGCCCAAAACTTTTCGCCCAAAAACTTCATTACCATAAATTACACGCCCGTAAATTAACTAGCTGCTACCTTAATTTATAAATTAAAATTTGTGGGCTCATTGGTACGTAAGCCCGAAGGAAACCAGCGATCGTAATTCATTTTTATTTATGGTTTGTTATATTTCGGCCTACACTATCTAAATTATATGCGAACCAGCTCTAACTAAATCGTAACTAATGTAAAAGAAATAATTTTCACACGGACGCGGTCACGTTTCACTTAACCCATCCATTTTTATGGAAAAATCCCGATAAGACGCTTTCTATAGGTAATAATAACACACGGTTACGTAAAGTGGTTATTCTGGTACCGCCCGGGGACTTTTCCAAATTTCAAATTTTTATTTCACCCCCTCGCATTTTCCTTGTTTATTCGCCGACACGAAACTCACCTTAATTCGCAGGTTGTTGCCGTTACGAGTGTAAAATACGCATGAGGGCAATAATAGTTCAGAAATTCGGAATATATTAGGGGTGGTTTGCAAACAAATGTGATGTAACTTAGCTGAAAACTTAATTACAAGAATCATGATCCCTCGGGCGCCAGCTGTGAGTAATTATAATTGCTAACTTGCACAGTAATGTACTTTTACTGACGGGCGCTGTCCTAACTGCAACCCTCCCCGGCCGTCGAGAATTTTTTTTAAACAAATTCACCTGGTGTAGCTTTAATTTTATTCGGGCGTTAATTCGCGCGCGCCCTTGTTAAAAACTCGCATTTTATCCGGGGGCGGCGGTCTTACCTGCTTTAATTAAGAACTTACCGAAGCGGTAAAACTTCAAAAATTGCCCCGAGTAGACAACACAGTTCGGTAATTAGGGTCCGCCCCCTTGACACCTGAAAAATCGATTGTTCGCCGCCGCCACCGCCGCAATAATATATTCGGGGGAGAATTAAATTCGGTCTCGTTCGGTTTTTGTCATTTTTCGCAGCCGGTGTTTATTTTGCATATCGGATGAGACGCGCCGCGCCCGCCTTGTTCGAAGTCGGCGGGGGCAGTTCTTATCTGGCCCCGGATTAATCCGGTTTTAATTAAATTCGAGTGCAGGTACGGTCGAATGAATTGGCGATTAGGTGAGGGACGTTAGTCGCGTAATAATCAGCGCCGAGTGAATTGATAAAAAGATATGAACTTTATAAACATAAATTCTCGTTTAGCTGCAATTTCCTTACGAGATAACCTGCGCCACTGTGGGACGGAAAGAATAGTAATATAAGAGAACCTACGTAATCTTAGCTCCATTCGTGCCTTTTGCTTTTATCTGCAAGAAATATAATTCTGCAGGAGGAAAATTCGGTTCACGAACAGAACTGGACTGTAGGGAAATAAGCCCTATCTTATATGCGAATGTTAAAAGATGCAAAGTAATGTGTATGCGGGAAGTGAGGAATCTGCATGCTTTAAAATGCATGAATTTATGTAATTTGAATTCTTATCTCTCTTCCCCGAGTCACAATGCCTCGCCGAACGGGAGGAAATCAGGAATGCATTTTTATGCAAACAACGGATTATTCGACGAACTGTCTGCATGTTTACGCGACGCCGCCACCGCTCGCTCATTCATATTTCACCGACCTACGCTACGTTACGCTTGCGCCACGGTGGACATTAAACGAGGCCTAATTGCTGCGGCCGCGGAACCGATACGTTGGGCAGGATCGTAATTTTTCTGGGACCGTATTTTTCGCCGGTCGGATTGTTCATTTTTCCCTTCTTTCGAGACTCGCTCGCGGTTTTATGGCCTCACTTTACAAGATTTTGTCACTGCGCAATAAAAATCATTCTATATGCAGGTGTGCACCGGCGGGGAGCGAATTTCGACGGTAAAGGATCCCGATTTTTTAATTGGGGGGAATGGCTTCATTCTTTGGGGGGAGGCGAATTCTTGCACGCTCGAACAAAAATACAAAAAAAAAAAAATCAAATTCTTTGTCGAATACGTTGGAAACAATCACGTACAGTAATCATTATCGTTGAGCTTGTTCGCACAACTTCACACACAAATTCACCAAATGCTTTAGTGTCAAGATAGGCAGTTCATTATTTTGATATGAAAAAACAATTTTTTATGAAGGTATTTACCTAGCAGTATAAAATTAACCAGTTTCTCTGGTGGCGGAATAATTCTTTTATTGGAAAATTTTAATTCAGAAATTTCACAAAAATTGTTCAAAATTATTTTTTCATATTTGTTTTGCACTGTAGATGAACTAATTTCTTAAAAAACAATTACTTCCACAAATTTTAACAGATTTCATGGTTGCAAATAAGTGGTGAAGCGCAAATTGTAGTTATCTTTGTCCTACACATTAATTACCAATATGCGTCATCTTTCTCTCTTGCGCCGTTACTATGACAAGTGCGACCGTCGCAAGTCAACTTGAAATTGGGCCCTTAGTACATAAAAGTGGTTGTATATGTTTTTCTAATTAAATAAAAAAAAAATTCGCATCCCTTTTTAATTGTAGAAAATTATTAAAAATGATTTAAAAATAAGTTCCTTTGTATTTTACTCAAAAATACAATTTTTTTTAGAAGAAACCACTATTCTACTGCTAATTGTCTCCCTTAACCTTGATTCACACTGCTTCGATTGCTTCAGTAATTAAGACACTAACGATCTTAACTCTGACTAGATTATTTTCTTCTTTAACAAATCTTTTTTTTATACACTTAATGTTTTTCACTTTGTTAGGAATGCTAAGTTTTTAATTGAAGAAATTTATTATTTTATTGCTTGATATAGCTAAGGCAATTTGTCCAATCGAACAGAAAAAAATAGATACTTTTTTTTAACTTAGTACAATAATTGTCTTCTGAATTACTTCCATAAAACCTGATTTACACACTGCAAATTAACTTCTTCATTACTTCAGAGCCTAAAATCCAGAATTCTTAACTTAAGTATCACTTAATTTTTTTCCAATAAAAATACATAATTCCTTTTATATTTTACTACAATTTTTTTTAGGAGAAACTACTATTTTACTGCCAATTGTCTCCATTGCTCGATTCACACTGCTTCAGAATTACTGTAGAAATTAAGACACTAACGATTTTAAATCTGACTTGCTTATTTTCTCCACTCCTCACTTTGCTAATAAAAGTTACATTTTCAATTGAAGACATTTATTTATTGCTTGGCATAGGGAATTTTTTTAATCTAACAGAAAAACTTAAAACAATTATTTTTTACTTAGTACAGCTTCTTTGCAGAGAGACAGAGGAACAATTTCTTCTCGATTAATTCCCACGTACATCAAACGTGCGTGTTCAGCCAATCAGAGCGCTTGCTTTCATCCAATCAAAAATGTTTATCGCGATAAAAACATCCTACTACTCCCGTCATTTGTCAAAAGTGACTAAAATTGCATGCTACTCCTGTCAGATTCTCAAATTGTTTTTAATAATTGTGTTTTTAATAACTGTAGGTATTATAAATAAATTAATTAACGTTAAAGTTTGTATTCTGGAATTAATCTTGCCAAAAATAACACGACATAATTTTTTGGATCTGATAAATTTCCTAATTTTCACTTAAACATTTTTGCTTTAGACAATTTTACTCGTGGATATTTGGGCATTTTTATTCAAAGGTTAACCCCCGAGCTAAAGCTCTCGGACCTAACCAGAATAAAAATGCCCAAATTCAACTCGTAAAATTGTCTATTAATTTCTTCATTACTTCAGAGCCTAAAATCCATAATTCTTGACTTAATACTTAACTTACATAGGTAATTTTTTTGCAATAAAAATAATGCTTGATTCACACTGCTCAGGTTGCTTCAAAGTTACTGAGGTGATTAAGACACCAACTATCTCAATTCTGATTTGATTATTTTTTTCTCTTAACAAATCTTTTTATATTCATGCTCCTCATGTTGCTAAGAATCCCTAAGTTTCTTAGTTGAAGAAATTTTCTTTCTTGCTTGACATAGCTAACTCTACTTATTTAATCTAACAGAAAAAAACAGCTTCTTTTTATTTAGTACAACTACTTTGAAGAGAGACAAAGGAACAATTTTCTTCTCGATTATTTCCATAACATCTAATTTACACAACTTAAATTAGCTTCGTCATTACTTTATTTATTCTTACAATGATTTTTTTCCAATAAAATAATTTCATTATGCAGATTTGCATTGGTTTCGAAAATTTCTCAAAAAGTGAAACATTTTCATTGAAAAAATCGCTTTTTACATTATAGGCAGATATTAAAAAAAAAAACTTAGGTATAGAAAAATATTTTGCATCATGCAAAAATACAATTACATATCTTCAATAAGAGCGTAATCTGACTGTCGACTGTTTCCACGAAGCCTGATTTAAGCAACTTAAATCAACCCCACGACTGATTCAAGTTATAAATCACTGCTGAAGATTTAAAAAAATACGTATTTCAATTACAAAAATGTTTTCGTACATTTTACAGATTGGCCAGTCGAGTAAAATTGACAAAATTATCCAAAAATATATTTCCTCCGCATTTCCAAGCCAATTTTCCTCTTAATTATTTCCGTAAAGCCTGATTCACAAATTTTAATGATTTAATTACGATTTCTTTCATACTTTACTGCTGAATATTTTGCAGTCATTGTGTAGGGTAGTGCACATCAATAAAAATTCCATCGCCAAGTCAAGAAATAAATACACTTCTTGGAGTTTTTAACTTTTGCCAACATCCAATATAGCCTGAAACTTGTGTAAAATCTCGGCTCATGAATTTTACATTTTCATAAATTGCGACCGACACGCCATTACAATAATTTACCAGACGTTCACAATGTATCTAATTTTTTTTTAAATGCATGTTGGGAACGGATAGTAGGTTTTATTTAAAGTAAATATTACACATGTCTTCACTACAACAGAGATGTTACTTAAGTCGGCTATTAAACAGTCTATTGGTTAAATAGAACAGATATCTCTGTCTCTGTTGGAGACGGTGAGGGCGCCATCTGTTGTTTCTGTTCGGCTAGTTTAATGGGCTGTTTAATAATAGTAACAATTTAATAGCTCCTCGATACGGGTTCTGCTGATAACAACATGGTTTGGTGGAATTGAATTATAAAATTACAAGCCGTAATTTAAGAGAATATTTGTCGAGTAAAATGGTTTTAATTTGCATCAAATTTCCAGTTCCAGCTTGGAAATTAATTATTTCTAAGGTGACTGGACAAAAATTTGACGGTCGATTAAAACGTCGTAAAAGCGGAGTGATCGGTGATAAATAATTAAGAGTCAAGTGGGAGACAATAGGTGAGAAAACGGCGAGAATATTTTTTTTTAATTAGTGGTAAGGTGTGGAGGAGACGAGGCGTGGGGCAGAGAAAAAGACAAGTCCGGATCGTTTTTCAAGAAACTGGAAACCTAGATGCTATCTTCACCTCACTTCAGAAATGTTGTTTATCCACGCCATTTCGCCGATGGCTGAACCTGCTCCTGCATCAGAATTCGTTATCACCTCGGCGCAAATGCACTTGTGCAGTGCAGCCTCCGGGGGAATAATCGCGCGCAAATAAACAGGGCGTCGTGATTCATTTATTTGGAATCGAAATAGAAAATTTCACGTCGATTTGATAAAATATACAGACTTTTGTCACTTCATTACCTAGGAAAATAAAGGAGGAGGGCCATTGATGTTCGGCGGCGGCAAGCATGGAACTCGTCCGGCTTGACGGAAAAAATAAACATTAAATGCGAAATTTCGTAAACATCGTAAATTTACGACTTTATAAATATCGGATCGGTTTGCGTAACCGCCCCCCGTCAATTACGCAAACAGTGGAAATTATCGAGGGGCGGCGTAATTTTATTAAGCCGTTTCGTGCCATTTAATAAAACCGGCAAAGTTCCGCTGCGCATCACGTACAATATTTGGGAGTCATCGAAATTCTCCAATACACATTCAGGAAAATTGAGATCGTGACCTAAGAGGTTGCTCTATTGGGATGGGCCCATTCTTCTATTATATAAAATTTTCTCCGGAATTTTAAACGATTTTTTAGGAAAAATCGCTCGACAGGGCCGTTTCAATAATATACGAGCCGGCCCCGACTCTCTAATTTTTCCTCTCCGACTTTCTATAAAGCAATAAACATTTGTGTCGGAATACGCCAGGGGAGTACTTGAACTTCTCCATCGACCCAAGCCGCCTTGTTTAATCCCATACCAATCTTTTATCTTGCACACGCTTTCACACTTAACGCCGAATAAGAAAATATTACTCCCTAGAAGAAAAGTTTTTGTTTCTATTTTCCGGAGGGAGAATCGCGCTTTCGGCACGTCCGCCGCCCGGAATTTATAGATTTGATTGGGGGTCACGTGTGTTGACACCCTCTCGTCGCACTTTTTCCGGCTCGTTCATTTGCATCGGCTTTTATTAGGAGGGCGAGTCTAAGCCGGGCCCGAATAAGCTGGTTTAGCGGAATTTGGAGGCATCTCGCGGCCTCCATTACATGTTATCAGGGTAATTCCGGGGATACTGGGCGATAGTTGTTGCCTAAATGGTTCCGGTAACAAGGCTTTCCATTACAAAAACTCGTTCAGCCAACTTTGCATTCCTCTCTAATAAAAACAAGACTCGAGGGGTATCGATTCGGCACCTGGCCGCCCCCGAATCGCCACCCCCGTGTCCTCTCACCCGACACCAATTATCGCCATCGCATAAAAACTGCACTCCAACCAGCTACTCGAAGTTAATAAATCCTTCGACGGCGGTTTTAAATAACTATAAAAACATGAATGGTTACGTTCATGGGCTGAACGTTAAACTTCCAATAAACTTTTTAAGGGTTAATAAACTGTCGTGTTACTTGCAGTAAGTACTCGAGATAAATTTGTTGAAACATCGTTTACGGAACGGTTCTCCATGCACTGGGTACACAAATAAACCGGTGATGCGTGGATTTATGCTAATAATTTTCGATAAAATCGAAATGTTATTAGAGGGAAGTGTAGCACCTACGAGAGCGATTTCAGAAATGTGGAATGGCGGCGAGGACTGCATTTTTCGAAAACATTTAAAAAGTGCACCGCGTGGGACTACCAGGTAGGGGAAGGTGGACAGGTCAGTCGCGTGGGTCGACGAGGTTCCCTAATCCCTCGTAAATTTTTCCGACAACAAACCAAAATTTCAAACGTTTCGGCGAAACTCACAAAATACTTTTTACCCGATCGGAACATCTAATTTTACACAAACACGTCATATTTTGCGTCTTACAATACATAAATAACATACTTTGCATTTTTAAACGCGGAAAGTGCAATTGTAAGCAGAGGACACGACTATTTTTTTCTAAAATTGAAGCTCGAGTATGTCCTTTTGGTGGAATTTATAAAATACTTCTTGTTTGATCGGAATGACGTCAATTTATTATTTGACAGAAACACGTCATATTTTAACATTTTATAATATCATGCGTTCAAGTGAAATCCTGGGCTGAGTAGGCGTTGGAAAAATAAACCGTTTAGAACAGTGTAAAGTTTGAATTTCCCGCCGTTTGAAACGAATGACATTTGTTTACCTATGTTTAATCGGCAGATAATAATTGAACATGTTTGTTTTCAGTAAAAGGTGTCCTTAGATATTTGCTTCGAGAATAAGAATCGTTAAGTTATTCTATTTTTAGTGTAAAACATTGCAAAGAAAGAATTTTTTGTTTCTAAATTTTAGGTTAGCTGTCAACATGCTCCAGTTAATTTACACTTTAAAAAGGCACAATAGACGGTTTTCAACGCATTCCAAGCACAGGATTTCATTTGAACGCCCGATACAAAAAAAAATCTGTTCGGTGTTTTTAAACGTATAAAGTGCAGTGTAAAATGGAAGTAGGCAGAGGACGGTGGTACAGGAGAGTCTACGGGTTTTCTAACCCCCGAACCAATTTTTCATTTGGATTTTCGTCTTCCTTTTATCAATAAATACAGGAAAATCTTTGCACAAAAAATATAAATGACAATATGAATGAAATAAATTTGGTTTGATCAGAATTGACACTAAACTTGAATATTTTAAATCGAAGAGGTCTTATTTTTACATTTTAGATATACAAAAAAGATTGCAAATGAACAAAGTAGAGAATTCCTAAAAACAATGTTTGATGATGTAAACTGTTAACTAACACGGTTTAACCGGAATTAACCCCAAATCTTATTATTATAAATAAAATGCGTTATATTTTTATATTTTTTGTAGAGAAGATTACAATCCCATGAAATTTACCGGAGAATTTCCCAGTTTGGTTTTTAATATAGACTGATGAAATCTTACAAGAAATATATTTATTTCTATCGGGTGTTCATTTAAATTTATCCCCAAAGCGGGCGTTCAAGAGTCGATTGTGAACGCACCACAGATTGCAGATCACGCATGAGCTGCTAAATCTAACCTCACTGTTTGCGTTGGTTGTGTTTTTACTCTGCAAACTGACGAGTGGTCCGTTCACAATCGACTCTTTGAGGATAAATTTAAATGAACACCCGATACATTAAGCAAATGAATTCTCAATACAGTTTGGCAATTTTTCCTTCAAATATTTTCTCATAAAAATCAAAACCGTTAAGTTTTGTGTTCTGCGAGATTTAGTTCTCAAAACTCAAAATGAAGGTGTTCACTTGTTTTTGTCAGCTTTAAAATAAAAATAAAACAAATATAATTACTGCTCTTTGAAATTTTATTTAGAAAAAATATTTACAAAATGACAGTGGTGTTCGAAACATTTCAACGAAAAATCTATCTAATAACATGTCGAAGGTATTAGGTTTAGATGCGTTTAGTGTAAGTGTAAATATCATCATTACCTTGATAATTCCAGTTTGATTGACGAAACACGTTGTATTTGTATTTACATGAAAATGTTACATAGGAGCGGCGAAAAAAATAAATGATTAATTACATTTGAACTACTGCCAACATGTCTGTTCAATATGTATTAAATGCTGTCGTCTAGGTGGTCACTTCTTATTTTATTTTTTAATACATTGTTTAATAAGTATTTTCCCCATCGGGTTTTCTAATTAAATACAAAAAAGAAGCTCGTTCTCATATTTTCATTATTAACCGACTAGTCCAAAGTGTCAAATGAGAGAAAATGCTTTTAGTGCAAAAACTCCTCAAATCCTCTCGTTCTAAAATTATTTTAGATCTTTAAAATTGCCAGCTGGAGAACAAAAAATTCTTAAACGCTGTTCAAAAGTCAAAAAACCATTGGGGTGCAAATAACACACATTTTTCATGACATTTCCTATTACTTATCATAGTGACAGATAAGTCATTTGCACCACAATGTTTTTTTAATTTTTGAACAGCGTTTATACTTGATTATCGAATGTCACATGTTTTTTTGTAAAATTGCAAAACTTTCAAAACCCAATTCTGCCAACTCTCAAATTACAGAAAAAAATTCTTTGTAGTACCTACTATTGCGAGCATGGAATTTCGGGCAGCAATTTACATGTCATTTAAAAAACCCAATGTAGTCTAAGCTTTATTGTCATAAATGTCATAATAATTAATTTTGAAGGAACTTCAAAATAAACTGTCACAATTATGCACAATTATTTTACATTTTAGTTATTGATTTGCAAAGTTTAATAAAAAAGACGGTTTAGTTTTCAGAAAATCACATCTAAGCACTTGCAGTTTTTCAGAATTGACGAATGCAATTTGCAAAATGATATGAGGCAATAGTAGACATTAAAATGAGGTTATTAATACGTCTAGCACCTAAAGCCTATTTCACATTTTATATCAGTCAAATTTCAAGTCTGCCCGAAATTCCGTACTCCCAATAGTACCTACTATGCCGGCCAAAAAATTTTGGCCGTCATTGTCTGTCAATTCAAAAAAAAAACTTTGTAATCCGTACTTTATTGTCATCATGATTACCGTCTTGATTATGAAAGTTATTTTTTGGGTGGTAAATTTCAAAACTCAAAATTATTTTGTCATTTCTACTACACAGAACATTTACCTAAGGTTATCTATGTATGTTTGCTCTAATTTTGTTTATTCATGTCGGATTTTTGGAATATCTGAGCTTCAAACAGTTTAAATTGATTGTCAAAATGACAAGAATCGAAAGTGGGGTTAGGATTCCTAAAGGTTTATTTACACTTTACTTGAATGTCAAGAAAGTGACGGCCAAAATTTTTTGGCCGCCATAGTACTAGTTTTTTCAGATTTGTTTTCCTATTTTCTTCTTCCATCGACATGTTTCTACTTTTTCTTCGGTTCCACTGAACCCGTGAACTAATCAAAAATGAACTGACAAAAACTATCTCCGAATTAACTAAACACTAGAATTCCAGTACATAATCACATCCTTGAACTTATCTGGTGACAGTTCATGTGACGCAAGAGCCGACTCGTCCCATTCCTCATCTTCGAGTTATTTTAAGCGGTTAAGCCCTTTCGAAAAGCGCAAATGTCCCACCTGCCCCTACCCGAAAAAATCCTTCTATTTATATCCCGAACCTCAACAGTTATAAATATCGTCGACAATTCCGTCGTGTCCTTTACTAATTCAGCATTTAATAAATTTACAATACTGCACTAAGACCGTACCTACCTGTAAAGTTGTCTCGTACCACACCGCCGTAAAATTCAGATTATACGCAACTAAAAACTCCTAAAAATGCTCACAGTATGTTTGAATATTCGCATAATTTCACGGTAAAACATTTAAATGGAAGGTTATGTTTGTCGGCGTACTAAATTAAAAAACAAATGGCTCTATTAAATTGTACTTGTATATCTTTATGTTAAGTTCGCATTTGCAATAACATCCCTTGTTTTCCTTTTTACCTGATTATAAATTGATATTTCTGGTCGCATTCAAACGCTAACTAACTGCACGTTTATTTTATTTTAATGGAAATAAGTATTAATTTCAGGAACGAACGACACTCCATCGCTATCGCTACAATTTCCACAAACGACCCAACCGACTCCGCGGTACCATAAATTCCAATCTGAAACACGCACCCAGAACCATCACTCCAACACGTTTCGAAAATACCATCGACTGGAATTTCCAGTTTTTACCATTCGGATTGATAACCTTTGCGGCCATCTTCTCCACGTCCATGAATGCGACACGAGCGCGCTCTATCGACGACACCACCAACAATCGACCGGTTGAGCACCGCTGGTCACCGTGATTTAACACCGCCGACTAGATAAGACCGATTTCTTCACAATTTACATATTTAATGCTTCGTGCAGTTTGCAGGTTATAACTCACCATAAAAGCCGCATTTACATTAACGTCGTAATATGCGATATCGTGCAACGACGTGATTTATACCTGCCTACTTAATTGAGTTTAATTGAGCTTAATTGCACCTCTCAAGTACCGACTAATTATCCAGTTTTTCTCCGATCATTTCTTGAGCTTCCGCTCGCGCGCCTGCTGATTCGATACGCTAAAATAAATTAGTCGAAAATTTTTAAATTTATTTATATGGATCGTAAAGCGGAATAGGCAAATATAAAAAAAAAACGACTCATTTATTAATAAAGGGAACGCTGACAGTTTTCCCATTTTATTTCTTTGCTTTTTATAGTCGATTCCATTGTCCTAAAAAATTCAAGGACCGAAAACGACAAAAAGAAATTGAGATAAATAATAAATAGCGCCATCGAGCATTTTATTATGTTGCGATCAAACGAATCGAGCGACTAATCGAATTAATTAAAGTGACTGACAGATAGTCGCCATCTCTTAAATTGCCGCCGAACTAGAAGCTCAACACTGAAGGTACCATCAGCGGTAATTAGTCATAATTGCAAAAAATTAGTCCGAGATTGAAATTCCTGCGAGGGCGGTTGAAAATTCCTGCGCGACATTTCAATTTGTGACAATTTAAAAAAGCTCGAGTGTGTAATTGGGGTGTCGCAGCAGGAGTAATTTTAATTTTTGGGTCCAGGTGGTTGCGTCGGGCCGAGTCCGGTGCCGTCGGAAGGGTGTATCGCACCCCGGCGCATCGGAAAACGCGTTTTGGGTTGATAATTCGTGGTAGGAATTTACCTGGGTGGACGTTTAAGAAAAAAGGGGAATAAAATAAGGAGCTGCAGTCATTGTCTGGCACGCTCTATAAAGTTGGTAGTTTAGAGAGTCGTTCTTGTAGCGCGCAGCACCCACCACGCTCGAAAGAACGGCCAAGTCTTGCCATTATTTGCACACATTACACATACGAGCGTACCTACCCAGCAGCTACCACCATACGCATACGTCACGGATTTTATCATGAAATTTATCTGGTTTCCTCTCCTTTCAGGCGGATCGAAGAGGAGGACAGACGATGACAGCTGACGAGTTTGTGATTTGGTGACACGGCAGTGTGTTTGTGTCAGACGGCGAGGCCGGTGCCGACGGAGTCCGCGACCATGGTACTACGGCCATCTTAATCGGTACAGTTTCCATTCTTCCTTATCGACTCATAAACTCCTCTTCTTATCGTTTTAACGAGCCCCGTCCTGCTCCGGCGTCTGGACCTCTTCAACTAGCCGACCCCGCCTTTTACGAGCGGATCTCTGCTGCAGTCCCTCCTCTCGTGCACGCTCTAACTCTTGATCTATCCGCAGAGATGCACTTTAGAAGGTGACCGCGTCACCTGACCGCCATCCGGACAAGGAATAAAAGTGCGAGGTGATCACGTCCATGTAAACAATGCCCAGAGAGCGGCGGCTCCGGAACCACACCCAGAGACTCACAGTCTCTGCGATATGGGATATAAAGCAGTAAATCCTGCCCACAGGATCGGGGAAAGCCGCCCTTCGAATTGCGTCGGCGTCGATAGTTTAGACGCGAGCGGCGCCGCGACGATATCAGATCACTTCCATTCCTCCGACGAGGAAGACGCTCCCACCGACGCTCCGCAGGACAGGGTGAGTACTCACATAACCTCACTCGTAAACAAAGTGCTGTTGCAGGAGGACACAATTACATCGATTCGGACCTGCAACCACACCGTCAATTTACCAACGACTGGGATGCTCCCGCTTCCGACATCTCGCTCCCGAGGGAACGACTCTGCGCTCCTGGATTACTTTTACGGCGGCGACGGCGGCGACTTCCCAGCTCCACGACGCTTCGACTCCCTCTTTGAAGACAGAATGTTAAACCCCCTGTACGTATACTGAATGTATCCTGAGTGTTTTCTGTCCGGTATACCTTCAGTATACGTAACAGGAGGCCACATTTCAACGGGATCCCACCAGGACTGACCTGCTCAACACAACAACCACTCAACTCGACATTCTAGATTACTTAAACCACTGTAACCCTATAGCTAAGTACACTTAGAATTAATTGACGTGTAGTACCTACTCCTTACACAACACATGTATTTTCTACCAAAAATAAACCAAGTACCAGCAGTGCTCAAGTGTAGTTTTTATAGCTTGTCAGATTCTTCACTCATGACTAACAACAAATGTGACAATATTAGTTAAGCTCAAGATGTTAAACACAAGTTAGACAATGTAAATAACACCTAGATTATTAAATCCCTCACAGATTGTTGAGTACCGAATGAAATAGTGACAATTGTGATGTTAGTACTGACTGTTAGTAAAGATTTTTGTATGTTTTTTTTTTGTGTGTGCCAATAAAACTTGTCAGATCGAGTTAGAAAGAAATTTGTGGTACCACCTCCTCTTCCCTTTTGTTCGTCTAATAAAATTAGAAAGTCGAAGAAGGGTTGTGCAACTAGAAAGTTGTCAGATCGTGTTAGTAGCTTTGGTGGTGGCGGTGCCGCTCTTCGATCGAATCTAGCGCTCTCGCGGTGAAAAAAAAGCGCGTGCATAGTGCGGACCCGAACCGTCGCGTTACAGGATCCTGTAGGCGATGATGCAGCCGGGTGCAATTTCGGCCGGTTCGGTTATTGATTTGGTGCATTTGAACGCATGTGCATGGTAAGGGACCAGGAATGATAGGAAAATTTCATCGGCGGGACCAGGATCGGGGGGCGAGGGGCCGCCGGTCCCCTGCTCCTTGATTGGCGCCCCTCGTCGCCATGGTAACGTCGGGTGGGGTCACGGCCATCTTGGATGCGAATCATCCCCGATTGAGATAGTGGATGGCGTGGGGAAATTCGGCGGTGCAGTGGTGGTGCGAAAAAAAAATTAAATAAAAATATATACGGAAAAGAGTCGTACCAGAGGGTGGACATGCGGGACGGCGTACCTGGAAGCAGAGTAGATTAGAGAAAAGTAGCGATCGGGGGATGATTAGGTAAATTGTTTGGTGGTCGATTCGCGTGACCCTTGATTTAAAGCTGTGTTTACAGCGTACTTTATTATAGTTTTACTACCCATCTGTAATAAAATAATCCGTTTATTACGTGTAATTTAACGCCAGCGCTAAACATGACTTTGTTGTAAACCACCGCAAGAAGCAGTTCTTGTCGTGGAAAAACTGCCAACAATACTGCACGATCCGCAGCTTGATAAAACATTTACTGCTGAAACCGGACACCGTTCGGCTTGTTAACCTGAAAAGTTGACTCTGTTGTGGCGGCAAAAACGCAAATTTCGCCGTCCCCGACCGGGGATCGAGCGATCACGACCAATTAAGGAAGCTCTCAGACAACTTATAACAATTACCGGAGATTACTTAAAATTAGCGTCATTTCCGCTGTCCCGACCGCCCCGACATTCGTCCAATTGATTTTCTTGGGAGTTTCACAAGTTTACGTTAAGCTTTTACAAGACTAATAAAATGTTACGACACGCTTTTTACCGCTTTTATCGAGTTTGTTTACAATTTTAATCATCGCGGGTTGTTACGACGGTCAGAAGATTGCGCCGTGGACGATGAGTGGCGTGAAGCAATTCCACTTTTCCGATCAACTCTAATCGTTTAACGATTTTTTTTCTGATCGGCTGGACTTACGCTCGAATGTGGAATTAACAGATTAACAGAGAAATCATAAAAATAATGCCGAGATGAGGCTAGTAAATTATTTGAATTCCTATGGAAAAAAATCTTCTCTAGAACATTAAAAGCATTCCAGTGTTTGTGTTTTTCGAACAAAATTTTCATCTATGTAAATCCGTTCAATAACTTTAGATTCACAGAAAAAATCAATAATCTAAAAAAAAGTTGTATGCTCTGAACAATCCAGTACCAAAGTCATTGAAAACTTCTTTCAGAATCTTCTAAGTTTGTTTTTATATCTGCAATTTTTTTCTAATGCGCCTCTGGGGTCTCAGATCTGGACAACTAGCTAATCATTACATTTTCATTTACCCAAAATGTATCTTGACGCGAAAATAATTCCAACCAGAGAAAAACGGAAGCTTTGTTCTTGTTATTAGATTGAAATAAAATATTTTCTACTGAAAATGTTATATTTACAATTTTTGTTGGTCCAAATTCGTTGAATGGATTTTACAAATGTAAAAAATATTTCAGTTCAGGAAAGCTTCACTGTATTTCTATCGGGTGTTCATTTAAATTTCCGGTCAAAGTTGTCGTTAAAGAGTCGATTGTGAACGCACCACTCGTCTAAAAACACAAACAACGGTAAGATTTAAACAGCTGATCCATGATGTGTAATCCGTAGTGCGTTCACAATCAACTCTTCAACGCCAACTTTGACCGGAAATTTAAATGAACACCCGATATTTTCCACCACTGAAAAATATTACCATATTATTGGAAAGTTATTTTACACATATTTTTTTTAGATCCTTGTTGGAATATCAGACTGTTTTTCTATTTTTAACACACCCCCAGAAAAAAATAAGGGGTCTCAGATCTGGACACCTGACTGATCTTTCCACTATTTTGTCCTTCATTAGAATTAGAAGGTTCAAGGCTTGAAAAAAAATATTTGATGCAAGGGGTTGAAATAAAAAATATTTTGGTGAATTCTTGCCCTGAAAAAATTAGATTTAGATATCTTTTTTATTTAGATCCCAACAATAGGTACATACATTTCACGAATGTATTTAAATATGTAATAGAATACGTAGGTACCTACTTGATATTTAAAGAAATATGTATTCTCGAAAAAATGTGGTTCCAACAGAATTGCCAATTTACCTATTTTATAACCTCTAGAATCTGGAAAAATCAAAGAATGTTATACATATTTCCGGCTGATTAAATACTAAATAAATTATTAATTAATTAATCAGAATGCGCAATAATAATTCCAATGAGGTGAATATGAATGTTGTTTCGCTCTTTTCATTGCCTATTCAAAATTAGGCATATGTATTAAGAAATATTAAAAAATCATTCAAATTAAGACTGGAAATAAAAAATATTAGGTATACTGCATTCTTGTCTTGAAAATAATATTTTAAATATTTATTTAGATATTTAAATTTGTTTAATAAATTTTATAAATTGTAATTTAATTCAAAGAAACACCTGAACAACACTGAAAAACAAACAAACATCTGAACAACACTGAAAACTATTTCACTTACAAGGGAGCTTCCGTAGACTTCCATTTTTTTAATACAATAGTGAAAAACTTCTCATACTTAGAATAACCTAAGTGAACTTTTAGAATTCCAAAATTGTGTTTCTGTTGTCAACACCACCCCAAAATATCAAAGCGTCTTAGATCTGGACACCTGACTGACTGTCATCTATTAAAGTGTATTCTCAGAGCAAGTATTAGGTATAATAATTCCAAGGAGATAAAAATGAAACGGATTCCTTTCACCATTTTTTAAATGGGCCAAAGATTAAAAAAATTAATTAAAAACCCCACTCCACGCACGAGCTAAAAAATATTCTACTAAATCTTGTCTTTTGCAAAATTTCTTCATTTACATTTTATAGAATTTTTTATTGTGAATTTTTTCAAGATGCCAAAAAAAATAAAAGGGTCTGGAATCTCTGGTGATTTTTTTAAATTTTTCCGCGGCGCAATAGTTATTCCAATCAGATGGAATTGAAAGGTGTTGTTTATTTAAGATTTAAATTTAAAAAAAAATCATCCAATACCACAAGAATGAATTTAAAAAATTCTTCGAGTGATAAATAATTTTTAGCTATGCATTTAAATTTTCATTTGTAAAGAAAACACAGAAAATCATAATTCGTGTAAAGCTCCTGGACCTCCGCTAAACTCAGATTATTTGTTAAATCATTTTTGTCATGTCTTCCAGTACACCAAAGAGACGTTCTACTGGGACAGAATATTAATGGAAAAGTGAGACGTTGCCATCGAACACAGCATGTCTTTTCCACAAAATTTAAAACAAAAATATCGATTTTTTTTTTTTTGATTTGGGTCAAAATCGTTGTAGTAATCACCTCCGAAGCAATTACTTTTCAATACCAATATTATTTCTTCTATTAGGACTGTGCCAAATCGTCTCTTATCCACACACGTTCCGCTATCTCGTCCAAACATCCTGAAAAAATTTCCCTGCCCCTGAAAATTCACACTGACCGTGACCACAATATCAATTAGTTGAGAAAACCTACGCACTTGGAATACCAAACTCTTCTTACATAAGAAATATAAATCCTGCGCCGAACTTAATAAATTAAACACATTAAGTGACCACAAGCAGGAATAATATGTTAATTTTAATTAACAAAGACTGGTTTGATCTGTGCTGTTGGCACATTTGCATTAGCATTTTTCCGGCCGTCCAATTAATATTCAAATGGGACATTATCCTCTTAGTACCGATTGAAACAAATTGACAAAATAAAAAAAAAAACACAAGCGTTCGATTTTTGTCCCGGTTCAACTCTTTTGATTTACGACCCCGAGTCGTCATTTGGAGTCTTTATCGGGGCATAAATCACCCCGCCTCCAGCTAATCCCATCCTTCAAATATTTCCACCGAATCTAAATACAGTCGAGTTTATTTATCCAATGTCTTATTTTTATAAAACGGATTCCGTAAACCATGAAATCACTTTCATCCAATGATTTTAAATGCTTACATTTACGATGCGAATCTGTCGAAAATAACCGAAAATGTTGCAACACTCCACCACCTCCGAAATGTCACGTGTGACACGAATGTGACTCCGAATCGGCCCTAAATCACCCCCGATAGTGCAACATGTCGCGGCGACAATTTATCGGGAGTGAGGCGAGATTTCTTGTAATTAGAGCGACAAAAAGCAGGGTCAATGTCACAAAATCATCAACCGCAGACGTAATAAAGTGTCGAGTTTATTTGACGCACATTACCAGAGGCAAATTGGTAAATTGCGGACGAAAAATGCGAATTGAAGCGGTGATTTGTCATTTAGTCGAGACGAAAAAATCGAATCGTGAAGGAATTACGAGGACGCCATCGCGATCATCAATTCAGTGATTTGACCCCATTTCGGGCTCAAAATAAATCATAAATGGGTCAGATAAGTCAGGTTTATCATTGGACTTTATGGCCGCTCAAACCGCCACAAATCATCATATTTTCCAAAATAATAGGGCACTTTTATTTTATTTACAACAAAGGAGTGAGTGTTTATTGTGTCGCCGAGCTGATTTGATAAAGTCCACTTGTTTATGTAGCGCCATTAAAACTTATTTGTGTCGGTTTAATCGTAATTAAAAAGTCACGATTTGTTTGTTGTGGTTCTGTAACCATTATGGATTGTAGAAAATTGGAAAAAATTGTATCGTCATGGATTGCCAAGTGTCCGAAATGTAAATTTTCGTATAAAATGGTAATCAAAAAATAATGGGAGTTTTTAAGCACCAGTTGACATCTCTCATCTGCATTGTAAAACAGTGGACGCAATTATCTTATCTCGTGTATGAATATTCGTGTAATTATTTTTAAATAATTTGCATTAGATTGTGAGCGTCAAGGCTTTTCCCGTTTGAGACAAAATTTTCTGACAGCTTTCTTGCATTTTAAAAATTTCGCGATTCATTTTTCGGGAATAAAAAATATTTACATTTTTTTTTTGTAATTTTGATTCATTGGGAAGGACAGGCGAAAGGAGGAGCTGGATTGGGCAACTAGCTAGGACAACTGTCAACAACAACAAATTATTCTTAAATAAAACAAACATTATTTAAAAGAAAAATTATAAAATCTAAACACCGTCACGTTGTTCTGGCATAATGGGAGGCCATGATTTATTTTTTTAACGTTGGACACACTTTCATTTCTGTCACTAAAGTTCCTTAGATGCGGACCCATCAAAATGGACGTAACATGTTGCTGAATTTCCCGCTATGTCTGAGTATTCTTCTATTGCAATCTAGTAAAACTGAAAACAATGCACTAAACATTGGCGCTATTGATAACCTCAAATTTAGAAAAACATAACCTAATTCAATAGACAGCTTTACTACCAAATTAAATGCAAAATTTTCTTGGCCCCTCATTATGCCAAAACAACGTGAATGCATTTTATTTTGAATATGCTGACTGTTACTACTTAGTCAATGAATTTCTTTGTTTTTTGTGATATTGTTTATCAAAAATAGAAAAGAAGTTTTGTATTGCATTTTATAAGTACTGTGACACAGTTGTATTTTCTTGGGTTCAATTATTATTATTACATATTACTAAATAAAGAAGTTTTTGTTAGACAGAATTTTTAAAATAAAGCCAGTTCAACGAAGTTTTTTAAATGTGATAATTTTGCCTACAGCAGCTTTTTCCATTGAAATTAATAACTTTTTTGCATTTTTTTATTCTCTAAATTTTTTATTTTTCAGATTCTTAACCTCTTTAATGTGTTAGATCAGTAATAAAAATTAGTATTTTCAGTAAGTGTAAATCTAGATTATTTGATAAGTTAAAAATAAAAATGGGGAGTTCCAAATATTAAATATAATATACTTGGTGCTTTTTTCTTGTTATCTAAGTTACTCAAGCCTTTTAGTGAATAGTTGAGTTGGAAAATTTCTGTGAAATTGGAAAATATTTTTTTTGTTTTCTTTAATTCTTACAATTTCTCTTTCTGATTTTTTGAATGTTGTGGAAAACATAAAGTTCACAAAAAAAAAAAAAAAACAAATATCAATTAGTTTGCTGAGCTACTCAAACCCCTCTCAGGACACTAAAATATTGTCAACATTTTTTATACAGCAACAAATAATTTTTTACCAATTAAAACATTCCTCATTTTCTCATTATCCATTTTGTAACATAGTTGCGAGTATATTTTTTTTACATTAAAAACTTGTAATTTAAATCCTTTCAACCATCTGAACAATGTGGTTTTAATTAAATTCTCTTAAATAATTTTGGACCTTCTAATAGAGTAAAATACATTTAAAGATATTCAGTCCTTCTCACTAGCAGTAAAATATGTAGTGTTTGATTTTTTTAGACAGAAAAGTTTTAAGAACTCAGAAAAATTGCTCATTTTCTTGTAATCCAGTTTAGAACATTTTTGTCCCTTATATTCTTGTTTTTCAAGTGAAGTAAATCTCTTGAGGAATAACTGAATAAGTATTTTGTAATTTGTCCAAATCCAGAGTAAATTACAAAATTATTCCAATTTCCCACCCTTCACTTATTTTTCAAATTATTCAATCGTTCCCAAAAGCATCAAAACACTTTTAGATTTTTTGTTAATCACTTGAACCTTCCGAGAGCAATTCAGCAATTGGAAAATGAAAATTAAAATCGGTGTAAAATCATGCGAACGCTCCAATCCAACTGCGATCACGAAAGTACAAGAAAATTTTCTTTTCTCTGAGACTGTTAATTTATTGGATGTGTGATCGTTTTCCAAATTTGAAAAAATGTAAAATCTCAATAAAATCAAATACGGACACAAATATTTTTAAATAACAAAATTAATATTTCTCGCAACATAGACCTAGGTGGTGAAGTGACAATTCTTTAATTGAAAAATTAAACAAAATACTTCTTGCTTGGCTGTAATGGTAATAGGCCGTGTTCCATCAGAAACTTTATTATCACTAGATATTTTTACCAGAAACTTATGCAAAACTTTTAATCAATTGTACTGAATCCAACATGGTTTCAATTGATTTTTTTTTAAATTATATTATGAAATCTACGTGTAAAAACAATTAAAAAAATAATTGTCCTTGAAAGTTGTTTACCATTTTGGAGAGCAAGAAGAAATCAAGTTATTTGCAATTTAAACGGTCATCAAACAAATTAATTGTTCACGACAATAGATAAATGACGAAGAGCAAAAAATCTTTGTAATTTACCTCGTTAAAACAGTCTCAGATTTTCCAGTTTGTTGGTCATTTCTGTCAATTGAAAAAAAATCCTCTGGAGACCTTCCAGCTTAATTGATGGTCGCTTATTTACGACGGTGTGTTGCAAGAGTCGTTTTTAACGAAATAAACATGCAAGTAAGACTTCAATTAACAAACACAATTACAAACAAGCAAATATAAACGTCGATGGTCGGCTCTAATTTATAGCCGTGTTCCTTTCTTGCTTTACAAAAATAAAGAAATAAACAAATAAAAATAACCACGCGTTTTCCCATGTTACCAACGAACTATCGCTCGGATAATTTATCGTCCGGTGCGGCTCTCGCATCCGCTCCATCCTGAAAATCGCGAACGGCAATTATCCCGTGAAATACGACCCCCGGAAAAATCCGGTCGAAAAAAGCGCGCCGCATAAATCCCGAAACGTTTTAGCGACAAGTCTTCAGATGCACCGCCGACATGTCGTATTGATTGCCAAGATGAAAGAGAAAATCCCGACCTACGCTAACGCGAGTGTAAGTGCTGAAATTTATGTCATCAGTGACTGACATCACTTCAGACAGACGTATATCTCCCGTGACGTCACCCGATGGACCATTACCTCGTTATCATGCGACAGGGGGCACCAAACGGGACCCAAACAGGACCCTATATACGGCTGCATAAGAATCCCAACGGCTTCGACACCACTAGACATAATAATGGCGGTTGACATCTCGTGCCCCAAACGCGCCGACGACATCACCGACAGACGTCCCGATTTTTTCGAGTGCGTCTGGGATGGGGCGACGTCGTCGAAGGGTAAATAACGCGGTGATTTATGAAGAACGCAGTTCGGGAGCGACGGATCATCGACGCGGTCTAGTCTAATCAGAGACACGAGTGTGCTGTCCCATCTGCTCCCGAATTGTAAACAAAAAACAACAAAAAAACATATTTAAATTTTTCTCTCTTGATTCTTGTTCTTTTGAATTTTGAATGGGACTCGTCCTCGCTTGATAAAAGTTGCAGGAATCGCTGCGTCGAGTTTTGAATACGGCCGCCTCCTTTGCATCCGTAACGTCGCCGCCTCCGGATCGCTCCCCATCCGTCCATTAAATAAATATGTCCATTGTTCCAGGTTAACCGATGGCCGATGGGATCGCGTGGTAAGAGCGCCCCCGGAATTAGACCGGATCCAGAAGAACAATTGGCTTACAGATGTCGTTTATCGTGGAAACTCCGGAAGCAATTGCACTTGAGTAAACATTGGCCGTTCTCCCGCTTACCTGTCTCACATTTATGTCCGCCTTGTGCACGTCTATTGCTTATTTCGTTTTATTTATCGTCTTATTTTGCTCACCCTATTCCCGTCTTGTACTAGATTGCTTCCAGGACGAAACCCACCCCGAATCGCCGGCTCTAGGTGAGAAGAGAAAGTCGACGGTGCAACAATAAAAATTCTTCTTGGGCAATGTTGCGCAAGCAGGGGGCAGCGAAAGTTTTCGAAGAAGTTGTGCAATAAAAGGGTTGGAATTCAATGAAAAGTGACAGTAATTTATGTGGACGTTGTGGCGGTTCGAATCTTGAAAAAATATGAAAGTGGACGAGGTAAAAAGATACACTACACTTGGGCGGTTTCAAATCCGACAAAGTATTTTCTAAATTTATAAAGTTGCAAAAAGGAATTGTCACTGAAAGTCTTCCGGAAATACAATTCTTACAAATTTAAATACTTCTACTATTGTTGAGAAATCATTACCACTGGATCCTCGAGCTTTAGAAATCTAAAACATCTAAACCTTCGTCATTAACTGGCTCATTGTAAAATAAGAAATATTTTACTCATCTGTGCTTTACTTACTGAGACAATAACTTAAGACATGTTAAAAAAAATTATTATAAGACATTGTTAAAAAATTATTCCACTGAAATCTTGTGCTTCAGACGTCAAATTTCCAATTCTCATTCATTTGTTTTTTAAAATATACAAAATTGAGTATTCTCGTTTTTAAGTTCTGAAAAAATACCTTTTCCTTTTAGGGCCTCGTTACTGACACGTTAGAGATTTTTTATAAACTGTAATTCAACGAAAAATATTCAAGAAATTAGCAAGATTTTTGTCACCATGAGTAATTATTAAAAAAAAGTTTTCACGGATATCTTTTCATTCACTTTTCTGACACGAAAAAATAAAATTAATGCAACTGAAATAGTTATTTGTACAACTAGTTCTGAAAGTCATACTTTTTTCACGAAATTGCAGATTGATTAACGAGGGTGTAGCCCGAGTTAATCAAGCAAATAAGTGAAAAAAAGAGACTTTTATAACGTGTTGTACACACTACTTTTTTACATATCGAAAAAAGTTGAGAAATTTGGTCTAAAAAGATTTATGAAAAATTACAAAAAAATGATAGGTAGGTATGCTTTGACAATCATCTCCAAGGAGATGGAATAAAATGATGCAAAAAAGTACTACTTTCACTACGATTTTTCGTGTAAAAAAGTGCTACTTTCACTACGATTTTGGGTGTAAAAAAGTGCCACTTTCATTACGATATACAAAAAATGTTTTGTTTGTACTCAAAGCTTTTCGAGAGTAATTAAATGATTGGAGAATTTTTATAAATAAAGGAATCTTTTAAAATTATTTACTTTAGCTCTTAGTTTTTTCTGTGTTTTTGGGTTGTTAAGAAAAACAATAAAATTCATAATAAATGCAGTTTTTATGCTCAGCAGCAGTAAAATAGTCTGAGAATTTTTTGGACATCAACGGCTTAAAAAATTGCTCATTTTCTTATTGTCCACGTTGGAACATTTTGTTCAATTGTTCTCTTGTTTTTTAACTGAAGCAAATCTTCTCAGTTGGAATCTTTCAAAACCATGAATTCACAGGGCTGTTTAAAATCCTACAAAATATTATTTTGCTACTTTATTTATTTATAAATTCCAAAAAGGAACTCTCGGTGAACGCCTGTAGGACATAAAAAAAAATAAAACACGTGGACATATTTTTCCCATTAAAAAATAATTCCATCGAATCCTTCACTTCTTCATCATCACGACTTTTGTAAAACATAAAATAAAAAGTTTTAAATATTGCAATTATTGATTATTATTTATGTCTGTGATACAAGCTTTATAAACGCCCTAGTAATGATAACACCCGTTTTAACAACGCCATGCACTTTTTAATTATAAATAAAAATTCCATCGTAATAGATTCAAACCAAAGCAAGATAATGCAGTCTTGATTTCATTTCATATAAGCCACTATCAAGATTATTATTAATCAATTTCCGTAGTGAAAATGAAAAATAAAACGTTATATGAACCACCAGCATAACTTGATGTTTATAAATCTCTGGCAATTACAAAACTGTTGCCCTCGAATATAAACATCTTCATTACGCCCCAGATACATAAATAACTATTTCATATCCTTGTTTTACTTGCTGAGATAATCTCAAATTTTATCTTACGAATATGTTTTTAAAGAATTTAAATTATTGTTATCAACAGCATAAGACAGTTTTTTAAACCATAAAAAATATCTTTCGCTTTCAGTGCTTTATTTGGTAACACAATCAGGATTATTGATTTGTGTTATTTTGGATATTTGTACTTTTGTATAAATTGTTATGACTGATGAGTGTATTATACTGTTTGGTGAAATAATAAAAATAAATAAATAATCGAGATTTTTTTTACAAAATTCCTTTTACTCACAAATAAAGGTAAAATGCATAATGAAAGGCCATGGAAATTTTGCATTTATTTGTTAGTAGATAAATCTGTGTGTGTGTTTGAGGTTATAAACAGCAGCAATGTCTAATGCATTGTTGTCAGTTTTACTAGTTTGCAACAGAAGAATAAATAGACATAGCGTGAAATTCAGCAACATGTTACGTTCATTTTGATAGGTCCGCAATTCAGGTACTTTGTGATGGAAACAGTGTGTCCAACGTTAAAAAAATAAATCATGGCCTCCCATTTTGCCAAAACGGCGTGAACGGTGTTTATATTTGATAAATAAATTTTTGCCAGCATAAAACATTGTTAAAAAATAATTTCCAATTGAAGCTTCATCACCAAAAAACTGTCAAAATTCTCCCAACTCCTAAACATTCATTCATTCACTTTTCCACGACACCAAAACATAAAAACATGAATTAAAAAAATTCACTTTCCGTCACGTCCGATCAAGACTGTTTCACCAGTCTGTGACCAATCCTGGAATAAATTTTGTCTGTAAAATATTTTTGTCACTTCGTTATCTCGAGTCATCAAATGTTTGCAAATATTTAATCAATTACCGAACTTTTTCGGCGATGGAGACATAACAACAAATTAAATTATCCGTCTGACCTCCCGCACACCAATTCCTTCTTGCGAACAGATATAAAAGTTGAGATGTGACAGTTTGCGAAGAATTGAGCCGAAGAGCTACTTCCTCCTTTATATCCGGGAATATAAATGCAGGAATTGCTTTTTTCTCGTGGCAATTCCGGCGAATCCGGTGTGTCGTTAATTACCAGCCAGTCCGGAGTGTTGGTGTTGGTATTTTTTTTTACGGCATTCCTGGGACGATTGGATTTTCGATGGTCGTAAACGCGACCACGAAGGTTGGTCGCTCTTAATCCGGTAGTCGGAAAAATATTTAATCCTTCGGGTCGGGTCTAGACGCATTTAGATATCAATTACGCTAGTTGACGACCTGCAGCACATATCGAAGAGCGCAGTTAATTTCGAAATTACAACATAATATAGGTAAGAAATGGTGTAAATAAACCTTTACAAGAAATTGTTATTTTCTGTGCCGTAATTTGAGCAAATTATGACAGCTTATCTACTCTGCGAGATTTCTTAAATATTCAAGTGCATATTAAATTATGCATTCGAATAATTTTTATTTCTCGTTCGGCCGTTAAATGCAAGACTTACTGCATTTTATTCGGTAATTTTAATTCCGCGAGTGCGGCAGGACGACCGGCGGCTATCATTTATCCTTATCGCGGCTCCGCCCCCCGGAGAACCGGTCCTCGACGGTCAGCGACTACCACTCACTCCACATCGGAAAAAACACAACGGCTTTATTATTGTAATTTATGCGGGCCAGGATAATCGCCCGGGCAGGACACGTGCGATTTGCATAAAGGACGCGAATCGAAGCTCGCTCGTTCATTTTAAATTAAGGAAAAGGAGCGCGGGCGAATCGCCCCCCTTAACTGCCAGTTTAACTAAACTGCTTATTCGGTTTTCTAAATTTACCACTTCAATTTGCCCGCAACGTCTTCTAGTTTTAGGTGGAGCGCCGTTCACTACACATGTGACAGGGTCATTTGAGGAAATACAATTTTTCCAAACACGCACAATACAGATATCTCTGGGGTTTCAACAATCTGCCACCCCAAGCCATGTTTACGAAATGCTCATACCGTGTTTTTCGTCTATTTATTTCCCTGGAGGAAATGAACCGAATAGGAGAAGCAAATTTCCGATGGAGGCGTCTTACGCGGTCGACCTTTTTATTAATGCAGGGCGGCGCTCGTTACGACGGCAAAGCGGCGGCGATTTAATTGCGCAAAAAATATTCCAGATTTGTGTGCACAGCAGCTGCCAAAAATTTTAACAGTCCGGCAAAAAACTTCTTCTTGAAAAAATGACCCGGGGAAAAAAGTGACGGATGGAGAGAAATGCAGAATATTTTATTAATGTCGTAAATTTACAGAATTTTTCTCCGTCACTTTATCTATTTTATCTCTTCTTCTTGACGTTCTTGTCAAGTTCAAGTGCGCCCGTTTTTTATTTTATTTCGAATTTTTTCCCATCCAGGTCATGATTTAGGTGTTAATCGAAGAGATGAAGGAGAAAATGTACGACCAGACCTTGGATATTATTGCCGAAAGACAGCGTTATTTTTTTAACACATTTCATAACTGTGAAAAAATGGATAAGAATCTTACTGATAATTTGTGACCAACAGCTGGATTCGGGCGGCAGAAAATCGTGAAAATTGGAAAATTTTGTTTTTTTTTCCAGATTATTTTTTAGTTAGGTCGGTTCAAAATTATTTAAGCTAAAAACAAGGGAGAAATGTCAAAAAACGGACACCCAGTAGCCGGTAAGATTTCCAGATTTAAAACGCTTGGATTTTACAGAGTTGCGCAAAGCCGATGATCACAATTTACAAAATTACTCAGAACAATTTGTAATTTTTACAAAAATATTTATGCTTACATTTTTTATAAACATAGAAACTTATGTAAATAACGTTTTGTTCATTTTCAACAAGACTTAACATATTTTTCTTCATTTTGAAACAAAAAAAAACTAAAAATAGAAATTTTAGGAAGTAAGCGATTTTAATAGAAAATTTCAATTTTTTCATGAACAATTAAAAAAACAAGCTCTTTATTGAAAAATTAAAAGAGAAATTTGCCAAAGAAAACATCAAGAAAAACTCTGCAAAATTTAGTGAAAAATTACAGAAAAAAACTAAGGCACATTTGCTAGTTTGAAGTGATTTAAAAATGTGTCCAAAATATTTTTTCAATTAAATTTCTGAAACAGAGACGGAATGTGTCCTTAGGTCTCCAAATTTAACATCACAAAAACGCAAGTGCCAATCAAAATATGGCAAAAAGTTATCAAGAACGATTTCAATATAGACCAGTCTAGTTTCAAATTTTCGAAAAACTTTTAGAATCAATTTTGAAAATTTTATAAAACTGAAAATTTAGTGTTGAGTGGTCCAACAAACTGATGCAACTTCACATTATGTTGCTAGTTAAGTAGAATGTTAACAGACATATCGAACGGCTTGCAAGATGTCCAGATTTGAATCCCTTGAATTTTTCATGTGGCAATACATTTTTTGCAAAAATTATGGTTGAAAAAAAAAGATTTTCTTTCTAACTTCTCTTAGACATTAACGAAAATATTGTTTTTAAAGTTTTTCTACCAAATTTTCCTTTTGAAACAGTCAAAAAATTTCACTACTTGCTTCAACAAAAAATATCTTATTCAAAACCAAAAAATAAATTTCTACAAATTGCCACGGTTGTTCATTTTCTACATTAATACTTTAGATTTTGGAGGCAGCAGCAACAGTTCTGAAGGAACAAAAATTGTTTTTAACTAGTCCCCTGATGATGGCGCCCGTCCCATCGAAACACCTCGCCGTCCGTTCCCGCATTCAAATGCACCCTCTCACCCTGCCAAATTCCGGCTCAGATTAGATCAAAAGCGAAAAACTCCCCATAACGCGCCACCCTCTCCACCGCCAATTAACCCCTCTCGTCCAGGCTCCCTGGAAGACTCCGAAACACCATCCCCATCAAACGAATCCCTTACGAGCGTCGGTTTTTATAACGAGCCGTGTTAATTGTCTCCAGTTTGGAGCTTAACCGGCCGAACCGGTCTCGAGGTGGGCGTCACGCGAGCTTTCCAAAGCTCCCAAAGCGGTCCGCGTGTATCGAACTCGTGCCGACCCGTGGAACTCAATAATAAGAAGAAATAGCGGAGGAAAAGCACACAAATTTGTGTCTATACTGTCTGGGACAGGCGAACAGGCAATGTTTAAGTTAGTAAGGACAGTCTCACGGGGAGATGGAGCGAGAGGGAAAGCTCCGAACGAGAGACGGGGCGTGATCCCATCTTATATACTTATGTAGTTTCCGAGGTGCAACTTGTGCACATAAACTCGGCAAAATACTGGCTACTGCACGACGTAAACGCTTTTTTCTTAGAAAACTGTCAATTATTAATGATTCTTATGATAGGAAAAATATGCAACGAGCGGAGATCGTACCGGTCCGGAGGTGGAAGATGAGAAGACGCGACGAAGACATCAACAATAACTAACACCGGCGAACTGAGCTTTTTCTCCGTCAGATCTTGACATGGCACCGTTCGATCAGATAACTATGCAAATCGGCGCTACCGTTCGGGCACTACAAAACTAAATTCCAAATCTGGGACGAGAAGAGAAACGATCCTGTTTGAATTTGTTGTTTTCTGCGAGAAATTCTTGTAAATTATTTAAACGTCGCTTCCGCCTCGAATGTCAAGATTCGATACGGCTAGAGAACCTAATTATAATCTTCGGTCGACAAGAAAAATGCAAACAATTTGGCTTTTGAATTAATTGAAAGGATTCGTTCAATAACGTTTTGCTATCTATTATGCAAAACAAATTGTGTTATCGTCACAAGTGGGATATTTTAATTTTTATGTGGGCATTGATAGGCCGGTTGGCAAATTAAAATTAAAATTTCCGTTGACGCCACAGCTTTTATCTTATCGGTCACGAGAATTGCAATTTATTTAAAAAAAAAATTAAATTTTATATTATTATATCTTTTACAGCAAAATTAAAAGTTCCAAATGGACGCCACATTTTTTTTTTACCTTTGAACACCTTGACCACATGCCACTACAGTAAAAAAATCTTGACAGGATCGTTTTTTTATTATTATTTTTTTTGTAATAGATTTTAATTTTTTTTAATTTGTTCTCTAAGAAGCAAACTGGACACTCGACGACCCTTTTTCCCCAAAATCACGTAGGTAGAAAAATAAAACCACAATAAAATCTTTCTATTCGTTTTAAACACAGTTCACGTGGTTTTGGCATAATGGGAGGCCATGATTTATTTTTTTTAAGTTGGACACACTGTTTGATTTCCGTCACTAAAGTGCCTGACATGCGGACCTGTCAAAATGAACACAACATGTTGCTGAATTTCGAATTTCCCTCGATATCTGAGTATTCTCTTGCAAATTAGTAAAACTGACAACAATGCACTAGACATTGACGCTATTTATAACCTCAAACTTAGAAAAACATAACCTAATTCAACAGACATCTTTACTACCAAATAATTAAAAATTCGTCTCTGACAATCATTTCACCCTTTCTTTGCACATTTCCCCACCCCCGTGACGTTCTGCACTTGATTGTTGCTTTAATTAACCCCGATTCCAGTTCAAACCAAATTTGGGGTTAAACACATAAATTCCAATAACACAAGAAAACGCAATTATCCAATGGCCAAGTCGGGCAGATTCCTCCAGAATTTTTCCAACCCTCCTACGATATTTCATCATTAAGCCCCGACATAAAATTATAATTCGGGAGCAAAAGAAAAATCTCTCATCTTCCACTCCGTGGTTCCAGTTTATCGCCGACTCTGCAACGAAATCTCCAATCGCTTCGAAAAAAATCGAAATTATCGACAACCGAAAAAAAAGAGATTTTATCTCGACCCTCACAACGGGAGTTTGACTTTGACCCCGGCAGCAGATGCCGCATAATCAATACCATTTCATCTGTGGACCGGAATTGCCTCACAACAGGTGCACGATAAGGTAAGTGAGAGATTTTAGAAATTTGGCAAAAAGAAAAAATTCTGACAGATTTTACAAAAATGAAGTTAAGAAAACACAAGTTTTGGTCATTGATTGGGACCAGAATGTGGTAGGCTGCGAAGAAATATCAAAAAATTTGACAGTTTGCTTTCAAAATCAAAAAAGCTCAGATTTTGACAAATTAAGAATTTGAGTGTTTGATCGATTAATTGTTTGGTTTTGTTGGATTGTCTTAATAACAACTAGTTAGTTACATAGATCTTCGAAAAAAGTAAAAAATCTGGAAGTTCTTCTATAACAAGAATTTTTTTCTAGAAGTTAACATCAATGGAGACATTTTTGATCAAAGCACACCATGATTGTTTGAGATATTTGTCAAAGTAAGTTGTGCCGAAATGTTCAAAATTCAAGCCAAATTGACAACTTTGAAGCCAAAAAAAAAAATGAAAATCTTCCAAATTTTGACTTCCCTCGTTACGTGTCAAAACCCTGAACCCCTCGTCCCTTTCCGCGACCCCTCGTTAACCTTTGATGGCAATCTCGGCCTCGCCGATCACCATCAATATTAACGCCCCTCGCATTTAATTCGGCGGCGGCGGCTTCGCCCTAAATAAACGAAAAGAGGCAGATCAGGTGGTCGAATCGAGTTACGTCGAGGTGGCCGCGCTCGATGTGCGTATTTATTTATGCCGTCCCCGAGAATGGAGCACGCTCGGGGGCCGTAAACCGTTTATGTTTATTGAATTACACTGTTACGTCTAGCATTAACGTCGTCCGAATGTTATTATTGCCTCCGCCATATGCTGCGGAATGTAACGATCTGCTTAAATTCGCTCGACTCCGCCATGCATCACGCCGCCGCCTTCCACGTAAAAATCGCCGTCGTCGATTTTTCGCCGATCGTTCCCGGAACTGACCAGGCTAAATTTACCGGACGCAGATCTGGCCGACGCGCCGTCCTTTCGAAACTGCAGCGCCACCTGACACGCCAACTTTGACAGATCGAGTCAAGGTCGACTAATAAAAGACAATCGACGAGTGACGTCTGGCTGCTACGATTTTATTTGCGGCGTTTAACGCGTTTGTAAATATGGCGGAATGTCGGAACGAGGACATATTGGGGGAGAGACCGTAAATCTGATCATAATCGGGGATGAAATGGTTAATGTTTTTTGTCGCGTGTTATGATGGGAAAATATTTCGAGGTTAGATAAATAAAACTGGCGATGGGGAAATAATTGTCCTGGGGAGTGTTATCACGTGTTTTCTGTTACGGACCACCGCTGCGATATGTCTCTAATGCATTGTAAAATTTTTATTTGCGTAGATTACTAATCATCCGAAAAATCACAGAAACGGGACAATGTTACCTACGCTTGCGCATACGCTTACGCAGATTCATAACCTTTTGCAATTTTTCCACATCACTTGCGCAACTCGACTACAAATTACCTCTAAATGGCAGTAGGTTAAAAAATACCTGTCAGGTACAGAGAATCGATATTACAGGTTTCTGCGATTATGGTAACGTCATCAATTATAGCGACAGATATTTTTTTAATATTTGCTGTTCGTTACAATTGAAAAAAAAAAAACAATTGTGTAGTAACACCTGTGTTTGTGGCGAACCGTAATTACTCCGATAAGGACCTTATCAAGTAATTGTCCTGATAAAAGAAAAAGGCTTAATTAAAACACTTCTACCATGATTAAAAGTCCTTAATTAGACATTTTTATGAATTCACCATAAAACAAGGAAAAACTACATAATTTTGGAAAATTTGACAGTTGTACAGCTGTCAAAATTTCCAAAATAGTGTCAAACAATTTGTTGTTTTGTCAAAATACATACAATTTTTCGTTCAATTTAAGTCAAAATTAGTACTTTGGGAAGTTGAGTGCTCGACCATTTGACGTATACATCTACCATTTTGAATATGTATTTCCAATTTTTGAAAAAAAAAAAATCAAAAAATGTAAAAAAACCTTGATTTCGACTACAAACTTCGTTTTACGAAAATTATCTCCCAGACTGTTTTGAGAGCCTCTTGGCTCCATTTAAATATTCTTGTTTCATCGATTTTAATCGTTTTTTCCATTTTTTATGTTCACTGTACATATTTCCTTTTTATAACACCCACAAGATTGAACTGTGTTTGTCCTCGCACCATATTAGTTAAAGAAATCTGTAGACCGTGGTCCCGTCCCTCTGTTGGACGCAATCCAAAGCAGACCAAAATATCTTCACTTAACAACTTCCATTAATCACTGTCGTTCTTCCAGACTGGCCACTTGCTAACTTTTTCTTCATTTATGCAGTGAGTCAGGACGCATTTATTCGAGGAAAAAAACGAAAAAAATCCAATTAATTATGCAACTCGTTTTGCATCATCAATTAGGGCCAATTACAAGTTTTATAGTCTGGATAAGTTATGTGGCTTGTGTTAAATGGGATTATGGTCAACAACAAATTATAAATAGCTGGTCGTGACCCCAAGAAGACTTATTCCAAGCGTGCCAATTATGGCCGGAGTGGTGTTTTGTTGGTTGCTGCAGAGGCAAGCGTGACATGTCCAAAAAAGAACTTTTGAAAAATCTGCCATTCTATTTCTGCCTTGTGGAAAACAGGGGAGTACTCCGTGTAAATTAGTGGTAAGAGACAAGCGGGCCGATTATTTTTAAATTAGAAAACAAATAAAACGTTACTTAAGTATAGTTCCGCTAAGACAACGCCACAAATTTCTCCGAGGCAACGCTAGAAAAACAAACGAATATCTCTTAGGTACTAAACCTCTTAATTTTGTAACGTTAAACAATTCAAGAATAGTTTTGTGACGAATTCCAGACGCCCCCGTCCGCCATCGTTGAGTCAGTTTTTAAGCCGACTTAACCCGTCAGCTCCACGTGATCCTCTCAGTTAATTAGAACGGCCGGATTTGAACCTGCAGTGGCGCCAATTCCGCGCCATCTACCAGCGAACGGTCGAACTGCACCGTGATTATGGTAGCCATGAAAGCGGTCCGCCGCGATTGGTGCAAATTGAGCGGCCATGATTCCCGTTTGTCAGCTGTCGAAATATATTGCGTGTGGGCACGTCCCATTTTGGAAACGCGGGCCAATGGGGGCCGCGCGGGTTGGGTTTGGCGGGCGGCCATGGCAAACTAGGAGGAGCCTAATTCGAGATAAATGACTGCCCCGATGGAAGAGTGGGGGACATAAATAAAGTAATTCAAAACGTTGGAAAATGGAGATAACCAAAGTTTGAAGTTTTAATTGAGTCGCTCGCAGAGATCTTCTCCGCGCGGATAAAATTGTATTTTTTGAAAGGGACCGGGGGCGGGTGGTGCGATCGGGAATAATCAAAATGAGAGGCGGGGGCGGCGGGATCGATCGGGAATTTTTTCGGGAGATTTGGGGCACGTCCCGGGGGTGGTTAATTGATGGGCACTTGATCGCGACAAAACGAATAAGATTGATTGTTGGCGCGAGTCGCAAAGTGGCCCATAAAAGGTTAAGTTTTATGTGTCGTAAAGTTTTAAGACGCGATGAAACGCATCCACAGACAACCTCCTTCGGCTTGGGCCGATGGTTGACTTTATCTGGGCACACGTGCCGATCATTACAATTTTTCTAAATCATTTATTGGCGCAATAAAACCATTTATTGCCCCCGGGGGACGCGGAACTGTTGCGCATTCCGATTTAACGGAGATATTCCGGGGCGGCCGGAGACAATGCCCCAAAAACTTTTCAACTGTTCTTCATTCGGCGTCCGGAAAAATTTGAAAAGCGGACGCTGAAACGACGAAAATCTGATATGAATAAATACATAGAGAGAGGAGTTTTCCTGAATTCGCATCGGTGCGCCGACCTCATGAATACGTGAGAGGATACAGAACGTTTTTTAAAGATGAAAGAAGCGACATCCTCCGCAGATAAGACGTTTGCTCCAGGGACCCTGACAAAATTTCATACTTAACTAACTCGAAAAACCACAACGAACACTACTAAAACCATTTACTTAAGTAGCAAAATGTACAAGACAAAACATCTGCGTGTTTGCTTCAAACCAAATAATAATCATAATGACGATAATCACAAATTAATTAGGTACTCATTTGTAATTCAGGCTGCGAAACCTGAAAAACCTGGGTGAAACGCGGCCGTGAAAATCCCCATCAAGTTTTCCACGCGCTCAAACTGGTTCTGCAATCCGACGGAGGTCAAGAGTTTTCTATCAGTCGAATTTATTTCGAAACAGTTACAGTTACGGATGTGGCAATTAAGTAAACCGCGGTCTTAATTTCGTTATCTAATGTCAAATTAAATTAAATTCACCGAACAACGGTTTCCACGAAATTAGAACGAACGAAATGTTTCTGTTTCGGGTCGGAGTTTGTCGACTGGACCGCAGTAATTCCAAACAGCTTCGTCATATTAGTTATTTTTATTTGTAAATGAAAGGAGATTAAAGTAATGTTGTTGGTGTGTTGCAAAAAACTTAAACAATGACAATGGTGGACATGTTTTGGGGAGTTAAAACTGACGGGGAGATTTTTTTTGAAGAAAACTCTTCAATTTTCTCTAGTACGGTGAGAAAAATGTGTAAAAAATTATGTCAGGGTCAGTTTTTTTTTTCAAACGTCAGTTCAAGTAGTAAAAATTATTCAATTGATTTTACAACATCAAGAGTCAAGAGACGTAGTCGTCGTGTAACGATGGTTCAGAAATAACTCCTCTAAAGACAAAAATAGAAATTGGAGAGCTCTGCTGAAGAATCTATAAATGCATTCTTGGATAAGGAGATTTGCAATAATTCGTGTATGTTGTACAAAATTATCTCGGTTGCTTCAGATTCTGTCATTTTCTACAAACATGCATTTAACTTTTTATTTATTTATTTTTAGGTAATTCAGAATTAATGAAATCGTTTTGTGCAGGTAAATCTGTGAAATACTAACGTTAATGTGGTTTCCAATAAAAGAAAATGGAGTAAAAGGTTCGAAAAGTTTTTTAATGTGGTGTTTATTTGGACCAGGTAGAAATTTACAAAACGATGGTAAAACCGACAAAGAGATTTAATTTGAGATAAGTTCATTTATATAAAACAATCTATTTCTGATTCACGTTTGAAATAAATCAAAATGAGTCAAGAAATCAACGTTGAAACATTTGAATCATGTTTAACAAATCAAGAAAAATGTAGAGAATTTTCGTATTAAATTTGGTAAAGAATCTGAAGTAATTTTGTTGGTAATCGGAAATGCCTCCTAACTTTGTTGTTTAACAGGACGCTTTTCAAATTTCTGCGAACATCTATTTATTAGCATCAGATAAATATTTCCAATTTTCCTAAAAAAATTGATTTTATTAGATTTTTGTTAATGAAGAAAATAGTGGACATTTATGTATCTATTTATTTTGATGAAATCTGTCAACGTTAGGTAGGTACATAATAAAATTAATGTAACTGGCAGTGGAAGAAAACGAACTGGGAACAGCCAATAATGATCCATTTTATGCATTTTTTGAAAAATCTGTAACAATTTAATTTTCACCAATTATACCATTTAGACAAGAGGAAAAAATACTGAAATAGTGGAACGAACAAAGAGGTCCAGTGATACTGTTATACCTAATGAGTTACGTTTAAAATAAACATGAGAAATCTACCTACTTTTCAAAAATTTGGGTCACGGTCGACAAGTCAAAAAAATTTGGAAAATTTTGTTCGACGAAAATTGAGTTTCAGCATTTTGTAAAGCGTAAATCGAGGAAAAACAGAGAAAAAGAAAAAATGAGAGTTGCATTGAAATCTCAAAGTGTCATTCTTGGACGAAGAACTCGATTTTGTATGTTAATTAAAATTCAAAGATGCAAATATCGAATCGCACCTCCGCGATAACATCCAACAGAAAGCTTGCAATTCATATGGTTGTCATGGCAACAACAAAACTTTCCAGAAAATTTTCACCATTTCAATAAATTAACAAACATTTTTCGTGCATCCCCTTGACCAAAATAGTTTACTACTGATCACTGTAACAATGTAAACTTGCAAACTGCAAGTTTGACATTTAAAATGTTATTTCAGTGCGATTTTCTTATCGAATCTCACACCTGCATCTGAATCTTTAAATTTTTCCTGTTATTTCACTCATGTTTCGTTACGAGTCGTCTTCATTTCCGCGACCAAAAATCATGCGTCAGCTCGGAAAATGACAATCAAAAATTCTCATTCAAAATTTAATTTTTATTCGAATTTCTCTTAATAACAAATGCCAACGATTGACATTTCTTTGTCGGCGAAAGCGGTTGTCGGTGACAAATATATTTTAATTTGCGAATATTTTTCGAAAACTGTTGCAACAACTCTATTCTTGGAGGTGTTGCAAATGTCTCCGTTCCCAACAAAATTTCTCTTGACGAAAATTCCAAAAAGTGTAAATTTACCGCCTCGACAGACACCCGAACCTTCATTTTTTTCGCAGAATTCCTGGTTGAAAAATTGTCGAAACCGAATTAAACCGAATTAAATGTTCTGATGACTCTAACGTTCACTAATTCTTTTCCAATGTTTTTTTTTCGACCCGACCAGCCGAAATCGATATTTAACATTACCATAAAAATTCCACGTCGCTCACAAATGTTCCTTAATGTGACAGATCCAATCGAAATCTGTCCGGCCGCATGATTTGTCACGAAAAAAACTCGACGGGTCATCATGATTATTCATGCCCCGAAAAAATCACTAACCCCAGAAAAAACACGCGTCCCTCCTTGTGTTTTCGCCGTTTTACAACTTGTTTTGTTCGGAACCGGTGGTGTTTTCTCGACCGGTCATGTTTTCCCGGCGCCTTCTCCGTGGCGCCCCAGGTCGGCAAGTTCAAGGTCCGGCCGGAAGGAAGAAGCGCCAACCACCGATTGTTGTTGGGCCGATCTCTATAAAATACTGGGTGCGGTGGTTTTACGACGTACGACTTCTGACTATAACACACAGTGTTTTACGAGCATCGCCCTGACCTGCCTCAAACGTTTTATTCGCCGCGTTTATTGCGTTTTTATGGTCGTTATAGTGTAATTTGTAAATGTGGGACATTCTACTAATTTTGGATGGGTTTGATATTGCTTTACAACTTTACAACTCGCGCCATCGGCATGAATGGACTGTGTTTTATATGCCGGTGTCGTGTTTGTTTTGCTAAGTCGTAAACTTATTTTATTGCACTTTAATTATTTAAAACTCCACTCACCAGCTCGACGACGACGCCGCCGGATCCCCGTCACGACGACGACCTGCAAACAAACAAAAAAACAAATTAAACACGATGGGACATTTTCTACTAAATCGCGTCCCCCAACGCACCACTCCAGGACCGATTCTCTACACACAATAATAGTAATTACAAGAATATCTTACGAACGACGACAAATTAACGTTCTGCATGCACAATCGGACGTTATGTACCGAATCGCGTCCCGCAATGGACCACTCGAGGACCACTTCTGTCCACCAATAATATGACAACGTCTTCCGAACGAGAACAAAATTAACGTTCTACATGCAAACAGATATTTCCCACGAGATATTCAAATCTCCTCCACTTATCCTCGATCCTCCTCGTCAAGAGTACATTTTTTATGCATGCATTGGCACAAATCTCTGCAGGCATACCGTTCCACTTCGATGAATACTAAATCCTGACCTAGAGTAACTACCAAATTTTCAGGCCAGACCCGGCGAGCAACCATGCATTATTTAAGATACCATCGTCTCATTTCCAAGCGAATCGGGCTCATTCAGAAATTTATGTGAAAATGTGGAGATGGAATGGGCGCAATTCAGAAGTTGGAAAAATGCAAGAGTTCGACATGTGCAAATAATAATAGCAGTAAAGTTGCAGCGCGGAGCGCTAGTCGACACCTGCGAATTCCTCTTATCTGGGATTTTACGGTACAAAGGAGTAACAACGTCGCAGGAATGCAGGACTAACGGGGACGATAAAGGTCCAGGAGGAAACGTGTCGACGACGTCTGCACGAATTAATACGAAATAAATGAGGAGAGTTGGATTGTGTAAAAATGTACAACGACTTCCATCTGGCTGCCATTCTAATTTTAGACCAGATCCCACCACAAGATGGAACAATTCAGACACGACAAAACAAGTAGTGGGCTCGACTGATAATTTATTTGTTGACGAGGTACGAATATATTTTTTTTTTGATAAAAATTAATTTGCCCATTCGAGGTTGGCATCATGTCAAGAGTAAAGAGCCAGAAGATATTTAAAACCCGAGTACAGTTAGGTATTTTTGTTAATTAAAATATCCAAGGCCCAGAAGGAGTTGGACACCCGCGGAGTCATTCACAATATTTTTTTTATGTGGAATGGTTATAAAACCTCGACAATATTCCGGTCGCCCCCGAAATAAATCTCTGTCGTGTCGAAGCTTTCAGAGTTATGTAAGAGTAGGAAGCGGTCATAAATAGTTCACTTTTCATTTCACTACGTTTTATACCTCTCAAGGCCCACCACTATAAAATCAACCGTTAGGTGCAGTTCCCCGAAATGTGCAAGGACACGCTCCTTCCTAGTTAATCAGGAATCCGGGATCGGGATGGTATTTTCGTGAGGAATTTCATCTTGCTCACAATACAGATTCTGTCACACGTCATTTGATAAGAATTCGCCACGTGTACACGGTATCGAGCGGGGCCGCCCCCGCGAGCTCGCCCCGCCACCCCCGTAATTATTTGTGCGAGAGCAAATGCACACGCCGCCCCAATCGAACAGATAAATTTCGATAAAGAGGAAAAGTTGCGGCGCCGCATCCTGCATCCATTATTTATCCGGGGGGAGTCGCACATGTTCAATTAAAATAAATAAAATCGAGTTGTTTGTCGGTGGCCTGGACGATTTTCTTGCAGAAAAAGTTAATTAGGCGAGTTTCCCGCTAAACCGGTTAATTATGGCTTGCAGGTGGTGCTTACGGGGTGCAAACGTGATCTGCACGCTAAAAGCGAAGGGTAATTCGCCGTAATTGTAAAATATGGACGTTAAGTGTGCAGCTTTGGAATGTATCAATTTGATCGTCGAGACCAATTAACGGAGATCTGGACGTTGTGGTGCATAATTTCATTTGAATTTAATTAGTTTGTCGATGGTGGAGCGTCTGGGAAGCGGCGAATTCTTGGGATGTTTGCGAAACCGACCGAAACCACCCCCGGATAATGCGTGCATCATTAGGGGAGGGAATTCGACGAGAACATGTGTCGCCGGGAAGAGAACTTTGCGACTTGGCACGTATATTAAACGTTGAAAATTATCGGGTCTCTGGTGGGATTTTTACCAGATTGGAAAAGTTTTAATGGGGTGATTTTGTCTGCCGACTTTCCACCCTCTCCACGATTTTCGCCCCGGACGCCGATTTTAAATCGCCGATTATTGGACGGACAAACACGAAAAAGTCGACACGATTTCGATGACTTTAAAAAAATTCAAATTGATTTTTTTCTGGGAGAAAAGGAGGGATGAAACATCCCCGCAAACTTGTGGAAACGTGGGAAAATGCAACAAGACGTTGTCGTGGTTTGGAAAACTAAAACAATTTATATTTTGGTTGGCAAACAAGTTCCAGAAATATGCAAGAAATACTAAATATATTTCTAAAACAAGTGAGTTCCACACGGAATCCCACCAAAGTGGTTTATTCTGTTTGACATTTAATGGTGAACCTGGAAATAATATGTAATTACAATTTTAAAACAAAATTATGTTAAGATTATTCAAAAAGGGGCACGGCATCGAGGCCGGATCTGTTTATCATTACCAATATTTCCATCTAGTAATAGTAATTCCTTTGACAGCACCATTATTATCGTTTATTTGGCAATATTATTTATTACATATTATTAGGTATAGTTTATTTTTGCTCCCTTTGTTATTAGATATGATTTTTCTAAAAATGGTAGAAATTCTAAAAAAAATGTTTGAAGAAAGTATCTATCAATTTACAAAATGTTCAAAAAAGGCGATAAAAATTCATACTTGCAAATTAAATTAAATTAAAATGCAAAATCGATGAGAATCATAAAATAACAGACATGTAATTGCATCAGCATTAATTTTTTTCTCTGTTTTAATTGACTACATTACTTATTCACTTGCATAGTTTAAGTAACTAGTTAAGTAATCTCTTAAGATGATTTTTATTATTATTACAAAAGAGCAAAGCCCTAATTATTTATTATTACGTTTATGGAATATTGTGGAAAAAGTATTGCAAAAAAATAATTTGAAAAGTGGCAAAATTTACCAAAAAAATATGTAACAGAACTGTACTTGCATCAGGATTAAATTTGTTTCTTCATTTTAATTAACCACATTATTTGTGCTTAACTAAGTAAGTAGTTAAGTATTCCGGGAAGATTATTATTATTATAAAAGAAGCAGGAATACGAATAGCTCTATCAAGTAATGATAATACAGTGTTCTTCTTTTGGTTGTCCTCTTTTGTCAATTGTATTTCATTATTTCTCAAAACTGTTTCAAATTTACGTCACTTTGACATTTAATAGAGAATAGAGATGGGAAATAGTTTTGAGATTTAATAGAGAATAGAGACAGAAAATAGTTTTGAGAAATAGTGAAATACAATAATTGACAAAAGAGGAAAACCAAAAGAAAAACACTGTAAATTGCTTCGGAAGCCCTTATTATTTATTATTATCAGTGTTATATTTTTAGAATAAGAACATGATTTGTACCGTGGAAGAAAATAGTTTGAAAAACGACAAAAATCGTTACTGGCAAATTAAAATGTAAACCCGATGGAAATAATAAAAATAGCGGACCAGTAATTGCATCAGCATTAAATTAGTTTCTTTATTTGAATTATCCACATTACTTGTGCATTTTAACGACTTAAGTAAGTGGTTAAGTAAGAGAAAAATTCTCGTTCGATGAATCTCTCAACTTTGCCGCTTTTGTATCGACTTCGCGACGATGTTTGTCAACGTTCGATGAACAATCGCCTCAACCTCTGATCCTGAAACAGTACAGATTATCGCTTGTTTTTAAACCAAAACACCGATTCAACCAGACCGTTATTTATTATTAAGAAAACACTTTTCTATCAAAGGTTATCGCCCAGTTCCCGTTTTCGAACGCCGTCAAAAAATCGTGTCGCGTCCTGTTGAGGCAAGTCGGACGCGACTCCATGATTGAGCCGCCGGTAATTACGGCGAGCAACAGGTAGTCCAATTAACGATTTCCGAAAGAGGCGCTCCATATTTCAGCGAGCTTCATGAATCGATGGCCGTTAAGTAAACGGCGCTATTTTATTGCACATTAACATTTTCACTGTCAACGAACGACCTTCCTACAAAACAGCAGTTAACGGGCGCGTGTCGTTGCCTCGCCATAAAATCATGTTTTATGTCGGAGTTACATCATGTTCTGTCCTGACCCACTTCGTCGGTCGCGAATCTGCCGAACGAAATCGTGATGAACAATCGACGAGAATCGACGAGGATGATGGTCGTCGATTAGGAAGCGCGACGTTCGTGTCCGGATCGATGCAACATGTTTGTGCACGTCAAGGTGTGCACTTGGCAACGAAAATATCCGATGGGGGTCCTTATGGAATATCAAAGAGTTGCGGTGTCGCCATCAAGCTGGGACGTGCGCGCGCAACTTGTCAATACTGCATTCTTCGTACTGTCTTTGTCTAATTGTATGCACTTTGGAGAGATGCGACGTCAAAATGAAGGGGATAGGGTGGATGATTTGGGTGATTTTACACAGAAGATGGAGCTTTTGGGGCTTGTTTACACGAAAGCTCGCTGCTTGGGACTAAGATCACCGAAAATAAGTTATTTTGATCCGGGAATGTAAACATCAAGATTTTGTCTGATGATGGAGGTTTCATCAAAGTGATGCAAATTTTAAGAGCGTTCATCGCACACGCTGATACAAATCATCACAATTGTTTACGGAGGGTTCAATAAAAATTTTCCTTAAACATAAACTTTTTTAAATATATTTATTGGTCATTGGAATAACCAAACAATTAAAAGCAGTTCAAAAAAACTGAACAATTTTGCAAGAGACAGACTCGATTTAAAAAATCTCACGTTATTGAATCACTTTTCAAAAGAAATTAGGACAAAAATTGTCTAAAAGCTACCAGAAAAAAAATAAAATTTTGAAATTTGTCAATCCAGAACGTCCAAAAACTCAAAAACAGTATGTAATTGCGAATTGTTTAAAAGATCCTGGAAAAATTCTAATAACTTGAAGACATAAATAATAAAAAAAGAAAATGGTCGAATTTTGAAAAATACGATGGTATGTATTGAAATTTTTCTACAAATTCTTAACTCAAAACAATACTAGATTTTGTTGTATTTGGGAAGATATAAAAAATTAAAAGAAACATAATCTGAGAAAATATTGTTGTATTTTATAAATAGTATGTACGAAATTAATGACTGTATTGATAACATAATTACATAACATTTTTTATTTGCAATGGAAAAATGTACGATAATAATGCGGAATCTGTAAAAGTGCTCCGAATGCTTGCAGCGTTTCCACGTTGAATGATAAGGGAAATCCTCTCAAAAAGGAATTTCTTTGATTTTGAATCGCCTGATTCCGCGATAAGTCGGTTTCCGATGACATTAATGAAATCGATGGTTTCTTTGTACCAAGGGCCTAAGGCTAAACCTTTAAATATGTAGTTTGACGAAATGTTTAAATTGTTCAAAAATTTTTTACTTAACTAAAGAAATTTTCAAATTATGTATTTTCTTATTCCTGAGAAGGATGATGAGAAGGATAAAAAACAACAAAAAGTGAACAACTGGAATAATTCTGTAATTTATTGTTGTACAGAAAATAAAAATATTAAATTACAAAAGAAGCTAAGCTGAGTGATTTTTGAAAACTGTCTTGATAAAAAAACTACTCGTAGTTGTCAATTCAAAACGTCCAAAAAGTCAAAAGAAAGCAATTGTGAATTGTTTAAAAGATCCTGGAAAAATTCTAATAACTTTAATATAAGAAAATAATCGAAACTTGAGAAGACAAAATTATAAAAAAAAGAAAATACATAGTCGAATTATCAAAAAATAAGATAGTATTGAAATTATTCTACAAATTTTTCTTAATTCAAAACAATATTAGATTTTGTTGTATTTGGGAAGATAAAGAAAATTAAAAGAAACATAATCGGATAAAATATTGTTGTACCTACATAGATAATAAAAAAAATATGTACGAAATATTTAATTATTCTTGTTAAAAGATTTAGGTACTTTATATTTTAAAATATAAGAAAAGAATCAAAAAAATTAGCAAACAACTTTTTAAGTGTTTCCAATTTTTTTGTTGATGTTTAAAATATTTCTACTGTCCCGAGAAATTTTAAATAAAAAAATCTACATAAAAAATCGGAAATGATTGTAAAATGTTTAATTCTGAATTTTACAGTTTTCCACATTCTTCGCTGAAAGATTTCAGTAGGTGCAAAAAAAAGTAAGAAAATTCAATAATTTGTTCCCAAATGGATAGTAAAAAAATTGAGAAATTTACGTTTTAAAAAAACGCCGCTTTAAAAAGTCATTCTATTTAACTGATCCTCCCTCAGAAGGTTTGGAAATATAAAACAAATAGTAAAAAATCCAAAGATTTAAATATTTCTTGTTAAAACAATTTCAAACTCTTTGGCTATTCTTCTATTCTTCTAAATATGTATCAAGAAAACAGTATAAACAGTTTATCGAAGCCGCTAATTAAATTGTTAAAATGTTCTGAATTTCTTCCTAAAAGTGGTCTTTGATCTCTTTAACAGATGGCGCATTTTTTTGCCAATTTTACAATCTAAAGAATTTGGCGTTTCCATAAAAATAATATGCAATAATATCCAAAATTAGACAAAATAAAATACGTAAATCTTGGATTGCTTTGATAAAACAATATCACAAAGAATATTTCACAAAATTTTTGTCTAAACATTAAATAACGAATGGTTAGAGCGTTAGTTTGAATTAAATAAAACGTAAAAAAATAACAGCAACAGTGGTAAAATACAAACACAAGATAATTTGCAATTTCATAATTAAAAAAATATTATTACATAATTTTATTATTTTATTATCTCCGTCGTGTAAATCGCGATATGTTGCAAACCAGTGATAAAACTTGTATAAAAAAATTCCACAAAACTTGAGTTCAAGACGTTTCTCATTCACATTTTTCTAGCTAAGTAAGAGATTCAAATAATGAAAACAAAATAATTTTTGACCCGCCGCAATTTTCAAAACAATCACTAAGTAATCCCCGATTAAGAAATCTCAACCCGTTTTTTAACTGCTGCTCAGAAGGTTTAAATAACTGAAACAACAAGAAAACAAAGTGTTCCAAGCGGGTAATAAAAACGGAGCAACTTCAAGTCTTTAAAAAATATTTCTCGGTCCAAAAAATTCCCAAACAATTTTCTCTTCCTGGGAGGTTTCTCCGCCTCGAACAGTCGAAAAATCGTGATGGTTTGTTTTTACAATTTTGAATTTTAACGATCGCGCTGCGCCTCCTTTCAAGAATGTCTCATTCAAATACTTGAGATATTTTCATTGAACCGCCACGAGAAATACCTGATCGCCCGTCTGAGATCACCATCTCGCAGCCACATTAAAAATCCTTCTTTCTAACCTTCACACATTGTAAAAGCGTTCGAAAAACATCGATCATTTTGCGATCGCTTTGCGTAAACATCATCCCTACCGATCGATGCGGCGTCCCTTCTGGAATTCTTCTGGAGCGTCGCGGTCCGGGTTGGGATTATCGCCTGGTCAATAATTTATTCGCGATCTGGACCCGTTTCTCGTTGGGCAACCGGAGGCGAGGTTAACGGTCCGATTGGGCAATCCAGGTTTGTCACATCAGAATTCAACAGTTACGCAACAACGTATTAATAATGCGACGATCAGAATGGAATTTTAGCCTGGGTGCCACTGCATTTAGCCGCCACTGACTGAACATACAGATTGCGTAAAGCCCTCAACCCTTGCCTAAAAAGCTCGTCTGGTCATCGTCCTCCGATTCAAGGCAAACACCCCATAAAAATGTAAACGCGTGCAGCTGAGGGATATTTATTTAGAAAGTGAAACTCGAGGTGCAATAAATTTCTCAACAGGTAAGGGTTGAATATTCAGCAGAAACCACCGTTCAGGGTCAGAGCCGTTCGGACGGCCATCAAGGCTAGTCTTGTGATTAACAGTGTGTGCCAGACTCAAGGTAAATTAGATTAAGAGATCCACCTGTGCGTGCTAGGGGATGCAAATTTTCCGTGCAAGGTACAGAGAGTTATTTCGGGGGGTTGTCCCAATTGCGCACACGGCCAAGGTGACCGTCCCAGTTCGGAAAATCCTTGCCCTTTTCCACGGTTCGCGTTTCACAAAAAATTCCCCGAGATGTTTAAGAATGTTTGTTTTACACAGGAATCGGTTTTTTATGCGGGGCTGTTTTAATTGTCCCGCTGAAAAAGACGTTCGCTCAATTAAACATTATGTCGGAAATGTGAGGCGAAGGCGAGGGGCGGCGTACGAAATGAGGCGGTCGTACTGGTTGCATAGACGTGGCATACAAATTTGTCGCGGATCGGCGGTTCTCTCTCCGAATGGAAATTTTTCACGAGTGGGTCAGGAATTCGAAGGGAAAGAAAACCCTTCCGTCCGCTGTTACTCGATTGTTTTCGGAAAAATCAAAAAGTGCTAAAAAGTTTCAAACGAAGTTTTCTGTCTCAATCGGGATTTATTGAACGAGCAGATTTAAAAAAAATCATCGAGGTCACCAAACGGAAAACGTCGTGTGTTAAAGTTTTCTTTCTGGGATAAAAATGGGACAAGCTCCAATTACCGAATTCTCAAAATGTGGGACTGTACTTTTGCAGGTTTCAAATTTCTTAAATGTTATTACGATTCTCGTGTCTTGAAAAAATTGTTCACTTTGCATTTTTTTTTTTACTTATTTTAGAAGAAAAAAATTCGTCTCGACCTTAAAACGCCAATGACCGTTACAAAATGCAATTCTATTTTTGTTTCATTGCTATCTCTACGCTTTACCTTGAACTACCCTTGAACGTTACGCTGTAGAATGATTAATTAAACATCAAATAGTTTATGTGACGCTTCTTCAAAAGAAAATAATTTGTTTGAGCAATTATTTGAATTACAGACAAACTAACTTATTAATTTGACAATTTTGTAATTCTGTTACAAATATTTTTCTGTTAGGGGTTGGAAAACAATAACGGATCGGCTCAAGGGTGGTTTGGGGAGAAGGAAAGACGGGAAAGAAAACAGGGAGAAACTACATTATTTTTTAAAGTAAAGTTACTTTGCGCTATACTATTTTATTATTCGTTTGAATAACTCTAGCCAGAATAAAATTTGCAACATTTTGAAGATAAATGTTATTGACAATTTTACCAATAGAATATCGAAAGAATATCCAATTCTAATTAGGCTAAGTATGCTCTGCGAAACAAGATAGAAAACAGGACTTGGAAATTTTGTTTCGGTAAATTTATTTGTAGAATTTGAAAGCAATACCTAAGAAGTCATCATATTATAAAATTTTAATTATAATAATATTGTTGATTCTACGCTTTAGAATCTCATTTTATCCTGTTGCAAAGACTTTTATAAAACAGCAAAAAAATTATTGTAATATTATAGACACATTTACCAATACAAAAATGTTTTTGATTTATTTTAAATCTATCGGGTGTTCATTTAAATTTATTCTCAAATGTGGCCTTGAAGAGTCGATTGTGAACGCGCTACTCGTCAGTCTGCAGAGTAAAAACACGAACAAAGCAAAAACTGAGGTTAGATTTAAACAGCTAATCCGTGATCTGTAATTCGTGGTGCGTTCACAATTGATTCTTCTACGCCCACTTTGAGGATAAATTTAAATGAACACCCGATATTTTATGGTGTGTTTGAGAAATTCCAGAAACATCAAAATATTGTAACTGTATTAAATGAGAAGTGAAAAAAACAAGAAAAAGAAAATATAGAAAATAAACAATTGAATTAAAGGGTGCAAAGAAAAATATGCCTCATGTGTTATAATTTGGCTTCATAGATTGATGTAAAAATGATTTTTCATAATGATATGTATTTTTTTTTTTTAATAACGATAAATTAATCTGGCCTGAATGCTGTGTCACAGGATGTGTGATGGTTCTGTTGTCCAATAAAAAAGCAATTACTGCACGACTTTAATATGCATACATATATGATTTTAGAAATAATTTGGCAAAAAATAAATAAAATAAGGAAAAAACTAAAATTTTCATACAAATCATGTACTTTAAATGATTTAATTTTTAATTATTCAATGTAGTGCAATAATGGATACATTGCAGGGTAGTTGCAAGGAAAAATATATTTTTTTTAAATTGCAATCGAGTCTTATCTAATTTACGATTTTAATTTAATACAAAAAAAAACTACGAAAAATTAAGTAAAAGTATTTTGAAGTTGAATTTGCATATTGATTATTATCTATTTCCAATAATAACTGATACGAAAAGGGTTCTTCATGGCAAAATACATTTTTGATGTGAGAATTTGTTACTTTATGCGTAATGAAGTAACCACATTGGAGAATTAAAACTGTAAAAAATATTAAAAGAATTATTGGTTCTTGATAGATATGTTTTTATGATCTTATAGACACATTTTCAGTTATTTAGTTCTGATTAAATCCCACATGCGTGTTCACCCAATGAGAGCGCTTGCTTTCATCCAATTAAAAATGTTTACCGCGATAAAAACGTCCTACTACTCCAGTCAAAAGTGATTAAAATTGCATGCTACTCCTGTCAGATTCTCAAATTGTTTTTAATAATTACGTTTTTATAACTGTATTACAAATAAATAATTAATGTTAAAGTTTGTATTCTGGAATTAATCTTGCCAAAAATAACATGACCTAATTTTTTATCTGATAAATTTCGTAATTTCCCAAACTCGTTGATATTTGGGCATTTTCTCGAGCTAAATCTCTCAGGCCTAACCAGAATAAAAACGCCCTAGTTCAATTCGTAAAATTGTCAAAGCAAAAAGTTTTCGTAAAATTGAAAAATTTATCCGATAAAAAAATTAGGTAGGTCTTGTTATTTTACTTTCGAGAAAAATTTGGTTCTTGATATATGATCCTTTTGAGAGAAATAAAAACGGCTTTAAAGAAATAATTATCTTGATTTTTTCTAACGGTAATTTTACAGTTCAGGAACTGCAATTTCGCTATTTGAAAACATTTATGTTTGGACTAAAAATAAATTGTATTAACTATTCGGAAATAGAATGTTTCGCTGGTGTTACATTTATAAATGTGAAAAATTCAAACTGATAAAAACATCGATATGTATGTATTTGCTTTGAGCAAAACCCAAAACTGTTCGATTCTGTACGAATTGGACCCTATTTTTAGAAATTTCAAGTTCCGTAATGGTTTCGTAACTGCAAATCATAAATAATTTCATTATATTTGTTTTCGTCGCGTGTGTCAACCCAAAACCCGTCCCGACCCGACTTGCGACTACTCCATCACCCTTCAACCCCCGATCGTGTCGCCGCCCTTTTCCACCCCTGCCGCGAACCCTCGACGGTCCCACCGCACTTTCCACCTTAGAAACCGCACCGGCAATAATTACGAACCATTTCCGGGGCCACCGGAGCGCAATTTTTGCGCTAATCCGGTGCGTAAACATTCAAAACTGGCGTGGGACAACATCGGAATGAAGTAATAGCATCGGATGGCGGCCGTAAACACTCCTGGAATGCGATGATTTTTCGCATGGGATTTTTTCTCTTGATTACGCTGGCTGGGAGCGACTCGGGGCAAATTGAGTTTTGTCACGTTGGCTGGCGTTCGTTCGTGTTTATGTTATGATCCGTGTTTGCAGACGAAATACGAACGTGTTCAAATATTTTTCGCTCTGATTAAACGCGGCCGCTCGCTTAATCCGACCGCCGCCTCCGGTGCATCCCGGAGCGCCCTTTAGCGCGGATGATTCCGTGTCCCGGGGCCGTAACTCAGGAGGACCGACGCTGCACCAATTCCGGGTCCCTCGGCGGCAGTTGCGTGCCTCGGATCGGCACTCTTGTCTCGTATTTCTTGGACCCGGTTCGACACACGGGGACGGCTATCATAACCGGTTGCTACGGATCTGCAAGCCCCCGGGATTTCGTAGTCGGAGGTCACGTGGCGGCTTCTTTTTTTTACTCCTTTACTTTCGCCGAGTCGTTGAACGGCGAACCTTCAAATTTTAATGACGTCTCGGGGACAGCGTCGGGGGCGGCGGCAGGTCGGGGCCGCCTTACATGTGACAAATGCCACGATGCCAACGCTTGATTAGCGAGATAGACTTCGGTTATCTTAATTTGCGGTAATGGGAACGTTATGCAAAGTGGAAGGCCATATGTTGAGACATCAACAGATCTCGCAGATATCTAAGAATTTCTTCTTGCAGATTAAAACGAACAAAATACGTCAAAATTTTGTACATATTTTCAAATATCATCACGATTCATCGTCAAAATTTATTACAACGTACAGTACGTTCACATTGTTTTGGCATATTGAGAGGCCATGATTTATTTTTTTACGTTGGACACACTGATTTTCGTCATATCAAAAGCGAAGTCTGAGTATTCTTCTATTGCAAACTAATAAAACTGACAACAATACACTAGACATTGACGCTATTTATAACCTCAAACATAAACTAATTAAACTTTACTACCAAATTATTGCCTCTCATTATGCCAAAACAACGTGAATGCATTTTAAATTATTGTGCCAATGTTCAACAGTTTTTTCGGAAAATGTCAAGTTTTCAAAAATCTCAAAAAATTATTTTGGAATCTCTCTTTAACTGCAAAATGAGAAATGTTAAACAGGTGTGTTTTAGAATTTAAAAAAATGCAGTAAATTAAATTAAAATATGTAATTAATTTTATTAGTACACACTGTATATGACCCTCCGAACGTTCAACGGTTTCCAGTTTCCTGTTAAAAATTTTCCCGATTAAATTAGACGAATTATTCTGGAATAATTATAGATAGAATATTTTTTGCTTTACTGAATTTTTTTGGACGTATTGAATAATTTAATTCTTGTCAACTGTTTCCTTAGAAGGTCATTTAGTAATTTTCACGTCACAAAACCAAAACTCTACATCTGCATCTGCGTTGCTGCGAATATGTATTTCCCCATTTTCCAATTGTCTTGTAAATAGTTTGGCTCGATTTGCGTTCCTCCGCTTTAAAAATATCACACTGTATACAATTAACCTGATAAAAAATCCCCCAGCCGTTCAGTTTCCATAATATTTATTTGTCTTAATGTCCCTGGTGTCAGCGCTAGCCACATTGAAACTGTTTTGCTTTTGTAACGTTCACCAAGCTCCCAAAACCGGCGGAACCGAATCGAATTTTTTCCACGATCGCTACCCCTTTTTTCCCGTCGATAAATCACCGCCGCGATTGTCATTCGTGTTCGACTGCCGAATGTACTTCTCACGCAACTCGTTAAAAAATTTGTATGCGATTCAGACATCGCCCCCCGGCAGAAAATATTTAGACGGAAACTGGCAACGGCCTAAAAGCGTAATGCCCGTTAAGACTTACATAATAAGTTCCATCAGGCGTGGGCTCTTATACTCCGGTCGTTGTTTTTTTTTTTTTAAATGAGCCAGAGCCGCCCCCGAGGTGGAGTACTATCCGGATTTATGGACTTATCGAGACGTCGATCCTGCCGGTGCATAATTCGAACGAATTAAATCCGGCAGGATCATCACTTTGACGTAAACACGTCAAGTGCGCTCGCCGCCACCGACACGCTAATAATTCCCTACTTTATATTCCTGCTAAACGGACACGTCTTGCTTGTATAGGTGGTATCTCTATCTATAGTCCTGCATGTTCGACGAGTCCAGGACAGGACTGGACAAGACTTCCTAAACTGGCAGTCCGCAACCAGCAATACACGCGACTCTGTGGGCACCACCCGAATCGTATCATCCGTGTCGCTCTAGTTTTTACAATCTCTTTTGCAAATTGTCTTCGGGAGAGTGTCCGAGTCCGGACCTGCCGCCTGCAGCGATCGTCTCAATTCCTGCGATGTGCAATTCGTATGCAGCGCCACCGCGTTCCCTTGTCGAACCAGGCGAATTACCGGAGTTGGATTATGCAGCAGTCGCTTAATTCACCTGCGAATTTGCATCCAGCAGCAGGAACGAGCGTTTTTACAAATCGACGTGACGTAAATATTTCAAGTTTGTCGGCAATGTTCACTCCATCTGGTGGAGTGGCAGCGAATCGCAAAATAATATAAAAGTTGAATTGCATCACCGGGCTCCTGCAGGAACGGCGGCTGCACTTTAATAATCTCGAGAGTTGACTCGTCCGCGGCGGGGTTATTGCCGCCCCCCATACTTAATCATCACCGTTCGGTGTTTGTTTTGTGGGGGTCAGCATCGATCAACCCCCATCAGTCGTGGAGTCGTCGGCCTCGTGGGAACTCCGGTCGAGTCCCGAGATGAAAAATAATTCACCTGGACTTTTAATTAAGTTGTAAATCGTCGTGAAGCGTCTTCGAGACTGGTTTCAGGTCGATTAAGGCTCGTTCAATTAAAAAATATTTTATTCACGTGAAAAACTGGATTGGATTTTTCTAATTGAGATCCTGCGGCGAAACGAGACGCGCCGGGATCTCTCCCGAATCCTGCAACAAATCGCTGCCAATTTGCTTGATATTCCCCGAAAATATCCTGCAGCGAGTCCCGATCTCATCTCATCAAAGCACCGAGTTCGAGGTGGGAAGATTACCCCCGCTAAGACCTTGTTTTCTTGCTTTTGTTTTTAAAGAATGTTCTTTGGTTCGAATCGCAGCTGCGCCACCCAAGTTTAGACTGTGTGGCGGCGGCCGCCGCCAACCCTTCACCCTCACCTTCTAACACTCCGCTCATTCCGTTTTCGAACGGCGTACCGAAAATATGACGCCATCCCAGATGCACGCCGAAAATTATCCGACTGCAGACGGATTTTACGTTGGATTTATCGCACCTACGCCCGACGAATAAATTATCGAAAAGAAAAAAAAATCGAGGGAGATCCGCCGCCGATGCCGACATTAGCGCCCACTGTGGGCGAAGCTCGGAAGCATTAAGCACCGTTACGACATCTTTACCTGTTGCTCTCGCTCTACTACCCCTCCCGAAAACGTCCCGGTCCCACCCCCAGGCCGTGTCCCAACAACGCGACAAATTAGCTCGACTCGACTTTTTTGGTTTCGTAGATGCACCCGGCGCGCAATTTGCTATGCCCTCTTTTTGCACCGAATGCATCATGCAGATGCACTCGGCCGGCATCGGGCCGTTCCACCGCCGACGACTTATTTTATCTGATCAAATCGGACCGGTCGGACCGGATGGCGGCAAAAAGTAAAAGAAACAAACGGGTTTTGCGCGAAGGCGGCCACAGATGGCGGCAACGGTTCGACTCGCAGCCGACCGGGATCAATACGGCTTGCACCGGATGCACCACTGCATGCAGTCCACCCTCTCTTTTTGCGCGATTTCGACGGGACCGCAAGCTTGCACCCCCATCCGTGGCCCACTTTATCCGGTGCAGTTTTTGCCCGGCCAATAGAGCTTTTGTGGTGCGAACTTTCTAAAAACGCTATTTTCTCTACAATGGGTAATGGACGTCCATTCGGCTCTAAAGTCGGTGCTTTGTGCTCAATCCAGCCATGTAATAGAAAGTTGGGTCGGCCATTACAAAAAAGGCGTAACAAAAAATCTAAAATGACTACAAAAAAGATCAACACTGCAACTCTCCATTTACTCGTTTTTTTCGCCAGATTGCTGATATCCAGTCTGGAACAATGACTCCAAGAAAAATTTCCACAAACTAATCCCCCACGAGAATTTCCCATCGCAATTTCCCGACGACTCGTCGCAATTTTATAAACTTGATCCGACTTATCTCATTTGAATATTTGAGAAGAAAAAGCTGATTCGCCCAAATAATCTCCGGAAAAATGGTCCCCTTCCCGGATGGTACAGTTCGTTGCGCGACTCTTGCAAAAACTTCTTTGTTCTTGAGCTAAAATTAATCGAGCCTTGATGGAATATTTTCGTTCGGATCGAACGCCGTCCTATCGATTGTAAGTAAATATTTTTAGCGTGCTCGCATCGTGGATGTCACTCCGATAACGCAAATTAATTATAGACGTGTGGAGGAGAAAAAATAATTTTTTTCTCTATAAACAGATCCCCGAGGTCTCAACATTTCATTAAAATATTTACTACGAGCGCAATTTATTTCTTCTGGTTATTTTCCGAACGTTTTTGCGCAGCATTCTCGCCTGATAACAATTATTATGATGGCGGTAATTGTCCCGACGCAAATGTAACGTAATTGCCGGAGTCCTTCCAGGACCGGTATTTAATTTGTTCCAAAGGATTCGCAAAGTGTGGACGACAAAGTAAATAAAATAAAAAGCTCCACAATTAACTTGTCGCAATTAAGTAATTAACTGAAAATACATTAAATTCTTTGCCATTTTATTGTACTGCGAAAAAAATTAAATTACTCAATTCCTGTTGCTTTAAACGATCTTTCTCTACATAACTTTAAAAAAACGTACAAAATCATATTTGTTAAGTTATTAGCAAAAGTTTTTTTTTTTTTTGTTATTTTGTATGTTTCTTCTCTTCTTGTTTTTCTTCTGTTCTGTGTGGGTTAAGTGTCCTAGCTTTTTTTTAAGTATTTTTTTTAAGAAAGTTGCATACGATCATTATTATTAGGTATTATATAAACATTCTTATGAGAAAAAGAATAACTGGACGTGGACAAATTTCAAATTTAAAATCATTTTTTAAATAATTTTGTCATGTTTTTAATCTGCACAAAAAATTTCACATAAAATTCTTTATCGTATCATTAACTAATATGATCACTTTATGATACATATTTATTGATAATTATGAAGACCATAATATTCTAATAACTCAATTACCTTAGTTACTTATAATACGTTAGTTACTCATAATAATACATTAGTATCTAACGCACTCATAGTAATAGATACAATGATACGATAAAACTTTGCATATTAGAATATGACTCGAATATTAGCGATTTAAATCTTCACAGTCGTGACTCGGCTCGCGCCTCGTCACCTCGCAACGTCATCGATATAATAAATCGCATAATATTCTCGTTTTATTCATAGCTATTAATATTAAAAATGTTCTAACCGAGCTACAAAAAATGTGTTTGATATTTTTGAAAAATTCTCCTGTCAAGGTTTTTGCATTACATTGTCTGGTTGTCCTTTAGCAGGAATGTACATTTTTTTTTTCGCGTGATAATACCAGTGGCGCGTCTAGTCCATTTCTAGGCAACAGGACCTCAAGTAAAATGCAAATATAATTAAAGTGTCTCAGTGTGAATCAATTAAGACACATTTGTTGTAAGATATGTGACCCACACCTAGAACGACACCTCTGACATTAAACTCGACTTGGCACTTTTTTATTTGTTTATTTACATCGATTATTGAATTGTTTGCGGTAGGTAGGGCGATTATCTCGATTCCTCCAATTAATTAGCGAAGAATTCCCGCATTTGCGCTTCAGCCATCTTGCAAATAACTGTATTACGACGATCTGGTCATTCAGACGTCCGCTTCTTAATTTCAGAACAGTTACCGCAGGACAACGTAATAAAACCGGCGCGAACCTCCGAAAAAATAAAGCTTTACGCGATGGTAAAAAAAAAATCTCGTGTGTCCCGACAGGACACCCACGCGGTTCAGAAAATCGGCGAGAGAAAGGTGAAAAATGTGCAAAATGAGTCAATCGGTTTACGGCCGTAAATTTGTTGGCAACAGCACAAATTGACCGGTGCACACTGCGGGAGATGCAGAATTTTGCGCCATCGCCAATTTTATTGCGCGATCTGGATTAAAAATTTCCTTGAAAATGGAGAGAAGATGCGATCGAAATCGATCAGTGAGGGGGGGATCAGTTTGGGAATGGGGGTTGAGATGGCAGTTTGGATAAGTGAAAAGGCGATTTTAATTATTCCGGTTTTTCCGGGATGTTTGCGCGTTATCCTGGTGCGCCGGATCGGAATAATTCGGCGGTATAAGAAGGAAACTCATATAAAATCCTACGGAAGTAAATAGAAAATAAAACAAAAACATGCCCGCCCGATAGGTCCCCGGAGTTTCCGGAGCAAATAACCGGGCTCGGGGGTGGGAGACTGATATATCTCTGGATCTCATTTATAGTATAAGAGACGGTTGGAGGTATACCTGCTGCATCATATCAATACGTACGCCTCGCCAGCTCCTGGATACATTTCCAGAGACATCTAATATAGAGGACAAGCCGGAATGTAATGTAATATATACGTAATGCACCCGGCGACCGGTATGGCTCTCATATACAACGTAAATGTCCAAAAGTCTTTTAGTCTGACCCGGCGCGGATCACGTACTCCGAACGAATTGGCGGCGAGGACATATCTATGTGACGTGGCCAATGTGCAACCTAAAATTTATATGATCCTGCTTTTTTTTCCCTCCTCTCCTTATTCGCCCGATAATAAAAATATTGTTACGACGAACTCTTAACTTTCATGCTTTTTATAGATACTGTATAATTTAGAAGACTTCGATCCGGACCAAGTAATTAAAGTGAATGGAGACGGCGCTGCCCCCGGACCAGACGGACGAAACATCCGCCGGAGCCAAATTTTCACAAATCGTGCGACCAGCCAGTCCCAGTCCAGAGGAAATTAACCACGAACAAAAAAAAATACAATCTCGTTGTCAATTTTTGTACAGTGACAGCGAGACGCTCAGACTTGGATCCGATTGAGCTCGAATCGACAGTGACACGAGGAAAGCTTGTTTTGGGTTGCGAAAGCGTCGGCGAGTCTGAAAATATGTCATCGAGCTTTGAGAAGTAATAAAAATCTAAAGCTGAACGACCAGCGAGACTTCCAGACTTCGGTCTGGTTGGTTTTGAATTGAACAGGTTTCGGGGGACATTTTTGTTTATAGAAACGTCGAACAATCCGGAAATGTTTTTTGGAAAATGAACTGTAATGAAAAAATTTATTTACAATTTTTCCGCTTTATAAAAAAATAAGAGGCAATTTTGGAATACTTTTGTTAAAATAATTCTCTGTATCCCGCAGAAGTATTTTTCACACTGACAAACACACTTGCGTTTCAAACATTTCCAAAATTTTCTTTTCCAATTAATCACGAAGAAAAACTTAAAAAAAAATGAAAAAAACTAAAGAATTTTACATTAAAAATTATTTTAAAGGTTTTTCAAAATTTACAAGAACGTTATGCTTACAACAGCCATTTTGAAACACTTCTCTAAAAATAATATCGGCGCCAGTAGCATTTTAAGCAAATTATAAAACGTTTAAAAACATTCACGGTTTCAATATTTCTAAAAATTTTATTTTAATAAATTTCGCTTCACACAAGAGATTTTGACAATTAAAATTTTACAATTGCAAAAAATATCGTTTCTGCAAATTAATTGTAACGGAAATAAACTCAGAGTTGAAGAAACAAATGAGAAAAAGATGTCCAAAGAATTTTAAAGAAGAAATTTTGTTTTAAATGTTTTTCTAAATTTGAACGAAAAGAAACTAATCTTTACTATTTTATCTTACTAGTTACAACGACGATTTTGAAAATAATATCGGCACAAGTACGAGTATTTTAACTAAATTATAAAACTTTAAAAAAATATTTTTTCAAATTAATCACAAAAGAGAACTTAACTTTCTATTTATAGTCGTAAAAATTTGCTTCACAGAAGAGATTTTCTTTTGTAAAAATTAAAAATTGCAAAAAACGTAATTTTTAAAAATTATTTGCAAGAAAATAGATTCAGAATTGAAGAAAACAAAGGGTTTTGAACAAGAAATGATTTTGAATCTTTTACTAAATTTGCACAAAGATTAGTTACAACGACGATTGTGACATACTGTTGTTTAAGTAAGATCTCCACTAGTAGAAGTATTTTAATCAAATCAAATAACACTGTGAAAATCAACCGCAATCAAAACATCTACAAAACCAGAACGAGATCTCCAGAGAAATTAAATTTGTTTCCAAACTATTTGTAAAATCATTAAAATAATTATCCGACCAGCAAGAACACCACACTCGAGTCCAATTGCACTCATGTGGAATCGCTCTAATAGACGCAATCTCGCACCGGCCGTTGAACTTGGCTCAAATCTCCGCAACTGTCGGTGACTACATAAATCAAAATCAAATGGAAACGAGTGCCTCAGAAGTGATTTATTAATAGATCCGAAGCTAATTCAAGTTTCAACTGAACAATCGCAACAAGATTCGAATCATTCCGCGACTAGATCTTCCAAACATAAAACTTGTCCGTCTCGCCGTCCAGATTCGAATCCAATCGCGACCGCTTGGACCTTCCACATTGACAAACCGTCTGTTTTGTTGCAACGCGGTGGTACCGCGTACCTCGACAAGAATTTGTGCATGTGTAGGTCTCGTTTCGCTTCGAAATTGGCCTCGAGGATTAAACACGCACATGCAAACCCTCCCTCTTCGGCTTCATAATGCACAATTATGTTAAATACCAGTTCCCGCAAAGTATTTACCAGATTATACTCTCGGAGCGGCAGGTTCTAAGTTGTAAATGTGTCACTTGCGGTAGGTATAACCAATAAAGCTGATCCATTTATCTGTGCACATACCGTATATACAGATTACGCTTTCGAGACGAGTTTACCTAATACCAGTGGTTGGGCTTTGTTCTCACGTCGAAGATTACACGGTGTAAGCTTCTCGGGGGGTATTTATGTAAAGCAGAGTCGTAATTGGGTGTACTTACCTCAGGGGGGGTAAAAATGCCGGAGACGAGTTATGGACATCATCTGCAAAGAGACAGGCGTCAATTAGGTGCACCAAGTGACAACAGCAAAACAAAGAAATGTTAGGAGGAATTGATGTGAGAAAAAAATTTTCGAGATGAAATCTTTTCTTATTGGGAGTCGTCTGCTTTTTCAGATTGATTTGGTAAAGCAGTACAAAGCCGGGATCGGTATCGAAGTGGTGCGGGAAAGAATCGCCAACCACCCTCTCTACGGTTATTGCAGGTGGGATTCTTTCCCGGAGTCCCGGATAAGATCTCCCTCCGGGCACCTCCGCGCTCCTGCAATTTCCCGCGATCGGTGCGGCCTCCACAAAACGCAAAAATAATTAAGTCCGTGCCCTCCATAATCTGCACGATTTATACTCGAGCATGATCGGTCGGCATTCGAACCTAAACTAATTGGCGTAACTCTTCGGCTTATGAGTATAAATACAAGATTATTATCTTCATAACACTCGATGTTTATTTGCATCCGAGGCGTCCGAGTCTTAGTCTAAATACTCATTTATTTGCAGGAATTTGGAGCTCGTTGGCCGTATGTTACGGAGGCAATGGGGCGGTTCGGTGTAATGACTGCGACATGGCAAAGGACTTTGCCCAGGCGCGCCCACGTGACATGCGCAAGGACGAAAAGGAATGCGCCACCGGATCCATACACGGCGAAATTTGTTTACGGCAGCGGCCATTTTGGTCGGTCGTTTCTTTAATTGTTGTCTGGTAACGAGCAGAGGTAATGCAACTTGTTTGTCTTCGTTTGTAGATCGGTGTCCACTTAAAATGCATAGTTTAGTGACTTCGCATGCAGATGCAGAGCGTTATTACGACAGCATGGCGGTTATGCAGTTCGCGACCGACTCTCATTTATTTTATATTTGTCCCATCATCTAGGCTTACCTTTGGGTCGTGAGTCCCGTGTGTTTTTCTTGTTGTTTTCTTTTTTTTTCACTAGGTCTGGCGAAACCTTCGACGGGACTGCGACCGGTGCATCGCTGCAACGACGCCGGATGCACTGAATTAGGCCTAGGGTACCACCCGGATTAGGCCCACTCCATTAAAAATATTTTTTCCGACGGGGATAGTTAGTACTTCTAGTTTTGTGGCGAATTTGCATGGCGCTAAAAATTACGAGCGATTCGTGGAAATTCAGGATTTTACACTACCACTTAGGGTAATTAATGCATGACTTTGCATTTTCCCTCTGATGAGATTTCATTTAATTCTGCACCTCCAGGTTTTTCTAGCTGATAGTGCCAGTTTTAGTGGAGATTGACCGGCGCATCAAATAAATTGTTAATTGAATTGTTTTTCCTTGCAGGTCCGACCGACAAATTAAAATTTAAATGATTCTTTGAAAAAGAAACCAACTACTTACTGAATTCGTTCTTCTCTATTTCTCTAGAGGACACATTTTTATCCGAGATAAATTTGTGCAAGCAGCCGTTGCAATAACATTTTACTTAACGCAACACTAGGTGGTCTTTCGGATCCAGCTGAGCTGATAATGCAAATTTCAGCAAATTAAATTCATTGATGACTGATTTAATTTTAATTTGTGATTTGTGTGGAACAATTAATTTTTTTGTTTGTTTGTAAGTTGAGTCTTGATTGAATTGTACAAAAATTCTTAAAGTTGACGCTAATTAAACTAAAAGAGCTTTTTTTCTCAGTATTAACTGCCAATTAAATTTAGAAAAAAGTAGCTAAACACCTTTAAATTATGACATCGCCTCCTTCAGATAAGGTAAATTTTTATTTTATTTTTATCATCCAATAATGTCGCAGGAAACTGTTTGACTATTCTGAACAATTCGAATGTGTGTTTTACCATTGATCTTGGAGATAAATTTACATTTTCATTCTAATAAAATTTATTTTTAATTAGTGGCAGTACTAAACACTCTTGGAGATCCGACTGATGTATTTTCACTTTAGCTTAGTCAGTTCTTTAAATATTTGTAACTTAAAAAGTTGAATCAATTCAGAAGAACTTTGACCATTTAATAAATAAAACGAATTTGTATTTTATTTTAATTTTTCAGGAATTCTAGACTTATGCAGATATGAACCTCGAGAAATGTTTCTCCAACCTCATAGTAATGTAAATTAATGGATACTGCCATTGCAGTTGGAATAATTAATTCATAATTTAATATTTTCACTCTCACGACATTTATTTTTCGTGTTGGAGATTCGCAACACACATATTAGCTGGTAGGTAGGTTTCCAGGTGTAAATGATAATTTAAATTCTAGCGAATGAAATCATACCATACGTAATTAATTTAAGGTCGATTTTCAATCCTGAGTGAAATAATTAAGATGCTCATCACGAATTAAATTGCTATTTGTTTGTAAATTTAATTTTAGATTGAATTTTACCAAAAGTTTTTAAAATTTGTGTTAATTAAATGAATAAAGTATCGTATCGTATCTCTAGATTATGATTTCTGCGGCATCAGAGAAAATAATTTTTTATTATCTTTTAATATTTTTTTCTGAACCTCATATTAGTGTAAATTTAATGCGGAATTTACATTTTCACTATCGATAATAAAATTTACTTTTAACGAAGACTTACAGCACCAAGTAGGGTTTCTGATTCATCTGGATGATGTAAATGTAGCAAAGGATCTGGCTTGATGACTAATTTAATTTTGATTCTCAACTAGTTTAGTTTAATTTAGTTTTAGTTCCTTAAATCAAAATACCTTACTATTAAATAAAATAAATATCGTCTGAACCAGAATAAATCTTTAATTTCATTTCTCTTAAACCTCTGTTAGTGTAAATTTTTCACTGCTCTCAATACGATTGGTTGAAATTATTAATACATACATTTTCATTTTATCATGTTGGTTTCAATTGTAAAATAATTGTAACATAATTTTAATCTTATCTAAGTGTCTTGCAAGTAAAACAATTAAGATATAGATAAGGACCAAAATTGCTTCTATTGTTCAATTCAAGTGTGACAAATCAAAATACATACATTGCTCTTGATGAAAATTAAAAAATTAAAAATCACTATTGATTTTTGTGTATTGAATGGAATTTGATAAATACGTATTTTTATTTAATTTTTTCGTTTCAAGAATGTCACTGATATTCCGAACAATTCTTAATTATTCCAAATAATTTTGTCCTAACCTAGTATTAATGTAAATTTGTCACTGTTAGTGTTCAGTTTAGAATAATTAATAGGTACATTTCCTTTCTAATGAAATTAACTTTTAATTAGGTAATCTTTACTCTAACTAGTCCGAGATCCGGCTCGTAGTGTAAATTTTAGCAAATTTATTTGTCCTTGGTTTAGTGTAAATTTAAATTAACGTTAATCCAATAAAAATACATTTTTGCTTCATTTTCATTTTTCAAGAGGTAAACTGGTAAATAAATACTTGATTATTCTAACGCGGAGACTTTAAGACTTTAATACCCACCACCTTTTTTTTCTTAATTAATGTAAATTTGTGGACAGTGCGATTGCAGTCGGAATAATTACTGCATAAATTTGCATTTGCACTCTAACGAAAGCACTTTTATCTAGAAACCTGCAGCACTAGGTGGTCTTGCAGATTTAACAGATAATGTAAATTTCAGCAGATTGAATGTTTCTGCTTGTAGATTAGTTTTAGACGGATCAACAAAATTAAATACACAAATTACTAATCTTAATCGTTTTTTGTCAATCTTGTCTGTCGATTAAATTTAATTTAAAAGCGAAAACTCTAGATTAAAAATTTAAATTAAAAAAAAAATGTTTTAACAAAATTCAAATAAACAAACAAATAAACAAATCAAAAGGTGTTAAATAAGGATTTATTGCAGCATCCCTGAAGTGTGGCAGAAAAATATTTTTACGCCGAAGAAATACCTCGAGGTTAACACTCCAGAAAATAGACAATAAAAATATAAGAAAAAAAATTCGAAGAATTCAAATGAGATTTAGCTACTAATGAAGAGTTTCCTGATTAATTAAGGAATTCATAACATCCCAATTAACTCTTTCCCTACCCACTCTGGTTGTTTTTTCAATAATTAAAAAATTTCTGGCCCCACATTTCATCTCAGATTTCCCATCGCATTAATTCAGTTTAACGCGTCTGCATATTTATTCTTAAAGGAAGCAATAGATGGGCAATTAACATGGTAATTTGCGCAATTACACTGTAACCGGCACCATGTATGTAGATCCATATTAGTGGTAATTAATTAGGTAAGTGGGTCCTAATTATGAATAATCGCGAATTCATACGACAACATTCCGGCGGTCCTATTATTCGACGACCCTGGAGTAAAAACACCCGAAAACGTCCGTTTAAAAGCATAATTACAGAGCGATAAGATAACGGTATCACGACGTAAAAGCGTCATAAAGTGGGGCCGATGGTGAAGAAATGTTGTTTTGTTTGGTCAGGAAAAAACTTATGGGCTCAAAGGGTAAGTCGATTTCGGTTTTAGCACTGTTGTGAATACGGAATCGGGACCTGGGGCGAGGTCGATGAATAATTTAGGGGATTATGATGAAATCTGGAGATGTTTGGGATGCAGCCAGCGACCACTCAAGGATAATGGCGAGGCGGCGCAAGGACGATTCGCTAATGGCTTATTGCTTCCGATGCGGAAACGTGACAGGATGTGCGAAACACAAGGACAAGGGTTTCGTATTAATTAATCTCTCCAGACCCAATTAAGGATTCGCGAGGAGAATCGGCGAAGGAAAACAACAACAATTCGGCGGTCGCGGTAAACGCAGAACCTAAAACGACACCGAAGGGATCAGACCTTTCCAAAATGAAAGATTCTATCGTCTCTAAACATGATTCTGGTGCAAGTGCGCCGATACCCTCACCTACAGGATGCCAGATATTGCCTTTGTTACGGCGGTCGTAGGAGCACCGGGATTTTATTCCGTTAATAATAACATTAAAGCAATACCACGCTCGGGCTTATCTAAAATGAGAAAATCGGCCACGCTGATAACGGAATAATTAAAAAGCGGCGGCCGGAACGGCGATAAGGGTGGCTCAGCGCAAGACAATGGGGCGCGTGGGAGTCGATCAAAAATTTTGACAAAATTTCGAAAATCCCCACCGCCGACGAGACGCGGCTCCCGGAGGTTGGGGATGCAAGTCCGGCAAGTTTTTATTGGGTCTGCCAGGTCCAATTCAATTTTCCAAAGTACACAGATCGTGTAAAATAAAAGCGTCCAATTTACGGAATAGCAAATACTGCAGAGAAATCGTCAAATATTTGGCTTACCCGAGAAACATTGTCCACACCCGCACCAGAAAAGTACTTTTCTCTGATAGCATCGACGGCGTACTACGGAAAAAGCCCCCCGTTCGCCGTTTTATACGTTTTAGAAATTATTAAAGCCTTAATCCTTATCAATGATTTGATAAGTGATTTATAGTGAGTCAGGACTTAAACAAGCGTGGAAATTGTGCATTGTGTAGCCGCGTAGGAACAATCGTTTAATCGCAACCACAATTAAAAATACGCGATAAACCATTTATTGCCGTGCCGTTATGATTGCCTCCATTGTGACCGCAAACCGTTATTTCTTGCGCGACCCGCGAATTAATCTTCACCACTCGATCACCCCACCCCTCCGATTATGCAACAGTTCAATAAAAATATTTTCACGAGGACTCCGTTCCTTTTCTTCCGCAAAACCAAACGCTGCTTCCATCTGTTGGGGTCCGTTTATATTAATGGATCCGTAATGCTTAATCGACCAGCACCGGCACACCCATCCCACCATCATCATCATGGCCACCGATTATTTAAGACCTGGACCCTGACGGCCCTGGATTCCTCCAATCACGAACAGGTAACAGGGCTTAGCGCAAAGGACGACCGACTGCTCCCTCTCACACTGCACACCCAACAACAACAACAACAACAAAGATGATGCACCTGTCAACTTGTCATCTTGCTCAGGGCAAAAATATAAATTTTTAAAATTTTGCATATTTAATTTTTTTAATTTGCGTACGAGGCGCATGTTGTGGTGGGAGGCGGCACGTGTGTAGCGGGCTTAATCGTTTGTGGCGCGCTTTTCGAACCTTTCAAAAATGACATTAACTTTATTTTGAATGAGTCGTTACCTCTATCGGCTGGAAGTGAAACTTCGCCGAGTCGATAAAGTGTGGGAGTGAGAGTCGTGGGTGCGGGCATGCGCCCTGCTCTGGAGGGACCTTTCAAATTTAAACTCATGCGACGTGGTGAATAAGTAAACACGATGGGGTGGTCCATTACGGTGGACACCTGTTACACTAATGCGCCCCAGACGAACTAATTAATATTTTTGCGAACGGATCGTGATCGATTAATTTGTTGTTATTAATGGGAGAGGTGGGACCAGGGTGCGTGTTATTTATTTATCTGGTCGGGGCGACCAAAGTAAATCATTGATGGGGGCGGCGCTCAAAAATTGATGTCCCAATTCGTGCGTTTCTCAATTTTGTCTCTCATCTCACCTCAATCCCGTATTTTGTCAATAAATTCCGGAGAAATTGGCCGCTCTATCTCGAGGCTCTGCTCTCTCGTTCCCGTAATGTCATCATCATGTAGGTCATGCCGGAGGTCTGGAGGTCCTGATATCTAGATTTCTTATAATTCTATCGAACAGCTAACAAGATTAGGTACTTATGCCGCAGTGATTCCGTTTTATCTTCCGCTCGTATAAAAGTTTGTAAATAAGAGGTGGGTATCAGGGAGTCGCGACTCCTGCTAGTCCGGAATTTATCCTGCGAAACAAGTGTTTCGGATCGTCGCGGCGGGGATGTTCCGGTTGATCGGCCATTAGCGGACCGAGTGCCGGAGAATTCCGGCGGTGCGGATTTGAATTTTTATAAGGCGGCTCCGCCATTTCAGACATGTTCAGGTGAATAAATTGCTATATCGTTCCCACTCGACCGAGCGAAAGCTCTCTTAAAAACATGTAAAACGGATAAAGTCGCTCCGGAACGACTCGAGCTTACCCAAATCCGGCGAATGTAAAGGGAAGAAAAATGTTTAAATAAAAGGAAATACGTTTGGAGGGGAAAAGTCGCCGAAAATACGGTCTCGCTCCGGTGTGGGTGTGTGTCTCTAATTCCGGCGACATAATTCCACCATGCCATGTAATATCGTGAAATTTTATCCGACATAATATTTTATTCCGCTGCAGCGAGTTCGAGACTGTTTAATCAAGAATTTTATATTGTACAGTTTTATTCGCACAAAACAAATAAAAATTTCTACATATGAGGCGAATTCCGTCGGTTAATTGGACGGGATCGAGCGATTTGGTGAATATTCAAAACGAAGATGGCGGCGCGCTGCCATATTTTCCCTTATCCGAAGGTCCTGTCACTTATTTAATTTACCGGGACATTACCCTCCACTACAAAAGCTTCTCTCGCCGAATCTGTTTCGCCCTTTCCATTTTTATCAGCCGGAAAGCAATAAGTATAGAAAATCCAGTTTGCGACTAAACGATAAAAAAAAAGTGATTCGCAGATGTGATGGTCGCGATGGGTGATGAGCGTGCCGAAGGACCAATCGATCAGCGACGCCGAAAACCTGCAATTAATTCGTCGATGGGTGTCGAATCGGTACGACGCGCTGTCCTCCAAGAGCGATTCGCCTCGGTCGGACTTTATGGTGTTTTGTAAACGAAATTAGAGGGAAAAAATTGTCCCGTTAGGAGCGGCCAATATTGTGCGAGGTCGTTACCCAACCCTTTGTCCCTTTAAAGGTTCAACTCCCATGTACCGTTAGGTGATGTTACGCGTGTTTTTATTACCAAAACATGACAGTCGCTGTAAAATGGGCAATAAAACATGTCGAGTAGACTAGATCCCGTTATACTTCTAAGTTTAACCGAAGTAATTTTGGGACGTCAGTTTGGTGAACACTTTCAAATGTGTGGTGTTCGGTTCCTGGTCCGCTAATAAATACTTCTCTCCTGCTGGAAATTTCCTGCTAACGGTACGTACCACTCTCGCGCGTCAACACGTAATCGCCAAGATCGCGATTGATGTTCGCGATTTTGTTTGTTTAATGTTGGGAAATCCATTAGAGGGGTCTATTTCGGTGCCGATGGCTACAAGTGGTCAAATTCCGATTGTTGCGGAATTCAATTCGCGGATGGAAATTGCATGTCGCAAACGGTCGCTTGGATTTATTTGTGAAAAGCTATGAATTTAAATTAAATTGGCTTGGATGATGGCGGCGACGGAGTTATGTCACATTGCTGAACTGTTGCCGGTCACCGCAAAATAAAGCTTTAACGAAGAACAAAATCTGATTAGAGTTCGGCAATTGGTCCAGAAACGAAAAATTCTACAAATTTCGATGAGAAGTTATTTTTGGAAATTTTTAAGTTTCCATCAGATTGGAACTGGTTTAATTAAGATTTTGATCAAACGCTTTAATCATTTCTTAAAACTGTAAAGGTTTTCGCAAAAACTTGTTCATTTTTTATGCCAACTAAAATTCCAAAAATACACGAAAAACTAAAATTTTTGTTTTAACTGATAACGCTAACAATTATCGCTATTGTTTATGAGAAAAAAGATTTAGGTACCATTTTACTTACCTAGGTAAATTACGAGTATTTTATGGGAGAATAATTCAAAATACATACTTATACGATATTTATTTTAATCATTACGTTTCTATAATAATAAAAAAGTAAGTTGTCTCTAATTCTACTGAGATAGGTATAAAAATTTTAATTAGGTAATTTTGAAAAAAGTTTACATACCTACCTACCTAATTGTTTCCAAATTGCAACTTGCAAAGCAAAAATAGTAACTCTCCCAAAGCAATGTTGTTAAAAAATATTAAACAATTAGGTAAAATTATGAAAAAACTATACATATTTTAAAAGATTTAAAAAATGCATTTTGTGTCTGTATTAGTCACACTCGCAACATTTGTCGTGATATTTCATTGTGCAAAACAAAGTTTAAAAGATCTCTGGTTGCAGTAACTACAAGAACTAAGAGTAATAAATAGTGATGTCTTTAATAATAATCAAATGTAATCAACTGACAAGGATTCTGAAAGATCAGTTTAATAAAATATTTAAATTCTTCATCTTTCCGTGAGTCTTTGATACAGTTTGTTCTTCCTTACCAACGAACTTTTTATTGTTTTTGGCACTAACAATGATTATTTATGTTGTGTACACGAAATAGCTGAAAAATTCTCAAAGAAACAATTATTTTTGATTTATTTGTAGGTAGCTTTTCCAGTATGAAAGAAAATCTATCTGAAACTAGAACAATGGAAAAAGTATACCTATCTACAAATTGTTTGAAATTATCGAAACATTTTGTTCATAATTTTTTTAAATAATTTGGAACAAAGTTTAGTTTTTGTACAATACACCTTGGAAAACACAAATCTGAAAGCTCTGAAAGCTCATCGAAAATTTTTCAAAGAATTATTTGATACATTATTTTGTAAAATACGCAGGAATACCTACTAAAATGTTGGTAATTACACTGGAGAAATTATTTTTCTTATTATCCAATTAGGTAGAGAATTTTTTTAAAGAAAAAATGTGCTTGTTCAAACTAAATTTATTATTTACTTTAAATAACTAAAGAATAAAATGGTAAAAAAAAGTTTAAGTAAAACTGTCTTGAGACTTCATTGTATGTATTTTATTTTTTTTTGCATATCGTAATGAAAGTGGCACTTTTTTATAGGCAAAATCGTAGTGAAAGTAGCACTTTTTTACACGAAAAATCGTAGTGAAAGCAGTACTTTTTTGCATCATTTTATTCCATCTTCTTGGAGATGATTGTCAAAGCATACCTGTTTTTTTTTGTAATTTTTCATAAATCCTTTTAAACCAAATTTCTCAACTTACATCGATATGCAAAAAAATAGTGTGTACAACACGTTATGAACGTCTCTTTCTTTCAATTATTTGCTTGATTAACTCGGGTTACGGCCTCGTTAATCAATCTGCAAATTCGTGAAAAAAAGTATGACTTTCATAACTAGTTGTACAATAGTAGTTTATTTGACGAGTTTGTGTGTAAATTGGGCCTTTTTTGGCACGCGTGGGCCATTTTAAAACGCGAGTGCCAAAAAAGGCCCAATTTACACACGAACGAGTTGAATACAACGTTTTTTTGTTCGACGAGTCCCTTAAAGGCTCCAAATCGTTTAAAACCTTTAGAATTAGCTTGACGTTTCGTTTTGACAAGTTGTGACATTTATCAAAATCCGTTGACATAGGAGAAAATTCTCAATTTCTGACAGTGTCGAACAAAAAATAACTATGTATTAGCATTAGCAAACAAAAATAAACTGGAAAAAACTACCTACTGGATTACAAAAAAATGTTTTTATTCCAAAACCAAAAACTATAATATCGCACAGTACTAAACAATGAAATACTCTTAAGAATTTAATTTAATTGATTAACAAAAATTCTAATCGAGTACGTATTTTAATAAAAATTTTCAATTCCGTATCTTTTTGGGAAAATAAACCTAAAATGCTTTGGCTTATCGATGAAAAAAACTCTTGAAAGAACATTGTTAAAATCGTTTTTATTATTCTGGACACTAACAATTTTTATTTTGTTTATAATAAAGAAAATTTAGAAATTTAGAATCTTTTCATAAATTCTGAAATTATAGTTTGTAATACATATAGGGAGAAAAATAAAAACTAGCGCTATTCCTTATAATTTTTTTGATTATAAGTGCATATGTATATAAATCATTATTTTAAACAACTTTGGGAAACATTTCTTTTACGATATAAGTAGGTATGTAGTTTGGAAAGCACTTGAAAATTAAGACTTATTGGAATTCCAAAATATTTAAGATTAATTAATCTGAAATAGGATATTACGATCCAAGTGTCATACGGCTTGTAATATTATTGCACGAGTTATTTGAAGAATAAATGCAACAACATGTTTTATAATACGAGTTTAAAACATACTACTTTTCCTATTTTGTAATTTAATTTTTTTAAATCGGTCAAAAAATTAATTTTGTAGGTAAGTGTTCCATTATGAAGGAAAAATCTATCTGAAACTAGGTAGGATAATAGAAAAAAAAATACACAAATCCTTTGAAGTTGTCGAAAAATGTTGTTTAAAATTTTCCTAAATAATTCTGGAAAAAGTCTAGTTATCGCACAATGCATCTTGGAAAGCACAAATTTAAAAGGTTTAAAAGCTGATCGACAATTCCTCAAAGAATTATTTGATACATTTTGTAAAAAACGCAGTAATACAAAAAGCTTGGCAATTACACTGAAGAAATTATTTGTCTTATTATCCAATTAGAGAATTTTTTTAAAGAAAAATATTGCTTTTATATTAAAAAAGATCTTTCAACTAGACACTGATTAAAACTATACTCGTAAGTGAACTAAGGAACGAAATGGTTGAAAAAATTTTTTAAAGACATAATACTGTCTTCAGACTAGGTACTATACCTACTGTATTTTATTTTAACAAAGAAAAATAAACTGAAAAAAATTTACTGGGTTACAAAAAAAGAAAAAAAAAATACCACCACCAACAATTATAATATCGCACAGTAGTAAACAATGAAATGCTGTTAAGAATTTGATTTAATCGATTAACGAAAATTCAAATCGAGTACCTATTTTAATAAAATTTTTCAATTTCGTATCTTTTTTGGAAAATAAACCTATAAAATGCTCTATTTTAACGATGAAAAGCTCTTGAAAGAAAATAGTTAACACCCTTTTTATTATTCTGTACACTAACAATTTTTATTTTGTTTATAATAAAGAAAATTTATAAATTTTTAATCTTTTCATAAATTTTGAAATTAAGTAGAGTTTGTAATACATACATGTATAGGCTTGCCCGATATCGATTGACGCGCCGCCAAGCGGTGAAGCGCGGCATTTTTCAGTTTGTAAACAAACAGTTTCGTATTTGACGACGTGTAAAATCGGCTTTTTGAAAGTAAGAAATTCAAATTATTTAGAAAAAAAAAAACAGAGTGATCAATCGGGGAGGTGTTTGCTGTGTTCCGGGTTTCAAAAATACCGAAAAAAAGAATCGGTAACTGAAATTTTAATAGTGTATTTGGCATGCTTACTTGCCAACAACAAAGAACCTCTTATTCGTGAGAATTAAAAAACAACAATTAATTGTTACTTTTTATACAATAAATAAACAATAGACGCATAACGCAGTTAATTTCAATTGGATTAATAATTTACATGATTAATGTAGTACGTTAAATTTACTGGACAAAGTACGTAAAGTAAAACCATTGAATGTTAGGAATTATTGTCATCAAAACATTTTTATTTTGTTACATCTTAATATGCACTTGATCTTTAGGAGAATAGATAAAAAATCGCGATTTTGTGCATGAAATTGCTCTTTGGCGATGAGAATGTTCCAGATACTATTAAAATCGCGCTTGTTCCTCTTTAAATATGTTTTTATATTGCTAAATCTTAAAAATCACACTAAAAACATTCCGAATCGAAATTCTGTCATTGAACTTGCTCATTTGTAGGTATATAAAATATAGCAACAATTTCCGAATCGAAAATTTTACCTTTAGACAATTTTTTTTCCGTAAACAGCTCGTATCAATCGACTGAGAGCCGCAAGTTATTATTATTTGCATGATTTATTGTACACTTGAATGCGAAAATTTCAAAAATTCCTGTGTTTTAATGAGCGATATTACATATCAAGACAGGCGGAATTTTGAAAACACGAACTGAAAGCTGCGCACTGCCTCCGCGAGGCGGCGCGACAGTCGTCAGAAAACGATATCGGGCAAGCGTATAGGAAGAAAAATAAAAACTAGCGCGATTTCTTATTTATTTATTAATTTTTTTAAATAGAAAATATCAAGGTACAATCGCGGCCATCCAAAAGTGAACGATAGCTTGCGAAAATTTCCGTATTTTTCGTTAGATTAAATTAGACTGTATTCATTGGCGTTCGTGCAGCAGGAGTTACTATTTTAATAACACAAAGTTCTAATAAATAATTCTTAATAAAAATTACTCTCTCGGCACAGAATCCAACAACCAATTTTCTTCTAGCTTTGCAATAGCCCTAGCTGTCTGAATCGGAGTGAGATGTCGTGGCATTTTTAAAAAATATTTTTTTTAACGCTAGTAAGTGTCAAACTGTGACAATTGTGACATTTTAGGATGCCTATGATTTAAAGTAAAAATCACACTATTAAAAAAAAACGTTCACTTTTGGATGGCCGCGATTGTACCTACCTACAATTTTTTTGACTATCATCATTTTAAACTTTAGCGAAAATATAAATTGGAAAACACTTGAAATTTAAGAATTATTTGTATTTGAAAAATATTTGAAATTAATCGAAATAGGATATTACGATCCAAGTGTGATACGACTTGTTATATTGTTGCACGAGTTGTTTAAGGAACGAATGTAACAACATCTCTTGTAAAACGAGTTTAACATACCTACTATTTTTCCTATTTTACATTTATTATGTAGTTTAATTTTTTTTAAACTGCCAAAAAAGTATTTGAAAATCGAATTGAAATTGAAAATACATACCTATATCAGTTTAATCGATTCAAGGCAATAATTAATAAAAAAATGTTCTTTGCGTTAGTGGTGTCCTTTATTTTAACTTGAATTATGTAATTCCAATTAAATACAATCAGTAAATGTGATTGTATTAGGTTTTGCTACAAGACAAATTGCTCTCGCAATTGAAAGTTATGTTTGAACGTTTGTGTTATTATCTGCCATTTCAAAGCAATTATCAAATTGGGTATCGAAAAGAAAGGTGTTTCGACACCGGTTTCAGTTTCATAACGAGTCCATTGTGAACGCAAAGTAGAAACAATATATTTTTCTTATTAGTTAGAACGCGTTGTTAACAGCTTGAAAAATGTTGAACCCCTCGAAGGGAAATTTGAAATTTCTCCCTTTCCGAAAACTGACCACCTTTTGGGCGGAATTCAGCACGAGCGTCTTAACGACGCATTTTAAAAACATTGTGGTGTTCATCGTTCAAGGGTCGTTCGAGGGGTGAGCACCCCGCATTGTCTATCTGTCTCGTAAATGTTTAAAATAATCGTGATGTCTGTCCCGAGAAATCGTCGATGTGAACATCTCGGGGTTGTTTATAAAAACATGCTAACGATAACACGTGGTCGGGGAACCGTTTACCGAAGCGGGGGTTGGCCCCGAACGACTTTAAACCCGTCGAAAACATTACCAGAGTCCCGACTCGCTTCCAGGACGAAATGGGAAGCCGCCTGATAACGAAAAATAAACCTTAAGAATTCGGGAAGCGAACGGTCCTCCCGTGCATTTTCCCGCTCCATCCAGTATTGACTCCGGGATGGCGCATGCGAAGCTTTCCCAAATATTTACCCGATCCCCTGTCCCGTCACAGTCTAGGCCCCCCCATCGGACCCGCACCCACACTCGCCCCCGCCAGACTGTGAGCATCGTCAGCACTTTGAACTTTGAAATTGGCGTCAAAATTAACTTTCGTTAGTGTATTCTTTAAGCACTCAAGACAAGATATTTCGAGTGGAAGGAAAAATGGGCATTAACCCGGAAAATTTTAAATAATTGGAGTATTAAGGAGGAAAATGTAAGATAATGTCGGGAATGTCGGGCGTTACTCCTCGCAATGGTTTGTGTTTTTATGGGACGGAAAGTCACAAGATCTGGGCCCCATTCCTGCATACAATGATGGATCGGTCGCAGCCGCCCCCGCCACCAACCAAAAAAAAATTCCCACGTGTGTGCCGATCAAACCGCGACGTGTGATGGACGAGCCGTGAAAACTCCAAAAAAACTTGTTCGTGTACTTTGGGAGTTGGGAAAATCGGAGCGCGGATCGAATCCATTACCTGAGGGATTTCACACATGATGTTTTTTAATTAAGCGACTTGTTTTCGTCGGGAAACTTTAAATATATGCCATCTGGATCTTCGCCGGATCGCAAAATTTATTCCCATCGATCAAACAACCACGCTCGACTAGTTCGACCAATAAACTCCACGACAAAATGGATTCATTTAATTTACTTTCTTGGGGGATTCCTCCAGGAATCCATATATCGATCGTAAAACTTCACATGAATTTTATTAATCCGACTCGACCTACATTCACATCATGAATTATTGATAAGACGCCGGCATTTTGACATTTGTTTCATTTTGATAGGAGCTAATTGAGCGTGGCGGTCGCTCGATGAACCGCAAACAATTAAACTTTACTAATAATCCTTCAACGACAATTTATTCATATCTAGACTGCCCAACGCCATTTGATAAATTCACTGCAAAATGTTAAATCTTGCGCGTACAACTCGGATGAGCCATTACAAAATCAACACGCTCTAAATATTTTTATCATGCTCACAACACAACAATAACACAACTATTATGCAACAAAAAATAATTAATTACATCATGTTATTTAATTGTAGATGATTATGAATTTAGTAAATAATTTTTTGTTTCCTGTTTTTCAACGTAAAACAACAAAGAGGAGTCAGATAAGATATTTTTTAATTTATTGCAGTTTATGTTGGTGTTAAAATAAAAGGAAATTAAGATGTGGGTGGACAAAAGAAGAAACGTATCAATAAACACTATTTTGGTGTATTTATAGGGGAATTAAATAAAAAATAGCATAATTTACAAATTAAATTTTAAATTAGATTTATAAAAATTCTTACTTTGTCAAGAGACAATCATATTTAAAGTAAATGTAAATTATATTCTTGCCATTTTACGACCAGTGAAATAAAATGTCAACATTATTTGGTCACACCCTGTACATTTTTTAAAATAATTAAATTAATAATTAACTTAAAATTTAATTGAAACTGTTATTTTTTATTGTGATAAGAGCTGAAATTAAATATCAAAAGCGTTCAAATTATTAACTTAGTAGTTTTTAATTCTTAAATCTAATTAAATGATTTAATTAATTTAAATCTAATTAAATCAAAGAAATTCCTTTTCGAGAGGATTTCCTTTGCTATTGAACGTGGAAACGCTGCAAGCATTCGAGGCACTTTTCCAGATTCCGCATTATTATCGGAAATTTTTGCATTGTAAATCAAAAATGTTATGTTATTATGTTATTAATAAGTGATTGATGAAACACTAAATTAATTCACTTATTCGCCTTTGAAATTTCCCGATGCTTCCATCAACACTTAAAAAAATAATTCCTATCTAAATTAAATATAAATTAAGTCATCCATGAAATAAAAGTAAACTAATAAACAATAATTAAATTAATAATCGGGTGACGACGAAATTAATTGTAAAAATTTTTACATTTACATTTGTGTTTTTTTTTTGTTTTTACATTTCTCCAGTAATGCAGCAACCGTTTTTCAGATAATTACTATTTAGATTAAATGTAAATTGGGTCATCTGATGTTACTTTTACGACCAATAAAGCAGAAAAAAAAATATTAAAGACGTCTAAATTATTGACTGAGCGAAAGTTTTTAAATGTAATGAAATAAATCATCGACCAAACATTGAAGAAAAAAGTAACTTTTGTTAAAGATAATGAAATAATTATGTAATACTTAAGTGAAGTCAGAAATTATTATAATTTGTATGTTTAGTTATCTAAATTAAGTGTAAATTAAGTCATGCGACTACTTTTATGACCAATAAAGACAAGAAAAAACGTCAAAACAACGAAATTTCGCAAATAATTAAAACGACATAAATTTGTCATCTGCCAATCGCTAGAAAATAAGCTCAAATTATCGCTCTATTGTTTGTAATTATTTCCATCATTACATAATTGAGTACAAGATTAATTTTATTTTTTTTTGTCTTTAACTATCGTCGCTGTTTTAATGTAATCACAATTTTTTGCATAATTATCTAAATTAAACGTAAATTATGTTATCTGCCACTTCTTTTATGACCAATAAAATGGAAAAGAGAAAAGTAATAAATACGTCCAAATTGTTGGCTTAGAGCTCTTAATTTTTCAGGACAATTAACTTAGTGACAATTAAAAATTAAATTGAATTAAAGAATTGTCAGTACTTTCGCATTTCGTCAATCCTGCAATCGAGATTTGTAACATAATAATTACCTAAACTAAACAAACTCCTTGTTAAAGATAATTAAATTAATAAAAAATAAATTGCATTTTTTTCTGTGTTTGGCTTGTGCTGGGATCACCGTTTTTTAAATGAACATTATTCAAACTTAATTACGTTATTTGCAATTACTTTTATGAGTAGTAAAACAAAACCTTTGCATCTCATTACTGCATAATTAATTTTTTTCGGGATGTCTTTAGAGAACATTTGAAAACGAATTCAAATTAATTAGTATTTATCGTTTGTTTTCCACACTGTACAAATTATGTATACTTAAGCCTACAAAAAAAAGTCTCCCATCAATTTAATTAAGAGATTGATGTGGCCAATCGAACGTGAAAAACAATTTAATGTAACAAGAAAAAGCAGATAGGCAAATTAATTATCTAATTAAATTAATTACTTTGAGTCACCAGTTCTAAAAATGGAAAGAATTGAATCGTGTCACGCTTTTATTTGCAGTGTGCAATTTTCTTGTTTTGGGCAGCTGGTGTTTTTTCTTCGAAATGTTTATTATTCGCGAATGCATCCACCAGCTGTCTCTGCGCAAAAATAATGCACCGACGAGATGTCCCACTGTCTTGTTCAAAGCGAAAAATGTCCGAGTCCAGATTTAATGGAATTTTAAACGTCCGATAAAGACATCGTCACGGCGAATTCCTGCATAAATTCTGTCCGAAAATGCAGCTGTTCGATGCAAATTGACAATTAGTTGCAGAGGAGCGCAAAAAAAATCAGTTGGGATGAATAATGTATGTGCGATTCGTAATCATGTCGCGGTCCTGGTCTAGGAAACTTCCCCCGGAAGATTCCCTCCATGCATTATTCCCGGAGCAATGATTCGCGGTCTCGTGAAGGCTCAATAATACATTATCCCCATAAAAAAACCTCCTACATCATGTACCAAAGTAAATATTCCAGGCGTGCGATGCGAAACATAAAACAGTGTATTTGTTTTGTTACTCCACGTGTGCGGATGTACCACAGATTTCGTGCAATATCCAACCCCGAAAATATTCTCGGAACAAGAACCGTCATTAAGTGCAGAAAAGTCGCGCGAACCGGCCCAAGACACATCAGATATAAAACTCGGATGCAACGTTCGTCTGGGATGAAATGAGGCATTCCCAGGCAAACTGCCCCAGCACTGCAAATTTCATCTCCAGACGTGAACAACAAAATTCCGCAAAATTTCCGAACGGCGACAAAGTCGCCGGAATAAATTCGTTAAACGGTGACAGCCGTGCCGCAGGACTGGGTGGTCGAGGAATTAACCTCCGAGGCCGCCGAAAGTGACGTCGCAGCTCGGACGCGAAACGCGGCCGTGCCCGCACTGATTAAAACACTTTTAACCAATTTACGTCCGATTCGATTTTACTGCGCGTCTATACCGCTAACGAAGTTTGATTGGATTGTTTGCTCCCAGGTCGGGTCGACTTCTGCCCTTTTCCATAAAAATCACAATCGATATCATAATTCAGTGAAACGCGATCAAATTTAAATAAGGACTTTATGGCATAGTTCACTTCTGGATTTGCATTTTAATTAAATTCGGATCGGGGGCTTCGACATCTTTCTCGCGGCATCCGATGAATTACGACTTTTTAACTTGTTTACAGAGGAATGTTGCGGTTGATTGGGGTGATGCACCATGGTAACAACTGCATCTGTGTCGTGGTGCACGCACTGGAAGCATAAATTACAATGAAGAACGCATTCTCGACAATTTCGTGATAAGCTGACCGATTATTATTTTATTATGGCATTATTAACGCGCCTATCAGATTGAGATCGTAAAAGATGTCTGAACGAAAATATTTTTTTTGGAATTTTTCGATTCCTGCTCAGGATTTAAACCGGAGCACAATCTACAAGTAATACAAGTTTCGGGTGGCCGCTCGAGGACCATTAACCCACTTCCCTTAATCCTTGTTTAATAACTCTTGTTTCACGTGTGCTCTCCCAAATTAATCCACCGGAGAGAATTTAATCGCGAGATTAAAATGTCTGTTTATTTTTTTTCCCACCTCTGCATCCGTGTATTTTTACACGCTTTCGTCGAAATATTCTGGTTAATTGATTAATTTTGTGGAGCAGCAGGATCTCGAAGGACGCTGCTCCTCGGGGAGCAACTAGACACGTTCATTTCCATTCTGTTGGCGCCGTTCGATTTATTGGATGAGCGATCGAAAGAAATTAAGTCGAAAACTTACGTCATCTGTTTTGAATAGATGCCGTAAGAGATTGGTAATTATTTGAAAATTGTCCCACAAATGGTGGGCATTAAGGATGCAGAAATGTAAATTAATCGGTAAATTATCCACCAATAGGCGAACCCAGCGGCTACACGTGGAGCTCTCAATTACAAGAATTCTCCAAGTGCCGCCGTTATCGTCCAGATGATATGGTAAAAATCCTGTTTGTAACGGCAAGGATTGGCCGCCACGATAAATTTTTGCCGGGTCGACGTGCGGGGCGGGTCGAAGAATGGCACTCCTTTATGCTTGCGGAGTTGCACCATCTTGTTGCAAGGTTGCGAGCGGTAATCCAAATTTTTTGCGAAAAATATTTTTCAAGATTGAGTAGATGTCGCCCATTCTACAAAACAAAATTATCTGCTTGGATGGTTTCCCACATTTATGCTACAAAAAAGTGTGAATTTTTTTTGGAAAAAAATTTGGTGTTAACTGTCAAATTTGCCACATTTGGCAAATGATCGTTTAATTTTCTTTTGTCCTCAGTCATAATGTGCGTTTATGACTCAAACTGAGCAAAAATAGCACTGACATTGAGATTGTAAATGAACTGAAACGACAATTATGGTCCCACTTTATGGCCAATAAATAATACAATTTTTCACTTCACTAGACAGTTGCAGATTTGAAATCTACAAACCCACACAATGTAACAACGAACACCGAAGACCACAAAAAATATTTTACAAGAATTTTCAAAATTTAGGTTCTTGAACGACTTTTGAAATATGTATAATCTGTTTCAAAATTAAAAATCCACCAACAGCGCATTCTACCTCGAAAATACAACCGACAACGTCGCCAACTTTTGTTTTTAGTGTGTCTGCAAGTGTCAGAAAAAAGTGGGGTTATGAAATCAAACTGTTGGACAGTCGTTTTGGTCGTAGTCCATCGTGTTTTTTATTCTTATTTTATTATTTTACTCAAAAAGTATGATATGGTAGCTAAAACCTTTTTGTACTTAATAATTATTTTGTGTTTCGTAAATAAATTCAACAGTTCAATGTCAAATTTTGGCCGGAAGTTTAGCCAACCCAAAAAAAAAAACTTTTTCTAGGGATTTCTTTTTTTCTGCCAACATAATTCAATAGGTGGTGGATTTTTGATTTTGAAACAAATTATACCTAATTATTCTTTTCGAAAATAATAATTTACTAATCAAAGATAATTTCTATAGAGTGACTCAAAATGTATATGATTGTGTGATGAATGATTGTGTTTCTCTTGACCAGATGCCATGAAAAAAAGAAAAAAATAATTTTTACGAAAGTAGGTAGGTACGACATGAGCAAAAATGCCTTTTTACTTTATTTATAAGTTTCTTTGATTCAGCTTATAAAATATATTTTACAAATTTCCAAAAAAGATAATTATCTCGTTAAGTAAGAAATGAGCAAAAGTATATTTCTGAAAATTATTTATAAATGTACTTTACTTGGTTCAGTCCTAGAAGAAATTTTGATAAAAAATTAATTAATTATAATTAGCAACATTTTAAGAAGATTGTCTCAAAATGTAAAAGGTAACATAACAAACACGATTTAAAACATTTTAAAATTAAATTAGATAAATTAATTATTAAATTAAATTGTTTGTGCCTAAAGTATGAGCAAAATTGTTCCTCTATAATAATTATTTACATAAACGCCCACCAGGTATATCTGTACATCTTATAAAAAATAAAATGCGTCGGTTTAGATATTGTTGTAACAGTAATCGTAATAAAATAATAGTACATAATATTTTTTCTAACGTTCGTCAAAAAAGTGTAAGTTTTTTCATTCGTTTGCGCTCATAAAATACGTAATTTTTGAATCGGTCAAGAAGCGTTAAAAAAAGTGCCATAGCGGTTTATTTTTGCACGCATTTTGCGTTAAAAAAAGTGCCGTAGCGTGTCATTTTTTATCGCAATTATAAAATTTTTCATTCATAATTAGTAGTTTTTTAACGAGTTCGTATACAGGGTGTTTCTGAAATAAGTACATTAATTTTAACTGGTAATAGAACTCATCAAAAGGAACAACTTTTCTCTCTGCCATTTTGGCGAAAAACGTTGCGTAGTGGCTTAAAAAAATTGAAAAGATTTTCCTAAAAATGGTAGATAGAAAAGTTGTTCCTTTTGACGAGTATTACCAGTTAAAATTAATGCACTTATTTCTGTTACACGTTGTATAAATTGGGATTTTTTTGGCATGAGTGGGTCAATTTAAAACATGAGTAAAACGACCATTTTAAAGGTCCACGGGTTCACACAGGAGAAAATTTTCAAATTTTGAGTGTCGAAAAAATTGTTATCTAAACTTACGGACGTTTGAAAAAAATTTGTATGCAACTCGTTAGTAAAGTATCTTTTTTTAACTCGGCGAATTTGCGCATTCGCTTCGCTCGAGCGGCAAATTTTCCTTCTCGTAAAAAAAGTATTACTTTACTCACTTGTTGCATAAATAACTATTTGCTCACGAAATAATAATAAAAAATAAGTAGTGTGACTTAAAGAGAGCTAAAATGATTGCACGTAGTATTTTTGTACTTATTGAATATGTTCTTTTACAATGGTGTGCTGCGTCACGAGCAAGAATGCTTCTCTTTAGTGTTTCAACTTATAAAAAATCATGAAAGAAATTTAGAAAAAAAAAACAAATCAAAATCAATGACTGGAAGCTTTGAACATAAATTTTTTTAACACATTTCCTCTGACAGGCGACACTTGTCTTATTATGAGTAAAAATGTGTCTTTATGACGTTCTAGTTTTAATGATTTGTGTCAGCTTTTAGTTTCATATTTAAAATGCACTACAATGCACTAAATCAAATTCCCTATGTTGAAGTCGCAAATAAGACGAAACATTTTGGAAAAAAAATCAAAAATAATCTTTTCTTTGTAAAAATAATTCCAGACATTGTTGTCTACGGTTGCAAAATTCTTCCATTTTTGTGCTACATATTTCATATGTGTCTATACTACGAGCTAATTTATTGGTGAAAATGCCTCTCTATGCTGTCTATTCAAAAATCGACTGGCTCGTCTATTGTTGTTAAATTTTTGCCGGTTTCGAGTCTAATTAGCGGAAGCTATTCGAGATAAAATGGATAATTCCTTTGTCCTTCGTTAATAACCCCCGTTAATTGGCGCCTTTCGCGCCACCTAGCGTGCCTAACGACCTCCACTTTTGCAGTTTGTGCACGAGGAAAACGTGAGACTGTTAAAATGCTGGAAAGTCGGTTGAATTACTTGATCCGACGGACGCGCCACACCCTGAGTGATGGCGGCCGAACGACTACGCCATTTCCATTAGGGCCCTGCCCTGGCTGCACAACTGACCGGCAATGCACGTGCCAGCCGGGGTCGCAACGACCGGCAGAGGCGACAGCACCCGAATCACCTTATTACCCCGACAATCGCGAATCTTAATTAACTATCTCATTGTCCTGTCGACGATTGTTTACCGCCCCTTTTTGCATACGCCACTCTGTTACGCGATTACCTCGGCTCTTCGGCCACGGAGACGTCTTTATGGCTATATTTAGATTCATGGCCGTCGACTGCGCTGGCCCCGATGGGTCCATTAACCCATTTCGTATCGATTGGTCATGCTCCGCGCCCGAAAATTTTGACTTTTTTCCCTAAATAAATCTAACTTTTATGGCCCCAGACCGACGAAATCGACCCAAATGCCTGACCCGTGTCCAATCTATCCCAACGTATTAACAACCGAGACGCGACACTCCGCACTGACGCTTGCCAACGAAATTTTGACGATTTTTTTGAAAATCAGTTTTAAATTTTCTCACCCAACACGACCCCAATTCGACGAAAGCTTAATCAAACACATCCGAAAGTGGAAAAGCAAACTGAAAACGACAACGTCAACTGGTTTTGGCAACAAATTGCGAAATTTTGACGATTTTTTGAAAATCCATTTCAAATTTTCTCACCCAAAATGACTCCAATTCGACGAAAGCTTCATCAAACGCACTCAAAAGCGCAAAATCAAGCTGAAAACTACAACTTCAACTGGTTCTGGCAACAATTTGCGAAATTTTGACTTTTTTCGGAAATTAATCTTGACTCTCACATTCGAAATTGCAGTTCTGCACGATAATCAGTTCAAATCTACAGGAAACGCTCATTTTATAAAATCACAAATTCCACTGACAGAAAATTTTCCAAAAATCGTCAAAATTTTCGTTCCTTGACCCCAACCCTTGACCTTTGCGCTCCGAAATCGTCACCATTGACCACTCCTCGCGCAAGTACCAAAATTCCAAGAAAACATAAACACTCACGACACGTGAGTGCCACGCCACCCCCACCGCCCCCGACGCACCCCAAATCGCGATGTAGAACCACGCAATTAACATTTAATAAACCTCGATACTCTCTATCTCCCGTTCGATCTGTATTCGTGCCACTCACAAAATTATTCCCCTAAAGCTTTCTACTTTGCCGACAATACGCTTTTTTCGTATCTCACAATCGCAGTAGTTTCTAATTGTTCCTCGCCCATGCAACAATTAACACCACGCTAATTATGACGAATTGTTACCGCCGACGGAGCCGCCACACTCGAATGGCGGCGAGGGGGTGGTCGATCGAACGCCGCCGAATAACTGACACTTCAAGTGACACTTACAAGTCTCCTCGTGTCATATTAATTTGTAATTTGCGGACGTACAGAGTGTTCCAAAATAAAGAAAAATCGGAAATTTGAAAATTGGAATGTTTTAAATTCTCATCATGGGCTGGTTTATGGGTTTCCATTAAAACACGAAAATTATGAGTCACGTTTTTGCTTTGTTAGACAAAACGAGGATACGGTGTAAAATTGATTGCTGTCTAGAGAAGATAAAAAATGTCCAACTGTTCAGAATACAATAGAAATTCAGGGAAAGGAAAGGAAGATGATTTCGGACAAATTAATTGTAGAAAATATTCATGTTCTCGTGAGGTGTTTCAACCCTCGTAGACTTCACGCAAGTGGCAGGAAAAGCTTCCCCAATCCAATTAAGAGTGTGTCAGATCATTATGATTTTTATTAGTAATAAATTAATTTAATTTTTTTGGAGTTGTGTTATCAGATTTTAATTAGCGCACCTGTGGTAATGAAGTAATTTATTCGACAATTTAGCTCAAAGCCGAGAGATCTGATCAGATAACGTGATCGCTTATTATGTAATTTTACCAAATAAATTTCCATCTAATTAGATTGGTCAGTTACGGTAGCGTAACAGATCTTGCTTCCAGACCCGATTTGAGCCCGTTGGAAATCTGTTGGTCGGGGTCTTAATTAATCGAATTACTCAATTAAGGAGTCGTGATCGACGATTTTCCGTGACACAGTTCCCGATTGGGAAAAAGAAATCGTTGGCATCCACCAACGCTCGAATAAATTAGGCGATAATGCCCACCACAAGTATGAAGTCGATCTGCCGCCTCCGCGGCGTGTGGGCGGCGAATGCACATGCACCGCCAGTAAATAGGTTGGCGCCATTTTGGCCGCGTGCATTTTTTCGCGATATTTCGAGAAAAATCCAGGCCACTATCGGGGGGGAACTTTATTCGCCATAAATTCAATTAAACAGACGTTGGTATCTTGCGTTTGTTCGAGAATTTGCATGGAAATGCAGCGAGTTAATTAAGCAAGAATGTTTCTAAATTATAATTCGCTGCAGTCGCTCGATAAGAATGCAAATGGTCGAAGTGGCGTCGTTTGCATTCTGCGCTCTCCGGGGTGGTGGGAGGAAAAAATTCGATTTCCACCCCGTCGGATCGATCCGAGTTAATTTATGGTTCGTGTTGTAGGTGGAGGTGGAGGATCGGCCGGGGGTGGTGCAGGAGCAAATATAATCAGTCGTCCGATGGAATAACGAGGGCAGATATCAATCAATTTGTCACATAAACAAACACCGGAACAAGTAAGAAAAGCAGTAAATATATGACGAATGACCTACCTTTTCCCCTCCTCAGGAGACGCCCGACCAGGAGACGGCGGAGACGCCAATACCAGACACAAGGACGCCGCCACCGACGTCAATCGGGACCCGCCGCACTGCGCGAAACATCACCCTCTCACCACACTGCACTCGCACCCTTCACACCTGAAACAGATAATTGGTCTAATTAGCCCGGAAACTTTACGACTTGTGTACGTATTTGCCGAATAAAACGTTATTTTCTTGGTGTCGCTTTATTCCGCACATCCAGGATAACCCGGAATTCGAGGATATTCCGCCCGGTTTAAGTGTTAAACTTTGCAGGGGAATATACGGCGGACAGGATAAATTTATCTATAAATTCAGCGCAAGTGTTACGTAACTTTCATATAGGAAAACGTAATTTGTTTTTTCTTCCTTTTTGTTAATATCGTTTTATGCCCTTAATCATATTTCCAGACACGTCCTTTTTTATGAACTATAGGAAAAGGACAAAATATACGGACCAGGACGAATTACCGACGGGCGTGGGCGCGGGCTTACCCAAGTCCGAATTACGTGACGGGAATTAATCCGAAACGTTTAATTATTAATTAACCTTTCGTAATTATCACTTTGTTGTCCTTGTTGTTCGATGGCCCTATCGATGAATGTCCACGTTAAATTATCATTCTTGGTGCAACGCTAACACAACATCGAATATAAATTACGCTAATGCTACGCTTACATTATTCATTCGGGTTTACGTCCACTTAAATAATCACAACTAAATCACACACGTGCACGAATTTTTAACAGATTCTTCAAAAAAAAAAAAATACATATATGAGAATATTCCTCTCGTAATTGTACACGCACGAAGACAACTTCTACCAAAAGTTATTTCAAAGGATTTTTCCCCTTTTGTTATTTAATTTCCGTCAAAAAGAGATTGAAAAATATTTCGAGCTTAAAAATTTAGGTATAGGATCAGTCTGTATATTCTAGAAAAAAAAACAAGACAAGACAAAAACAACTTAAATTATTAATCTAGAACTTTTGTCTCTTATTTGGGTTTACAAAAAAGTTTCCAAACATTGTTTTCTTTTTTAGATTTGATTTTCTAACCTATAAACTTGAATTTCTTCATCGCTAAACGACAAAAGACAATTACAAACGATTTATTGTAATGCTGTACCTATAATTGAATTAAGGGAACATACTCCAATAATGTCACTGATTTGTGCCAAAATATTTTGAAAAACTTCACAAAAAATTTTCAAAAGTTCCAATTTGTTTCAGTAAAGATAAATAAATAAAATAAATAAAGAAAAATATAGTTCGGCACACCATTGTTTCATTTGTTGATTTTAATAAACACACCCGTAATTTCAAAAGTTCCAGAAAATACTTAAAAAGATCCCCCAGAATATTCAAATTTGTTTCAATGCTGTTAATATTTTTTGACACTTAAAAAAAACTAAATAAAGCCCACCGTCAGCTGGAAACACTCTTATTTCAGATGAAATCAATTTTGTGATGCCTAAACCAAAGATTTTCTCCAGAATCTTGTTTTGCACACTTGGACCAAATATTACAAAGCAACCGAAAAATGTACAAAAAAATGTCTAATATATTTTTTCTTTACTAAAATAGTTTAAACAGCTTCTTTTGAAGATTTTCATCATAAAAAACCAATTGAAAAATGTTTAATCTAGTATATCTGTGTTTCGAAAAGTTCCAAAAAAAAAACAAAAAGTTCCCTTAAAAAATTCAAATTTGTTTTAATGCTTTTAATTTTTTTATACTTCCAAAAAAAATTAAATAAAACCCACTGTTATATCGAGACACTCTTACTTTAGGTGAAATCAAGTTTGTGATGCCTAAACCAAACATTTTCTCCGGATTTTTTTTTAAACTTGGCAAGCCGTAGCTGAATGACGTTTACAAAATTAATTGTGTCATTTTCAGTTAAATTTGTTGGATTAAATTTTATAAGGCAACTGAAAAATGTACAAAAAAAATCTCTAATATATTTTATCTTTACTAGAGTAGTTTAAACGCCTTCTGTTGAATGTTTTCATTATAAAAAAAAAACAATTGAAAAATGTTTAGTCTAGTGTGTCTGGTGCTAAAATGCTTCAAAAAGTTCCAGAAAAATTTTAATTCTTAGATTTCTAGTAAATTTACTACTGTTTAGGTCAAAATAAAAATAAAACTTGAAACGTTTTGTGGTTTTCTCTGTCAGCTATCACAGATTAAATAATTTCACAAACAACAATAATAACGACTAAATCCTGACGGCGTACACATTTTGATACAAAAAAGTTCCTGAAACCGGCTGCAAATGATTTTTTAATGGTTTAATTTTCAGTCTTGTGAAATTTAAAAAAAATCGACCGGAAAATTGTCTCATCTCGGTGAGACGTCCTGCACTTAATTAGCTTTAATTCCCTAGAACATCTCGGTGTAAACAAGCCCGGGGCAATAAAACTCATGAGCAAATTAAAGCCCAAACCTCTGTAGTATATTTAGAAGGTGCAATTCGCATCCACTTCACACTCTGGTGCAGTTCCAACTTTACGAATCGGATAATGAAATGCAAGTTGGGAACGTATTTTGCGTATTTTATTCAGCGACTCTGTCCAGACCTATTTTGCCATTAGCATAGTAATTGTTGCATCAAGCCTTACTTGAAAACGTAATAAACTCAACGGATTTATGACCACCATGTATATGAAATCGTCACTTCCATTATAATTAAGATTTTATTGTCGTTATTTCATCTCGGCGGAAAAAAAATCGACGAGCAATTATCAAAGAAGAGAGACTAAATTACGTCTCGGAACTGCGACTCTTAATTACGGGGCGAACACGTGGCGGCGGGGGCGGATTCGGGCGAGCGCCGCCGCCCCCGACTCTCTATCCGGTGTACAGTTCTTCCCGTCACATTCTCGACTGGTTTTTTTGCGATAAGGGATCTGCGGGTCTTATCGTCGGAAGAAGTGTACACGACGGAGACTGTGAAGCTAAGTGTACGCGATTCGTATCTAGAGTGTACCTGATGGTGGCAGGGCGGTCTCCGGCTCGTTAGGCTTTGTCTGCGGCGCAATCCGCCCCGACCCCCGACCCGGGGGTGGCAATCTCGCCTCTCCGTAGTTCAAAGTTCTGCACCGGGGCACTACAATTCTCGCGACAGATAGTTCCAGTGACACATGAACGACTCCTCTATCAGACCGTCAGACGGCATGCTTTATATGTTCATTTTACAACAGTTTACTGTAAGGCCTGCTTCAGACGTGGAGCTTTTAGGGCTCCCATTCGGCGAAATGGCCAAGAGCGCACCGTATAGGTGAGTCGGCGGCGTCATCCCTCGTATTATATGCAAAAGCGGGACGATTGCTCGTCCCAATATCGACGCCACTTTAGCCGAATTGCCGGAAAAAAATTGAATCGGGAAACCGCCCCGAATAAGCCGCGCTCTAAACCCCCAAATCTCGACGTTGTTTCGAAACAAAACCGGAAATATTGGCTCGTTTAGGGAATGGGCTCTTCGCCCCGGAACACCAGATTGCTGCATAAAAACGGGACGAGACAGCGAAGGGGTTAGCGCTAATTTGGCAAAAGTGCACCGAGGGAGATCGTTCAACAACTTTTTCCGTATTCTCATCGTGGCTGGTAAACATGTGATTTAGTTTTATATAGGCTTAGGAATGAATGTCTTTCTTTGCTTTTCATTCGCGATATGGCTCTGCACAATTTTCTTAATCTACTCGACTGAACTGAGCGATCATCTTCAACAATAATGTCGAGCTTTTGGCTTCGTATTATATTGCCGACCCTCGAAAGCGTCATTTTTGACAACAATATTTTTACTCCTCCACGAAACTATAATTTCCATATCTTTACCGATAGGACAAAGATAATAAAAAAAAATCCCTAAAAAACTAAAACAAATGCTAAGCAATCTATTGCAATAAATATTCCTGACAATATTTTTTTGACCATTTCTTAATGTAATTCGGTTAATTGTGAACATCTTATATTTTTTAAATATTGCAAAAATTTCCTTTTTTATCTGCAGCCTCACAAAATGCCTAATAAGAATTCCCACCTAAAGAAATAAATGAGAATAATGCTTTCAAAGCAATTATCATTACTTCGTAGAAATATCTATACCTAGTGATATTTTTTTTATAACATTCCTTTATTCTTCAACGGAAAACCAACAACAGGACAATACTTATATAATAAATTAATTTATTTTCACAAGACTAAAAAAAAAATAAGAGAAAAAATGAAACAAACCACATAGACTGAGTTTAAGAAAAAAAAAATTAAAATAGCTTGAACAGAAACACGACACATAAAATTTTATTTGGCAACTATAAATAAAAATTAAACCGTGAACAATATAATTTTTATATCGAAGTGATAACGAAAGAAATAAAAAAATACGGCTTCTTAAAAAGGCAATAAAATTAATTATTTTATTAAATAAGCGTTCAAAAGCGTTGTTTGTTTATTATTTATTTAAAAAAGAATATTTTGGGCAATATTTGAATGGTTGGAACTTCTTTTTTTTTTAATTCTTAACAGGTTTTTTTCATCTGCAGAATCGTAAAATATCTAACAAAACTTCATCAAGCCACAAGAAAAAAAAATCATTTAAATAAACTTTTCTTCTTTACTAGTCCTGATTTGAATAAAAATTGTACAAAGGTTAATTTTATCTGAAGATTTCCTTGTCATTTTCATTTCATATTTTAAGTTTTTAGAGAAGAAAAAATGTCTCATTTATAACGATAAAAAAATTACAAAATGACCGAAAGCTTTTGGATATTTTTAAATTGTCAAATATCAACAGATGCAACACATATTTTTCGTTTAAATCTAGGTCTAGTTTACAAAAATAATATTTTAAAAAGTCATGGTTAAATTTTCTGGTCAAAAAAAAAAAATTAGTATCACTTCCCTAGAAAATAAAATAGCTAACTAATGGTCAAAGCTTACAAAACTTCAACTTGCGTTTAAAATAAAATGAAAAAAAAAGTTTACAAAAATAAATTGAATAAAAATGGAGTTAGATTCTTTATTAGAGATAGATTCATAAATTTGTTTAGGAATCACCGGATAGATCGATAGGAGAAAATTGATTAAAAAAATAAATATGTAGGTAGGTACTAAGTAATCTTCAGTAAGATCTTCTAATTAATTCGGTTACTTAATCCTACACCAGCGGGTTCCAGAATGATCGAAAACCACTCAAAAGTTAATTAATTGGAATCGATTTCAAACCATCTAGATAGCAGGGTCAGGTAAGTAATTTTTTACTTAAACATATTTACACAATTACTAAAATTTAATTATTCATCATTTTCGTTAACCGTTTCTTGACCCTCGATTACAATCTAGAGAATTTTAATTGTCAAAAAAAAAAAGTACAGTAACACACGAAGCAACTGTTAGGTACACCAGTGGCGGCTCCTCCGAGGAGGCAACGGAGGCAGTGCCTCCTCAAATAAAATTAAATAAAAAGAAAATAAAAAATATAATATTTAATTAAATATGATATTAAATCATATTATTTATGAAGATATTTGCTTATAAATGATAATTGTTGTCGTAAAAATGTATTACAAGAAGATTTTAGCGGTTCCGGTTAGTATTATTTGTTGCTTTTGTCGGCCGGAGGCAGAGTTTAATTTTGCGCAGCACTGTTCGCCGCTAAGCGGACGAAATGCGCCAAACTAGCATCGACTCTCTCAGAATAAATCGTTTTGCGCCCGAGAAATAACTTCGTTCGGAGGCTTGCCGCCGTTGCAAACGTCACGTACGGACATATGATCCTCGCACTGTGTCGGGTCTATACAACTATAGCCGAGCTCTAACGACTCTTGACTCTTGACCTTCACCATGCAGTGGTGGTGTAACGGTCGTTGTAACTTGTTATAATGTATGAAGACCCAGAAATTATCGGGCAATGTAAGACCCCTGCAGATATGTTGCGATATAGATCAAATGAATCTTACTGACTCCTTGAAAAATTTATATAAACTGCTTTTAATAATCGTCACAATTCCTATTACGTCCGCGTCGGTAGAAAGAAGTTTTTCGGCTTTGAAAAGAATCAAAACTTACTCTAGAAATTCTATGGGCCAAGACCGTCTCTGTGATGTATCTGTCATTTCAATTGAAAGAGAATTGGTAAAATTTTTGAGTAGAAGTGATGACTTTTATAATAACGTGATAGAATTTTTCGCCGAATAAAAAAACCGTCGTATTCCACTTAAATATAAAACCACCTAAATCATTTTCATATTTTCACTCATTTTTTAATATGTACATATTTTATCTTGTTTTTGTTTTGAGAATTTGATTTTATTTTATATCGAAGATTTATTTTATGCACGTTGTTGAATTTAATTTGTTTTGTTTTTTTACCAGAGTTTAATTTTTGTTTTTTTATGCATCTGATAGAATTTATTTTTATTACCTATTTAATAGTTTTTAAGAAGTGTTTTTGTTTTTATATCTACATTTTTATTTTTTTTTCAACATCTTATCCGAGTTCCTACACGATATTTCCAGTTGTATGAAGGACATTCGGAGGGTACTTTAAGAAATTAAGCTAGGGGGTGTATACCCCGGGTGAGTGTTTACTCCATTATATTGTAGTGCAGATAAATAGGTTTTTTTCTTTTATATATTGGTAAAATGGTTCTATTCATCTTGGGAGTAAAGAACTAAAATGTAATGAGTAAGTAGGTAAGTACATTTAACTTTATTTTAAAATGAATATACAGTATGTATATAAATGGAAAACATTTTTTTGCTCTTGTAAACCACTCCGGGAACATACTGTATATACATATATTTAAACAAAAAATTATTGTATTATTATTACCATGTTCGGTCAAACCTGCCTCCTCAATAACAAAACCCACGAGCCGCCACTGAGGTACACTGTACCGTGGTACACTCTGGATACTTCCACGAAGAAAAAAAAAAGAAAATATTTTGGTTTGTAAAGTTGTACGTGCACAGATCGAATTACAAAACAGTCTCCAGAGTGTGATGTTTTCACAAACGAGAAGAATTCTTTCGGGTTTCCTTGTATGGCAAAAGATCAAATCCCAACGAGTCATAATTCAACTGTAAATGTAGTATGGATATGAGCATGTCACGTCACGGCGTCACGTATGGATTTTTAATGGTGACGTCACGACTGACGTCACGATTAGAGAATTAGGCTAATGTAATCCAATTTAAGCGCTGAACAATTGACAATCAACCAATGGAAACGGACCAGACAGAAATAAAACAAAAATTAGTAACGAACGGATGAAATGTTATCGATTTATTTAAATTCGAGAAATTCTCTTTAGAAGATTAGTTTCGGGACGAGTCCAATCAAAACAAATGCATCTCCGTGCAACGTCATCTACGACGTGTTTTTTTTCAGTCATTTTGGTTTTATCGGTCTCGTCTGCGGATAAGTTCTGGTGTGTAGCACTATCTGTAGGTGAAGCTGGACAATAATTGGACGAAACGACGTCCAGGTCTCCGAGAATTGGTACATAAACGCACGGTGCTGCTTCAATGGTCCGGTGGAGGATGTCGGAACTAAGCGCTATTAAAAGACGAAGCGATGGCTGTGTGCCAACTCTCACCTTACGCACGTAACGGGCGGCACATCCTCCACGCACGCTAGATCCATCGGTGGAATCGGAGACAATCAAGTAGGCACAACACAAAACACTCGCACCGACTAAAACAAATAACACCCTAAAGTATGGATGTACCTACTACTAACTATAATAAAAATTCACTGAAGAGGGGAATAATCTGCACGTGACGGCTAGACTGTGACAGTTCGGCGGGGTGGGCGCGCGACGCCTCACCGTCTAACCGGCAGGACAATGGACCATCTGCACCGCTAACCCGAGCTCGAGCCGGCAAGTTTCGATTATTTATCCGGGCCGGAGCATTTATACATGTAGTATAAATCCAAGTACATCATTAGACTGTTATATGGCTGAATAATAAGTCTTTAATGGTTTTTGGACCAACCAACAATTTTACAACGGCGGATCTGATTGGAAAGGCCGGCGGGTCACGAACCGATGGGTTTATCAAAGAACGGGAAAAAAGCGCGCTCCTGGACCGCTCCGCTCTCCATCCATATTTAAAATAGCGTAATTCCCGTTGTAAACATTTTTTTCAGGGCGATCCGCCGTCTCCTCGCGCCTCCACGCGTCAGACGGAGACGGAAGACGGACGCACGTCGCGCACGAACCGGCGCGCGGTTTCAGCCAAGCATACGCTTCAGCCATGATGGAAACAAGGAGACAAGCGACCACGTGACGAGAATTATGCCCCGCGGGCCAATCGCCGCGCCAAGTCGGGTCGATACAGTCATGGCAACCGGCACGGACACTCCTCCTCGACAGAGAGGGGGCGAGAAAAGGCGCAGCGACCGACAGAGACGCAACAAAGTCATAAACCGTCCCATTGGATGACAAATAGTAAAAATTTTACGATTTTCCATTCTGAATGTTGCTTATACATTTGGCTGGTAGATGTAGGTATATGTCTGTTTTACTTTCGGCCGGCACATTTTCCAAAACGTGGACGGGACTCGGCTATTTTTGTTTCGCGATTCGCGGAAAAACGCCCCAGCCAACTCGAAAATAAAACAGATCCGGTTTTTCAAAATTATCACAAGATACCTAATTTTTGCAAAACATTTTTTTGCCGGTGATCGACTCGTTTTTGACCAATCTGGAGTCATATTAACGCATTTTGACTCGTGGTAGGTCAGCACCGCGGAAGCTACATTTACAAGAAGAGATAACGATAGCGGCAGCAAAACACACATAAATCAAGCAGGCGAATATTTCGTTTGTTGTTATTAACCCACAAATATCTAAGCACGTGTGATAGCAAGCGTACCATTTTATCTGTCCCTAATGACGTTCAGTTCCTGTCTGCATAGGTGAAATTCGTCGAGACTATTCACCTCCGCAAAGCGCGCTCAAGTTTCGAGCTTTCTAAAAATTTCTAAATTTTCTGGGCAATTAAACGAAGGGTTGTACTTTTGTTTAGCGTTAAGCGTGAAGTTGGGATAATGTGTACGAAGTTATCTGAAGTTGGCATGTTTCGGGATATTATCCCGTCCCGGGACCTTAATTAAATAAGACTAAGCAATTGGACCCTTTGGGACATTAAACTTTAAAACTTTACAATATCTGTATTGCCCTATAAAGCGCCGGATCGGCTAATCGGGGCTGATTATTACAAATTTAGGGTGCGACTGACATTTGTTGGGGATCAACAAGTCGAAAAAATAAATCGTGGAATAACGTGGGGACGGAGAGAGAGCGCTGGGGACGCACCGAAACACTTGGACTAACGGAGCATTTCTCCACACGAATAGAAAACAGAGTCTATTTCTGTCATAAAATTATACTGCTACTGAAGTGTATTATTTTCCTGGGGTTTGTACAATTGCATGGAAAAATATAGAAAGAAATGGGCGGTTATCACGGTGACAAATGTGATAGTTTATCATACCATAAAGTCCAAGTAAAATTACGTTGTAAACGCCACACAATGCTTGTGTTCTACTAAGGTAACAGATTTATCATCAATATAACTTAATTTATTTTAGTTAATTCTGCCCAATAAAATGGGGAATCTGGCTGGAGTTGTTTCTAAACATAAAGGAGCCATGTGGAGGACAATAATCCGAAAAAGGAATGCGAGAGTGATATCACACAAAATCCATAATTACTCCCACTTGTGATGTTGCAATGACACTAACTAGCGAGCATTGTGACTCAATTCCCATTTCCTGATTTTTTTGCCAAGTTCCGGTCACAAAACATTTTTTTACACTTATTTTATTATTACATTTTAGTAGGTATTGAGACAGGAAATAGCTAGATCGAGAGTCGAAGATCAATAGAGTGTAGTTTATTTTTTAGGTGATGGATGTAACACTGCAAAAACTGCAAAAATTTGCGTGTCCCAGGAGATGTTAACTCCGCGAAATGTGCAGATTCACGACAAGATAAAAATTCAAACTGAGAGACGTAGATTTTTGTTATTCAATTGGATGCGATAAAACCGGATTCAATTTACATTTACATTCATCTGTTGTTACAAAATGAATAATCTCGACTCGCTGTCAGATACAAAAGGAACCGAAAAATAAACAGAAACGTCTTATTTTACCATTTGACGTTTATAACTCTATAATTATAAATCTCTGGCGTGGGGAAGACCGGAGCGGGAGCGACAGAAATTGGAGAATAATTATTTTTTATTTGTAGGTGCAGAGTCGATATTTAGAAAGCGGAGAGAGTTGGTGGACGGAATAGAGCAAAAAAGGGTGTTTTGGAAGGAAGGAAAGAGAAAGAAAAGTACAAATAAGCGTGTTCGGAAAGAGGAATGAGTACTGGCACGTGTCGTGATGAGGAAGGATGTGAAGAGTAAGAGACTGAATTTAGATTGCTTCGTGGAGGAAACAATCAAAAAGAAATCAAGAAAAGTGCTGGTGGTGGAGAGAAAAGTGAGCAGGATGCTTATTGAAAAATGAAAAACAAAGGAGAATTTTGGAGGGAATGGGGGGAAAAGCAGCAAAGTCTGAAGGAAGAAGGAAAAGATAAATACAAGAGAAAAAGTGAAGAGGGATTACGTGTTGACAAATATAGACGAAATATAGAATAACAAAACTAAATCAACCAATACAACTAAAACTAAGAAAATAATTTTGGATTTGGTTTTAATGTCAAAAACAGTCTGACTTACTGAAGAATAATGGGAAATTCTATATTCATTTTTATTCTTGCTTTGACTGTTTCTTTTTCATCTTCTGCCATGAGTTTAACTGTTTAATTCTTGTCTTTCAGAAGAAATATTAAAGAAATTAAATTATTAAAGAATTAAGGAAAAAGATAAGAGAGAGAAACTACTACTTTTGGAATTTTCGCGTTTTTTCTGGCTAGACAGCCTCAGGGCGTCCTCCTAGATCGTGTCCCACCATTCAAACCTTGTGCAAATGCCCTTTTTTTCTCTCTCGTTGTGTTTCAAGGTCGCGTCAAGGTCGCGTCAAGGTCGCGCCAAGGCTTAGTATAACTAAAGGGTAAGGAAAATTTTCATTTGCACAAGGTTTGACTGGTGGGAAACGATGTAGGAGGACGTCCTGAGGCTGTCTAGCCAGAAAAAACGTGAAAATTCCAGAAGTAGTTAAAGTGAACAATTACCGGATTTTGGAAAACTAATATGTAAATTTTCATAATAATAAATAATAAAATAATTTCAAAATGACTTTAATTTTAAGTTTAAATTTTTAATAGCAAGATCTGAACTTTACTTATTATTTAAAGATTGTTGGTTAAACTAGTTTTTCAAAAAAAATCTTAGTAGTACCTAAGTCGTAGAGGTCTTGGATTTTCTCATGGGCTATGATTCATATCTGCGCAAACGACGAATATCGGTTTTTCATCTATTTGCATGTAAAGTAGTCGACGTTTTCACTTTTCATTTAGAGATTTTTCACTGACTCCGACTTCGCGCAGATATTTCAAGGTCACAGTTCATGAGAGAATCCTCTACCTATCTAGAAGAATATGGTACGCAAAAAGCAAAAGTGGAAAGAAAGATAGGGAAATAATTTTGGAATGTTGTTAATACAGAGAAAATCTTTGAGGGGATTAAAACTAGTTAGGTTATGTTCAAGTAATCTTACGTTGGTTGGCTTCATTATGTTGTTACCTCTTAAAAAAAATCTCAAGGGTAAGTAGTTAGAAATGTTCGACATAAAGCCAAAAAAGTAACAAACGAAAGTAAAAATTTTGAAAAATAATAAAAACAATTTATAAAAATTTTCTGTAGTGATATAAATTAATGTCATAGGAAACCGACTTATCGCGGAATCAAGCGATTCAAAATCAAAGAAATTCCTTTTCGAGAGGATTTCCCTTGCCATTCAACGTGGAAACGCTGCAAGCATTCGGGGCACTTTTCCAGATTCCGCAATATTATCGGAAATTTTTGTATTATAAAACAAAAATGTTATGTACCTACATAATTATGTTATTAATTTAAATATTTGTAAATTTTTTTTCTTGTTGGAAATATGTAGTAATATTTTAAACATATTTGTAGACTTTGCTAACCACAATTTTGTTAAAGAAAAAACAAATTTTAAGCAACTTAAGACAGTTAGTGAATATCGCGAAAATGTGGTTACTAAATTCATATTACATATTAAAAACATTGAAACAATTTTTTATCTTTTCTGTTGTGGCAGAAAAATTAAACAATTTTTAGTCCTAGATATAATATCAATAAAAAAGTGCAACAATTAACTATCAAAATTGTAAAAAAAAATTTTTTTGTTTTATCTAAAACATCAACCTAGATACGTCGACAAAAATCAGAAATAAATAAAAAGATAGCCACAGTATAATTTTTTCGGTTTCCTTGAAATAAATTGTGAAATATTTGTGACAAATTTAGAATTTTTTATTTGTACCTGTGTATTACTGGTTGCCTAAATAAACAAAAACAAAAAAATCTCAGCGAGTTTTATTCAAATGAATCTTTGACCCGATTAGTTTCCCCATATTATCCACAAATCTCCGTTTTGCTTGATTATTTTTAATAAAAATCTTAATCAACATTTTGTCTGGTTTCGGTGTAGGTAAATTAGAATTTTCTCCGATACATCTAGACGGCCATAAATTCTGCTAAACTCCAGATTCAAATTAAAACGGTCAAAATGTTAATATTCCTTTGATCGACCGATTCCGCTACAAATCTCGACCAATTTGAATTCGACATTGAACTTTCACGTAGATCGACCAATTAAAATTCGGAATCGAGATGGGAAACGAAACGGATGTGTTGCGCCCATTTTCGAATTTAAACGAGCCTTATCTGGCATAAAATTATGATTAAATGTTGTAAACGTTCCATTAAAGTCCGGTCAAGATTGGCCCGTCAGGACGCGTGTACATATTTTAATTACCGAACAAGATCAGATAAGAACGGGGCCTAACACACGGCTTAATATTACCGCATGACTTTTCCCAATAAATTACGCCGAGGATGGGTCGAAATTGACCCGTGCAGTTGAGCGTCGCTTAACGACCCGAGTAAATCATGCGGACGGACATCTGTTCATTAAAATAATTACCGAATTGATTGTTTATAGGAGCCACCACCGCACCGCTCCATTTACCGGGGAATTCGCTCCCGGCCATGTCACAAACACAACTGATTTGTAAAATATCCCGTGAAAGAAACTATAAAATGTAAATCCCTCCTACTGCTATATATTTTTAATTGTCCTTCCACCGTGTTGCTCTCGAATCGCCCTTCCAAGTATGGCTAAGGGTCGTTACACGGGTGAAATTTTCAAAGTCGGCGCGGGCATATGCACGCCATTTCGAAAGGTTTTTATGCGCTCCTGTCAGGAATTTTATACGACTTACTTTTAATAACAACATAAAAACAGAAATATTTAAAACCTTATTTCCATCCCGGCCTTATCCGCTGATATGAACGGTTTCGTACCTCGGCCAGGATATCTCGAAGGATCGGGCGGACGGACGCTGAGGTAATTGCCGAAAAAGAACAAATTTGACACTTAAATCGGCGAACTGGAAGACAGGTGGTGAGTTGAGTGGAAATTGGTCAACGCTCGGAGGCCGGTTTTGCAACGAGAATGGCGATTGGATCGGATCGATGCACTTTTAAAAAAGACATTTACAAGGAAGGTGCACACAAAAAGGCCAATCACGAAAAAGTGGCCCAGGCTGGGTAAGAATGCTTCCAAATTGGTGTGAATTCCAAAAAGATATTTTTCATGTTGCTAGCGAGGGTGTTGATTTCGCATTTTTTTATTTCACCTGTCGAGGTTTGTAAAATCAATCAAAATGTTTCTATACGATTTAAGAATGTCCTTTCACTACTTCAAAAATGTTGAATTTGAGATTTGGAACCAAATTAAAACTAGAAAAAAATATTTTTTTCTTCCGGTAAATATGTAGGTACTTAATAAAAAAGTAATTTGCTGGCTTTGATAAAAATGCAGGAACATTTTGAATTATGTAGTAAAAGTCAAAATAGATAGAAAATGGCGACAAACTTTATTAGAATCTGGATAAATGAAAAGAGTGACTGAGAAAACGATGATAAAAAAATTAAAACAAAGGATATTTTGTTACATTAGGTATATACCGGGTGACTTTCGATGATTGACACAAATTTAGTAGGTTGGCACTCCCGAATAATTGGTACCTATGCCTAGACATTTTTGTCAAAAAGTTGTCTGTTGATTCGCTTTTTAGGTTAAGATTCTAGATACCTACAATGTACAATTTATTTTGACTTTTGAACTGTCATACTTATTTGAACAATCATTAAAAGTCACCCGGTATGTATCAATTAAGTAGATATATTTCAAAATAACGAGCCAATTTTTCGACATAACAAAAATATAAAGTATAAAAACTATTGTAAATAAAACAAAGAGAAAACATATTTTTTCTGGCAATAAATAATTTTTATTGCCAATTATAACTGAAACTATTGGTTGAATTGAGATAAAGATGATAAAAAAAGAATAAAAGATTTTTCTATTTTCTTTCAAAATAAATATGTACCTAGGTAGTAAGAAAATTTTTCGAAATTTTAAATGGAAAAAAAAACTATTTAAACAAGATAACAAGATTGCAATAAATAAGAGGAAAGAATAATAAATTTCATTGGAAATTATACTCGTGTAAATAAAGCTACAGACTGAGATAAATACGAGTATGATAGGAAAAAGAGAATAAGATTTTTTTTTTGTTCTTTTAGAATGAGTGATAATTAAAAAAAATTGTAATAGTAAACAGAAAGAGTATATGTCCGATTTACTTTAAAATTTTTCTCTTCTTTCAAATACAGGGTTATTCTAAATGATTGTAGTCGAAGTAGGCCATGCCCATGTTATTACGTTTTTGCCGCTTTCATGTGAACTGTCACTTGTGTCGCTGTCACTGTCATTTTTTAGGTGAAAAGTGCGGTGATGAGGATTTTATTTATTTTTGTTAAATTAAGGATTAAATCCAGAAATATTGACTTGTTCTACAATCAATTTAAAAAATATTGAGTTGTTTTGCACCCAATTTAACACATCATTTTGATATTTTTTTTATGTGGAGCGGCAACCATAAATTTTACATTCAGTTTTCACGCCTACTTCGACTACAATCATTTAGAATAACCCTGTATTTTTCTTATGTATGTAATGTCTTTTTGAGAAAGAAATTAAGATGCATAGAAAGGGATGACAGGCTTATTACAATTTTGATAAACGAAGAGATTCACTAGGATAACGTTGATTGAAAAAAGGAATAAAGGATTTTTCGGTTTTAATATAAAAAATTAGGAACTTCTTGTAAGAACCCAAAAAACTTTTTTTTTGTAATAAGAAAAAAAATGATCTGTTTACCTACTGTCAAAATGTGGAGGTTATGCTTAACTCGTTTTCAAAATTTTGAATTCATGAAAATAATGTTCTTGCATTGGTTTTCTTTTTTGTGTTCTAAAATTTTTTATTAGAATTTTTCGAGAGCGAAAGAAGATTTTCTTCTTGCAGAATAAACGACAATTGTTTCAAGGTTAAGTACAAATTATATAAGTGCAAAAAAAACCATGATTCATTCGTTTATTACTCTTTGAGAAAAAATGAGAAAAAAGTATCTTTTTCTATTGCTATTGTATAATACTGTAATTATTAATGTGTTTTTAATTGGATAACAGGATTCACTACCCACGGCCCGTTGAATAATAATTTCAAAATTCACTGCAAATAGTTTATGAAGTCCAATCGCAAATTTTAAGCAATGGTATCAAGAATACAAAGATTAATTTTAAAAAGTCAGTTTCAGCTTGTTTAACTTATTTATCAATTTCTCTTCATAGTTGTAGAAAAAGTATAGTATTAAATTCGCGGATAATAGCTATTACTCGCTAGGATGAATTACGACACTCGTCTGCGACTCGTGACACAAAATCACCTTCGTGATAATAGCCATCATTATCCGCTCATTAAATAATACACTATTTTACCATTAGTAAGAAAAATGCATGTCTGGCTTTATAATTCTGCTTTAAAAAATTTGAAGATTTTAAACATTTTTCGTCCATCTTGTTTGTCACTTTTGGATTATAAACAATCAAAATGGGTAGAATGAGAAGATAATTTTTATTCGAGTTTCTATAAAAAAAATGATTGAATGAGATTGAGACAATAATGTTTTTTTCCATCTTTTTCAAAATAATTAACCATTTTTTTCAAAGATTATTACAAACTATGAAAAATTAAAGTGCTTTCAAGCTAGAACAAATAAATAGAAAAACATTTTTTTTGTAGTAAATAAAAAAAGAATTATATCAACCAGCCCTTCAATAATACTGAAGGGCTGGTTGATATAATTCTTTTTTATCATAAGTACATATTTTCAAAATTTACTAAGTATTCAAAAATAGTATATTACAATAACGGGTGACTATTAAAATTTTCACTTGGAGTTGGCTTTGAACGAGTTTTTATTTTTTCTGTTACTTTAGACACACGCAAGAACGAATGAGAAATGTCAGTCAGTACAATTGAAACATACCCAAATTAAGAGAAAAAACATTTATTGAAATGTCAAACTTGTCAGTGTCTAAGGTGCAACGGAAAACAAAGAATGATCTATAGCCAACCCTAAGTGAAAATTTTAATAGTCACCCGTTATAAGTAGTAAAATGTCACTAATCATCACAATAAGTATGACGTATGAAAAAAACATTTTACTACGTATATTATACGCTATTTTTTGCAATTTTAAATTAAAATAGCACAAATACATATAACCCACAATAAGTTGAAATCATTATGTTGTCATGTTTTTTGGCATCTAGTAACTAGTATCGAAAAGACTTTTCGATACTGTTTTTTTGTGTAGAGCGAAAAAAGAAGGCTGTGTCGAAATTCAAAACGACAACTATAATGACACTATTTTAATGTCATCGGAGACCGACTGATCGCGGAATCAGGGGATTCAAAATCTAAGAAATTCCTTTTTGAGAGGATTTCCCTTGCCATTCAACGTGGAAACGCTGCAAGCATTCGGGGCACTTTTCCAGATTCCGCATTATTATCGGAAATTTTCGCATTGTAAATTAAAAATGTTATTTTATGTTAAATTTTAATAAATGATGACCTATTTTAATTCAAAATTGCAAAAAAGGATATAAAACGATATAAAGAGATAAAAAGCAATTAAATATCATAGATATTAAATGTGTGGTTGAATGAAACAGATTAATGCAACACAGTGTCACACCCTGTATACCTCACACGAGGTCACCGAAGGTCGCACACACCTCATACCATCACACACATAATTAAGCAACCATAATGACTCCTAAAAAACCATTCTGCTCTAAAAGGTCATTCCAGAATCATGTTAATGTAAATTTGCAGCAAAATTAATCGATAGCTGACAGGCATTTTTTGCAATTTTAAATCTTCCCAGGCTTTTACTCGCCTCTTGGTGAAACAAAGCTCAAAGTGTGCCTAACAGCCGCACAACAATTAGTGGTCATACGCAGATTCTTGATTAGCGTTAACGGCCACTTAATTTTCCTGTAAACAGCAATTATGTCCGAACAATGGTGTCATAATTTCATAAATTAACTAAACCAATACGCCACGTCCAACGACTGAACAAGAACGGTTGCGCGGTCGACGCAAAACTATACATAAATCCATCGGTGTCATCTCTGGAGAGTAACAGGGATCGGATAGCGCTTTAATTGATCAGCAATTAGCGAGCAACAACGCTGAACGGCCATAAACTGGTGTCATCTGCGACCATCTCGACTCTTCATTGTCACAACTTGACCTCTTCAAGTTGATTCTTATTTAGACCGTATTTACGCTCACTTCTTTATACTGTTTTTATTACAGAAGAGTGTTATCTCGGCTGTTGCGTTTAAAATTCTTTACCCAGAGCAAATTTATTGTGCAAATTGTGTGAGAAGAGCCGCAATTTAATCGCACCTTCATCAAGCGGACTCCAAGCAGAATTTAATACGATCAAATCTGTCTTGTCGAGAGCCTCTCACACCTACACCACTCGACGAATATAAATTATTTGGAAAACATCCACTCTTGTATCGATGAAGATATCAGAGCGACCATTACGGAGTCCCACACACCACCTCCCCAAGTGACACGTGGTACTAATGAACCATCATTTTGGAACTCAACGTCTCCAGATTGGGATTAAATTCCAATAATCGGGTTGTAAAGCGGGAATTATTGGGTGTGCCGAAAAGGGATGCATCGGCGAAGGGTTGCGTCAGGTAGTCGAGATCTCTCCATAATTTACCCCCGAGTGCGGGACTTTCTAAATATGCAAAAGAAAAAATGACCCACTTCTTGTGGTCGCAGAGCTTTCTATTCAAATTCAGTCGGGTCTCATCTGCAGTTAAGCATGTTCAAATGTGTGTTTACGGCGTGCGTTTATTTTTGCGTTGGTAAGTGGCACCTCTGTATATTTTATTGTGCACCCGCGGCCATCTGCATTATCTTCGGCGTAACAGTAATTACTTACGTCCTGTTAGTGGAGGTTGCAGCGCAGCAGCCGCGGGCGCTGCATTAAGTTGCATGTTATTGTTAGCGTTTATTAGTTTTTACCGCAAGCTGATATTTTTTATTACCATTAATATTGTTATTATCGTAATGGAGCGCGGAGGGAAGAAGAAAATGCGAAAAAATTTGCGGCCGGATTTACATTTTACGTCTTATGTTTGATCCGACGATAATGCCGCCAAAAGTAAGAATAAAACAATTAGTTGTGGATGTAACAATGGTGGTCAATGGGCCGTACAGTTTAACACAATTCAAATTCGACTCGGAGGAGGTTGAATAGGATCATTGTTCTAAAAATTAACTATAAATAAATCAAGGAAATTGCAGATTTCTGTCAAAAAAAAAAACATTATTTACGACTTATTTTTCCATAACTTGTCAGAACTTTTGCAAAATATTCGTCAATTGTAATGAACGTGAACTGCTGGAGGTGGCGTAACATTCGGCAAAAAAAATCTTGAAAAACAATCTGCTTGGAACAGAAATTGGAAATTATATAAGATTCTTCCTTAATATTTTCAAAAAATTTCAAAATTTTTAGGATCTACTATAGAATAAGATTTTTTTAACAGGATAAAACACAATTTTCAAAAACACTTTCTCAGTAAGTATCAAATGCTCAAACAACGGCGAAACATTCTCTATTTTAATTTAGAAAAAAAAAACCCACTGCAAATAAATTTTAGAAACCATTTTTGTGGATTTATTATTTTTATTTCTTAAAAATTAAAGTGTTTGTGTAGGAGCAGATTACTTTCAGTAAAATTTTTAATTATGTGTTATAATGGTGGTCACAAATATTTTTGTTCATACATAGGTAACTTCTTTTAATTGTTTTTCCACAAAATTATCAAAGTATTATTATCTATTTATCCATTTTACGCACTTTGTAGCTTTGATAAAAGTTCCTATTAAAAAAAGTGTAGGATCGGCACGGCATCGAGGCCGGATTTATTTATCATTACGGATACTTCACACGACATCCATGTGGGAGTTTGTTCGTACAACATTACGAATTAGGGACAATACTAAAATCATCTTTATTTCACAAAGATTTAGTTGCTCCAAAATAGCTATTATGCAACGAGTTGCAAAATGAGCGTCTTTTTTGCACTAGACATGACAATTGGACCACGAGTATCAACGAGTGGTCCAACATGTCGTGTGCAAAAAAATTGCCATTTTGCTACGTGTTTCATACAAGATTTGTTCTAATTTAGTTACGAAAAGCACACATTCTGATTAAAATCCTGTTTAAATCTGCTATTTCAATAATTTTCCGGGATAATACTACTATCGGGGAGTTGCTATAGGAATAGGTACTGTTGGTTGTTTCGTAAACAATAAAAATAGTTTGCTGTCAGATTTTTTAACACTAGTGATAATATAATGTCAGTTTTTAACAATAGTGATAATATGTCACTTTTTTTCACTAGCTATTAAATAAAGCACGTTTGACAAGTAAAACGACATATCACAATGGTTGCTTTTCGTAACTAAATTCGAAAAAAAAAATTTTTTCCAAAAAAGAATACTTCAGTGAGTAGCTCATTCAGTCGATTTTTTCTTTAGTTGCAAAAATCGGAATATAAAATGTTTCTTAAATAACTAAATCACACGATTAAAAAAATACAATTTTGAGTTCATGAGAAATACCTGACTAATTTTTTTTTTAGAAGAATATATCATTTTTCTTTGAAAATAGAGTACGCTGAAGTCTTTTGACAATTTTTTGATTACATTTGGAAATTACATTTTTCCTTGCTATCTCCACTTGCAGAATATAAAATTTATAAATTTAATGTTTTATTAAGGAATTTAAAGAAATCTATGATTTAGAATATTTAGATACATATTATTAACTAACCAAATTTTAAAAGTTTCTTTTGTAATTTTCGAAGTTTTCTTCTACGTACAGTCGCGGACAGAAAAAAGTAGGACAATGTTTTTTCGTAAGTCTGTTTATTCTTTCTAAGGTTACCATTAAAATATTTATTTATTTATTATAGTAAACCCGGTTTACTCAACTCAGTTTTAGCAAAATTTCTTAATAAAACTTGTCCTACTTTTTTTTGTCCGCGACTGTATGTGGAGAAAAAAGAATAATTTTTTGGAATATTAATTAAATTTTGGAAGAATAATTTGACAACATAACAGTTTCTAAAAAACTCAAAAATAACTTTTGCGAAACACCCAGAAAATAATTAAAATTTATTAAAATTTAACATAAAATAACATTTTTAATTTACAATGCGAAAATTTCCGATAATAATGCGGAAACTGGAAAAGTGCCCCGAATGCTTGCAGCGTTTCCACGTTGAATGGCAAGGGAAATCCTCTCGAAAAGGAATTTCTTAGATTTTGAATCCCCTGATTCCGCGATAAGTCGGTCTCCGATGAAAATTAATTTGTTCAATTATTAATTATCACCTACTCTTCAAAATAATGTTTTTCATTTTCCTCAGGTTACAAAAATTCTAAATACATCAATGAACCATTCTTGATTAGGTACTCGATTTTTGCCTGAGGCGTTCTGCTAATTTTTAATTTATAAATAAGAAAAATGAATTAGTTTCCTTTGGAGTTATCTTCCTAGTTATAAACTAATTCTACTTATTAAAATCCACGTTTTAAATTGAAGACTTGAAGATGATTATTTCCAAAATGATCCAGAACAAAATTTTCCAAAAAAAATTAAAAATAATTTATGTTAAACGGATTCAAAAAATTAATGTGTTGGGTTTTGACTGGTTTGAAAGCTCACCGTTAGACATTAAAAAAATCCTCATTAATAGTTAAAATTCGTGTTAATGTGGACCACACACTTCGATTCATAAATGAAGCGTTCTTACACAACAAAAAATGATAATTATTTTATTATAAAATTTATAAAGCTCGAATTCACCGTCTGTCCATTAATTTCGTCAGATTTCCCTCGACCATCAGGAAAAAATTCCAGATTCTAGATAAAATCCGAGCGGGGTCACCTGTCAAACCCCCAAAATCTCTCCGCCCCGTTCAAATTTGACAATTTTACTCGTGTCCCACAACAGATATCAATCAAATTTACACTTGGGGAATGTGGAAAATTTCTCCGTGATCACCCCCCGGAAGCGTTTGTTTATTAATTAATTGACCACCAATCGGTCCAACAGCTAATAACCAATCAGGAAATCGTATAAACGCATTGGATCAATTGAATTTAATTAAGTGTCGGAGTAAATAACCGCCAGGACATATATCAAGATGGCCGACATTAGTCGGACGGGGTTGGGAGGCGGCCCAGGGTGGCTTCCATCGATCTGCACCGTTTACACAATCAGCGTCATATAGACGTCTGGGCGGCCCCATATCAACACACCACATTCAATTAGGTCTTTCATTTTGGTCTGAAGCAACAAGCGGCAACACGTGCGTCATGTCGGCTTGCACTCGCTGCTAATTGCCGAATTTGGGTGAGAGGTGGAGAAAGCGACAAGAAATTGGAGGAGAAAGCAGACACGGCCCGAGATGAAACCCGTTCGAGGGTTGGGGTGCTGCGGTCAATTTTTTTTATACACTACAGTTGAAAGAAAACCGCCACCAAACAAACTTACTTACTTACTTTCTTCGTCGTTTCCCACAGAACCTCCCAAAGAACTAGATCGATCTAATCGACAAAAACATTTCCTTTTTATTTTCTATCGGTGTACTTGTTGTTTTTTTAATTATGTACACACGATGTGTCTCCCGTTGGTATTTTTATGCTTGTGTCGATTTATGTGTACAGAAGAAGCTGTAGGAATACCCGCACGTCTGCTTAAACGAGTCCATTATTTTCACTCTTCCTTTTCTGGAAAGTCTAATTAACATTGAAGTTTATTAAGGTAAAATTCTACTATCTTCACTACCAGAAACTGGTTTTAGAAAGCAATAATGTACGCAAGTTGTGTCGAGAGGTTTCGATAAAAATGTTAAATTGTAATTTATTGCAGATGCGCGGAAATATTTGGTTTGCCGTTTAAAAATAGCTTTCTCGCATTCCCCGATAGTCGAAGATTTATTGTCCTTCCAAATGAGAAACATCGATAGCCGGATGCAAAATTTGGAGCAGGAAAATAAACTACCTATTGGCGCAAAGTTGTCAAATATCGATAGATATGAAACAATTTTTGACTTGCTTGGTATTTGACAACAAATATTGAAGTACAGGCAAACATATTTCCGAATGAAAATTTTTCAACAAAAAAGTTGTCAAACTTTTTCGTTTGACACATGTCAAGCAAGCAATAATTATTTATTGACAATTTGATGTTTTGTGATTTAACTACTCTCACTATATGGAAATGTGATATTTGACAAATTTCTCGCTAGAATTGTGAAATATAATTTTGTTGTAAAAATTATACGATTCTAGGTATAAATGCTTTTAGAATTATTTAGGTGTTCATTTTGTGTTGAAAGAGCTAGTTAGTATATCTGGATTATCATTTAGGTAGGACAAATAAAACTGGGACACTTAAAATTTAATCTATGTAAATCAGACCATTGAATTGTCAATATATTTGTCAGTGTCTATATAATATGTCGTACCAAAGTTAACCTATTTGTGATAAAGCCGTAATTAAACGATGCAAATTTGTAAATTTTGACTTATGTGATTGTCATTTTTGTCCCACTTTTATTAGTCCATCGACTGTACATTAAAATTTTTCAACAAAGAAGTTGTCAAATTTTTTCGTTTGACACCTGGCAAGCAATAATTATTTACTGTGAATTTTTACTATTTGTTAAATATTGAAAAAAGTGAAGAAAGCCAACGACAACAATGTTAAGAATATCTGTAAGACAATTTTTTTAATTTACCTACTGTTTTAAAAATTAGACAATTTTGTAATTGCTTTGAAAAAAATTTCGTTGTTCGTTTTGTGTTGAAAAAGCTGGTATCATTTTCGTTGTTCAAAAACGTCAACTCAAATAAACTGCGGCAAACGCATTTGTGAAAAATTTTCAAAACAAATTTTAATTTTCCCGGAAAATCATTCGCTTGTCCAATTAATAACACATCAATTAATTTTTTATCACGTGCCATATCCACAAGTTTTTTGTTTTCTTTTCCGCGCTCTATTTCACCTCTAAATTGTTTCTGTTGTTTTTCGGGAAATTAATACGTTCTGCATTACCTACATATTGATAATTTCGTAATTAAGAAATGAGGTTTATTAAGAAAATAGGTTTATCGTCGAATTATCATTTATGGTCGTTTTTAATGGTGGATACACGTTTTTATGTCCCCTGTATATCGATTACCAAATAAAATTAGATAACAGACAAGGCAATTAAGCTAATTTCAGAACTATATGGACGGACTAATTCGATAAAATCGCTCTGGATTGTCCATAAAAGAGACGACAGAAACGAAAACAAAACAGAAAGCGAAAGCTATTTCTAGGGACTTCCGGCCATCATGATTTTGGAGCAATTATTTCTAACAAAAAAAATCTAAACGCTACCTATATTATTTTTGAGACAAAAAAGTGTCAAACCAACAGAAAAGGGCGTTCTTGCAACTTCGTCATAATTTTTGGTAAAACAGATTTCCCAAAAGTATTATTTTTTGGAAAATACCTATTAAGAAAAAAACCAATAAAAATTATTTCTTAATTTTTTTCCTCAAATATTCAAGGGCGTTAATAGTTTTCGAAAAAAAAAAGTTCAGTAAAAAATTATTAATCATCAAAAATTTCAAGATATGTAACAAGAATACTGCGATGCAGGAAATTATTTCTATAACATTTACGCTAATCAAATTTTGAAAAAATTCAATTCAAAAATGCGTTTGAAGAGTCAAAAAATTAGACTCGACAAAACTTTTGAATTGATCTTTTTAGGAACTGCAACTGACTCGTATCTGCTAAAACTTATGGAAATATTTTATCCAAAATGGCGACGTAGAAAGTAAAATTCTTTACACAATTTTTATTTTTAGTTTTAAGTCATTCTTGAATTCTTGTAATTTTTGAGGATTATTTGATTAAAACTGGAAATTTTGAATTGATCAAATCAAGAAGAGAGTGTCATTGCAACACAAATTTTCAACAAATTGGAAATGCAACTATACATATTATTTTATAAAAAATGTCATAACCTCACTCCTGAGTTGAAACTATTTTGCAAGATGGAAAATTGTAATTTTTTCGTCATTCGGGAAAATGTCTACGGAAAATCGGCGTAACTGGAGGATACGGAGTGTTCCAAAAAGAAGAAACAAGTGAATGACGTATAAAAATAAAAAATCAATATTTTTCAAAAGCGAAAATTTGTCGTGGGGGAGTGGACCTCGGAGCATCATAGTGCGTCGGCCGTTCGGACCCACCTGTACGTAAAAGCTCCACACGTGTTCTCCACACATCGCTTATGCTAAACATAATCTCCCACCATAACCTCACTTTCGTGAAACAATGCAAGACGAACGAGAACGTCACCGGAACGCATCCAAGTGCACAATGCAAATTTGCGCATGTGATTAACAAGTGCAGGCAAGTTTGCATGTGTTAAGCGTCCGGTGTTAACACAGCCGGCGATGGGATCGAGAGGGCGATCTAGAGTCCGTTTGGAATAAACAAATGCACGGCATGCACGGCATACTCGATGTGGCATGCATGGGGGGGCAAATAGGCGGCCGGGGAATGGAAGCAGGGTGCAATTAGCAGTAAGTAGGTTAGGTTGCTCACCTCACTCGCCCGCGGCTGTCGAACACGACTAATGACTGTCACACACCCTGCACTCGTTGGGTTATACCTATAGGTATGTGGCATGCGGATTGCATATAGCATATAGGAGGGGCCCAGCGCAGCCGTATACATCTTAGCGTTATGGCCGCTACTCACATTGGAAGATAGGCCATCAAGCATGCCGTATACCGCACAGCCAGCTAGCGATTGTAAAACTTTTAGGACACTTTGCGAACCCCCCTCGGCTGACGTCGGAACCGAACTCTCTTCTAATATCCGGATGGATAGCGCCGTCCTCGTCGCTCCCGACCCCGCACGCACCCTCTCGCTCGCGAATCGTAAACGACCCCGGCAGACACCCCCAGGTGCCCGCGGCCGGCCGGCATTACCTATTTACATTTTTGCAAACATTTGCTCGATTACGGTGACGAGCGTTGAGGACGTGGCCAAGATTCGTGGCGGGACCGCCGCCCCCGACGTCACTTCCTGATCGATTGATGGCTCTATTTGGTCGAGACGGAATTTTTCCGATTCCGACGTTCGGGAGGGGGTGCTCGCGGTGGCGGCGAAAACCGCAACCGTCTACTCCGCTTTCAATTTTTTTCCGGCGAAATTTGACACTTTTCCTCCTTTCATTCAAACATTTTTTTTCTGCGATTTAATGACGCTACACTGAAAAACAGTAAACAAACAACAAACTGAACTGACAACCCATCAAAATGGTAAAACATGACACGCAACAAGTATAACTCCGCGGTCTCAAATAAAGCCGGATCAATACGAAGAGATTGCATTTCTTATGAGAAGAAGGAAACGAAAAGAGAAATGATACAAAATATAATCAATTACACTTGTTCTGTTATTTCCACAGGACAAAATTGATATTTCTGTTGTCTTGGCTGGTTTTTTGAATTCACGAATTCATAAGAAATAATTAAGAAATTACGAAAGCAAAACAAACCACGAGAAGATAAAATCAATTAAAATTCTTTGGTTTTTTTATTGAACAAAAATGACATCTTAGAGACCGCTTTCCAACTAAAAAAAAATGTTTCTACACTACATTTCACGCTCCGAATTGGCTAATTCAAGTCTGGAATTTTCTCATTATTATTAGGTTCATATTCCACATCCCCTAGAGCCTCTTGATGTGTAGTTTATCTTGATTTCGTTTTATCACTCGTTGACCTTTAACAGCCCTCATTAGACGCTTACCATAAACATAAAAAATATCTTAAGGGGTCTTGTTCACATTTCAGATACTGTACAGAAATATTTCCTTTTTGAAAAAATTCCAGACAGTGTAGTATGATACCTACTGCATGTTTCTTTTCAAATTTATAAAATTTATAATACAATCAGATCGCTGACAAATTTGAATTTCAAATAATGACAACGAAATAATGATAATTAATGCACTCGTTGAATTATCAGATCTTGCACTACAACATTAATTATCGCTTTCGTTGGTTAAAATCAAATTTGTTGGAAGAAAGCGATGAAAAATATTACAGAAATATTTATTAAATAATGCATTTTCGTAGGCTGATTTTTTAATATGTAGCGTAATAATAATAAATATCTGCTGGTACTTCAATTATTAACCAAGAAACCCAATAACGCACTTGTACTTTAAACCCAATAACGCACTTGTACTTTAAACTCAATTAATTTTTAGTGTTACGAAATAGACTATTTTCATTTTGCTTCTTCGACATAACTTCGAGAATAATATTCAACAGAAAGCTCGGAATTGGTGCTGTCTCAGGAGATTTGTATTCATTTAAAAAAATTATTAAGTGGAAATTTTTTCGTTCATAAAATTGGTTAATATTTTTTTTATCCGCCGATCCCATGAAAGCTTGAACATTGCAAGTTTTACATTTGAAATACATAAATACATTTATCTTTATCAGAGCAGTAGGTACGTAACGTCGGTGTGCGATTTTCTTGTCGAATCTCTGGTGTGCACGTAAATTAGTTTTCATAAATTTTTCCTCGATTTTCACTCATGCTGTTCTTGGTCTTCAGAAATAAGGCACTTGTCTGCGACTCGTGCTTATTTCTGTAACAACAAAATCACTGGTGAATTAGGAAACATTTTCCGAAATAATTTACACACCAGGTAATTAATTATATGTAGGTAATTGAGTATTTTCCAATAAAGAATAAATTGCTAGACATTATTCTTTCTTTTAATCAGAATTCCTAAGTGTATCTACTGCAACTGATAATAATCAAATGATCAATTTTTTTTCAATGACAAGTTTTTAGGAAGCAAATACATTTTCGAAAAATTTCCAACTAGATATTAGATACCTAATCTCGGCTAAAATTTCACAATTTTCAAAAAATGACAAAATTTACCTGTAAGAAAAATGTTGAATATTGGCCATTATCAAAAAAAATGAAAAATCGTCCAAGGCCCGGTTTCTGGAAACAATTTTATCGGGCTAGTTAGTTAACTCTCCGATACCTAAATACAAAAATCCTGTAATGTGATTGGTTGCTTTCTAGCGTTTCTATAGCAACGCTTGATTTAACCAGTCAGTTAGTTATTGAACCATTCCAGAAACCGGACGGACATTAATCATCTAAAAATTATGATGTAAAATATTCATACCTAAAAATTTGGTAGTTGGCTTCAAAAAAAAAAACGGAAAATGAAATTTGACCTAATGTGAACTGAAAATTTAATTTGTCAATTTATGTCAATTTGTGTCTGTTTGACAGCAGTATTTCTGACACATAAGTGCAGTTTTTTAACCTAAATTCTAAAAGCCCGTTTCAAACTATAAAAATTTAATAAAATCTGACAGAACTTTTTCTGACAATTCCCGTTTTTTTTGAATCCAACCGTAATTGCCTTAAGATTTTCAAAAAATAAGAAAACCACCTCTGAAATGTTGTTGAATCTTGGTTACTATCGTGAATAAAATTATAAAAACCGCCTCTTTATCAAAAAAATATTTAAAAAATCCTTATAATATTTGAAAAATGTACCTAATGCCAGCACCATTAAAAATGAAACAATTATTTTTACTTACAAATCGGACACAAAACACCTTCACTCAACGAGATTATTTTAACACTGAGAATATCGTAAACAAATCGCAAGTTTTTGCGCGAAAAAACTGTCCAAATTTAATCGCACAAAAACATTTTAAATTTGTAATTTGTACCGATTTGTACTGATGGTCAAAACGAGTGCGTGGACTTCTAGAACACCCTGTCCTGACCCGTGCAAACATTATCGATAAATCATTCACATGCCTTGAACCTTTTGCGATATTTTTTGTGAAGCCTTGGCTCAGTTTTTTGCGCAAATAAAATTGGGGCACTTAATGCGAAGGTCTCCCCGATCAGTTTACTTATTTTGAGCGTTTCTCCTACATCTGTCGACTTGACAAGGAAATAAACACACTCGTCCTATCAAATCTGTAAACTTGACACTGATCTCGTAATTATTCACCAATTAGAAAAGAGATTCCGATCGTTGAGCGACCGAATTAAAATTCACCACCACCCAAGAATTAGATTCTTGGGAGAATTATAAATGAATAAATATGTATAAAAACGCTCTTATCATTTCGGAAAATGGAAATTTATGCACAGATTTACGCACAGCAACGAAAATCTCCGACAGATGTGGACCATAGATGGCAGGAGATAAACCCGACACTCTTAATTAATTATTTTTTACCTCGACAAATCACCAGAAAAAACCGAATTAAAAATTAATTGGCGAATAATTTGGCAGTCACATTAGTTCCTTAAATTACGCCACTTTTCCGTGATTCGTTCCAGCTCGCGTTTGATTTACCGAGCTCGGTGAAAATTTTTATCAACCTGGAAGTTTCCTCTGAATTAAATTTACGCCTCCATATATTTAAACGAGCCAGGTCGCAGCTTTATTTTTATATTAAAATTATGTTACAACCTCACTTAAATTAACGCCCCCGCGCGGTCGCCGTCCCCAATTAAAAAATTAAATCTGCATTAAACTATAATCATCGATCGGGTATTGTTCAAGTGCAAACAAACGGCTATCGCGCGGAAATAACAACACCCGATTAGGAAAAATTAAACTAGATCTTGGGACCAATTAAAACGTTAATCGACGCCATAAAACGCGCATTACGGCAAGGTAAGTCGCAATAATTAAGCAATACTAGTGCATACTTAAGCGTAGTCGTAGCTTACGTAACGCGGCGCGGGCTCTTCAGATGCCACGCACTATTTTGCCCGACGAATCTAATTAAGTCGAGACTTTGAGCGGATTAAAGGATGCGAATTAAAAGCGACTAAACTCGAATTTGTGCGTAAACTGTGAAATATTAGGAGGAAAAGTCGGCGTGTTGTAATTGGCAATCAAGTTAATGTTGTCTCCGCGTTGGATTTTTCTCGGTAATTATGCGACGCAGGAAGAGAAAAACTCGATGAATAAAACAGAACTTCTCGGAAGAGATATCCGATTTGTTTCGAGACGGTAAAAACAATTCCGGAGAGGAAGCCATCGATGATGCCGCCAGTTAGCGATCCGGGCCTGATACATAATGCATGTCGCGTGGTGGATGTACAGAAGTCGTCTTATTAGAAGAATAAATCGTGGATCATTCGAGGGCCAGATTGACCATTAATCAAATTGTTTACGAAAACACCCCACCGATCGTAAATCATCCGATTACTTCTACAATGTTGGACGGATTACGATTCCTCCGCAAGAACATGGAGGCCCTGTGAACTTAAAAATGGCGAAACTGTCGGCATCGGCAAGGTCGTAAATTCTGACCGGGCTCAGGTGCATCTGCGCCAAGAAACGCAGCGATGCAGTCGCAACCTCGACCGCTGCACCGGTATCAATCAAGGATTGCTAATTGCGACGTCTAAATTCAACGGTCTTGTTGGCACGAGTGCTATGTTGGTGAAGAATTCTGCGCTGATTGTGGGTTTAATGCGGTTTTGGTGTAATTGTGCACTTGCATATTTTCGATTTTGACGTTAATGCACCACAAATCATCGATTACACGATTGTAATGCGACTGTCGCGGCGAGGGTGGATTGAAATTGTCAATGGGATGGGTCAAGGGTGTGGCCTTGGACAAAAACATAATTGATGTTGAAAACTAAAAGCTGGTGCTGCTTCGGAGAAGTGCTTCGGGAACTTAAGTGGCATGTTGATGCGGCTTTTGTTTGTATTTAAGCGAAAGGAAGCATAAATTATGGATTTATTGGAATAAAATTAAAAATTCAGGATTCGCGATTCCTATCGCTAAGTCAACACTCACATTTCAGAATTTCTTGTGCTAAGAAAGCAAAAAATTATTTCACTTTTTCCAAAGTACAAAATGTCAACATTGAGGTTAAGACTGAACCTAATAAGTTTTGGTTTTTTTTTAGAACGATTTTGATAAATTCTGTTGGATATAAATCTGCCTTGGTATAGGACGATTGCTAACTTGAACGATCTTTGATCAAATTATAGGCGAGAAGTGTAAATTCAAATTTCTGTTGACTTTTATTATCTTTTCTCAAAAAGTAGTTATTCCAAAGATAAGAAAATACAGACAGAAATCGCAGTGGACCTCTTTTTTTTTCAACTTATACAGGCTGTCCCAGAGCTGCCTCCCCTGAGGAAAAAAGAGAGTACTTTGAAAAATGTGATAATCTGACTTAAAAAAAAAAGTCCTATCTCAAGCGATAATCGAGAAAAGTCATCCTAAACTTAACCAATCAGAATTGAGCACAATCAAGGTAGGATGACCGCATTTTACGTTGCCGAGATTTGGGAGTTCTCTGTCTAATTATAAATCAAAATCTCCAAACTTTTCGCTAATTGTTACGATATCAATAATTATTTTTGCTGTCTAGCTACCTGTCCGGTTTTTTAGTAATTTTGGAGTCTCTTTTGTTGTCGGCACATCCCTGTTTTCTATGAGGAGGCAGTTCTGGGACATGCTGTATAATTCTAATTTCAGCAACGTTTCAGTTTTTTATAGAACGAAATTTTAAGGAGTTTGATGCTGGGTCTATAGGTATAGGATTTATTATTTTCCGCCATTGATAAAAATTCTGGGCCATAAATTGTAAATTAAAATTTATGGATGTAATTAATATATTTAATTCCAAATCGATAAATTACAAAAGTAAGAAAACTGTCCTCAAAGATACTGAAGTCCTGATCGTCCTTTCACACTCGAATTCACGCTGACAATCCTACTGAAAACTTAAAACTAACCTCACTTTCTCCAAATGACATAATTTTGGATTTCAATCTACCTTTGAGATTAGGACTCACTAAAAAGGAGCTTTTAGCTACTTTTAGGAGTAATCTTTACTTTTTTGATAAAATTCAAGAGAAAAATTGTAAGTTTAAATTTCTATTGATAGAATAAAAAATTACAAAGTAGCACCACCGATCTGATGAAGACAGAGAAGTTGGAACTTTCACACCCGAATTCATTCTCCTAATCGTACTTGAAGACTTAGAGGCCGATTTCAAGTTGACTTGCAACTTGTATTGTCATGGTAACGGCACAAAATTGCAAGTTTGAGAAAGATGACGCATATTAGTAATTAATGTGTAGGACAAAGATAGCTACACATTTGCGCTGCACCATCTATTTGTCACCCTGACTTGAAATCGGGCTCTAAGATTAATCTCACTTGCTCCAAACTATAGAATTTTAGCTTGGAATCTAGTTTTGAGGTTAGAATTGACTCTAAAAGACTTTTAATCAATTACAGAGCGAAATTTAATGATTCTGTTTTACAAGAATCTGTCTTATTTCCGTATTATTTTCCACGATCGGTAAAAATGTAGGATTTTTGACAAACTTCCACCAGAGTTGCAAATTGAAATTGCGTTTGACGTAATTATGATTTATATTTATTCCAAATTATAAAAATCAAAAACTGACCTGATAAAGACGCTGAAGTCCTGATAATCCTCTCAATCGAATTCACCCCGATAATCTTATTTGAACACTAAAAACAACCAAACTTTTCTCAAATCATAATTTTAGGTTCTTGTCTAACTTTGAGGTTAGAATTGACTAAAAAATGTTTTTCGATTTTTCTAAGAACGATCTTTAAGATTTTCATAAAATTCTAGGAGAGAATTGAGAAATCAAATTTCTATTGACACGGCTGATTGTGAGGTTTTTTGCAAAATAAAAAAATTACAATAATATGACCACTAACCTGAAGAAGACAGCAGTCAGTCCTAATAGTCCTTTCACACTCGAATTCACTCCGATAATGCTGCGTTTACAAAGCAATAAATAATTTGCTAGTGCCTATTGTTCTTTCAATCTCTATCGTAGTCACGTTCCACAAATTACATCATTGTTATTGCACACGAAGACTAAAAATAACCAATTTTTCCAAATAAATCATTTTAAGTTCAAATCGATGTTTGAGGTTAGAACTGACTAAAAAAAATGTTCACGTTTGTTTTGGTGATCTTTAACCATACATCTGGACACAAATCCATCTAGGTCGTCGACAGTCAGTGATTTTCCACAAATTTTAGTTTTTGACAACATTTCGGACCAAAATTTGAAATGATTTTTTTAAAACACAAAAATATTCTTGAGAAAATAAACAACTGACCTGAAGGGACAACAGAAGCTCCTCTCACACCCGAATTCACTCCGATAATGCCTCTTTACTCAGCAATAAACAATATATTAGTGCCCATTGTATATACTCTTTCGAAACTTTATCGTCAGCACGTTCCATAAATGACGTCACAGTTATTGTACTCGAGTAAATTTACATCTTAATTACCTATTCATTCGGCAATTTATCGTTTGAAAAAGTTCGCAAGCGCGCCAAATTTAAAAATCAAGTAACTCCGCAAGACGTCTTGATCCGGACGCAATAAATTTTTCTGTTAGTAAATAAATTTGTGGGTGATGACCCGTCGAGTAGTTGCTTCTCTTACTCACTCATCTTCGGACCATTATGCATCGTCCTCGAGCTACGAGACAGACGGAGATCGATAAGTCGCCCTGTGTCAGACAAAGAGAAAAGACAACACATCCGCTTTATTTAATCGTACAGACAAAATCTACAATTCGAAAATTGGGTACAGTACAATTGCGTAAATAAACATGGAGGATCGATGATTATTACAATATGGCGTACGAAGACGTGTGGACGTGGACATGCTGCCATATCTCCGTCTCTCTCTGCATCGTCGAACGGTTATGAATATGGATCGCGCGATCACTTGTCGGAGGCCGTGTTAGGTGTTGTGTTATTGGTGTTAATGTGTTATTTATCGTCGATCTGATTGGTACAATTTAGAAAAAAATTAGAATAAATATAATTGTGAGAGTTTCGTGTCGCTCGCCATTAACGAAGGTCCTAATAATTGAACTTTTTATTAATAGAGTAACTTACATTGTACAATATAAAACAAAACATAAATGGATGTTTATAAAACACATTTAGGGGATACTTAATAATATTTATGTGTATACATATACATACATAAACACAACAATATGTATTTTGAACACAACAAGTAAAAATATAAACATGTAGAAAAATGATTTAAAAATTACATAAATTCTAACCGTGGTCAATAAATAATCAGCAAACTTAATTTCTTTTTTTTTTTTTGAACCAATAAAAACGTAAGTAGTCAACTAAGTATAACATGTGCGACCAATCAGAGATCATTTTAAAAATTGCAACGATTGGCGCCGGCAATGAACACAGACCGCGTCCATCCGCTCACTTAAAATAATAAAAAAATGGGAAAAAAATCAATAGCGTCGATAAAAATAAAATACACATTATCTCTCTATCAGAAATAACATTTTTCAAAAATCGAAAGATTATATACACAGTTTCCTCTTTAACTAGTTGGAATAATAAAAATTCCTTTATGTTGATACAGACACGCGACGAAGAGAACCTATTTCTTAGGTCAGTTAGTACATGTTTAATAGTTAATATTAATAAAATTCGGATTTCTAGAGAAGTTTTTTTTCAAAATATATTACAGTAGTAAGTGACATTACACCAAGCAATATATTTAGATCAACTAAAAAAAAAACTGTCAACGAAAATAAATTTTTTTTGCATCAACCGTATACAACAAGCCACAGATTTACAGGTACCTAAATAGTATTTTTATTTATATATACATAAAGTGGGGTAAAAACTTAAGTAACACAGGGAAATTATGGCTGGTAATGTTAGCATCTATACCTGCAATAATTTACTATTCACATTGAACTACAGGCAACATCGATTACATTTTTAAGAGTTACCAACGAATTACAATCTATGACAACGACAGTCGACATTTTATGTACAGGAAGTCTTACATGCTGTGTATATCCATCATACAGTAATAGGTACAATAAAACATCTGGTCGTACCCCGAAAACGGGTACCGTCCGACGGTACTTCGCACCGGATTTGCACACGCCCCATGTGAGTCCGCATCACATCCTAATATTTACCTAAATAACTCTTTGGCACTGCAAAGAACCGTTCGTCCGTCCCAGGGTTGCCGAGTCCTCACCCTCGAACAGAGTCACCGCGGCGCGGGCGTTTAAGTGGCCAGGCCGTGGTGGTGGCCGAGCACAACCCCGGAGAACGCCATAGGTCACTGGTGGTGCTTGAGACTGCCGTTGGCGGCGACGTGGTGGTTGACCACGTGGTGCTGCGAGTGTATGTGGTGCGTCGCGTGGTGGTGCGTGCCGTGGTGGTTCTGGTTGTTGGTGGCGTTGTTGTTGTTGTTCTGCTGCTGCGCCGCCTGCCGCTGCGAGTTCTTCTTGTTCTTCATCCGTCGATTCTGGAACCAGATCTTGACCTGCCGCTCGGTCAGGTTCAGGTTCCTGGCCAGCTCCCACCGCTTCTGCTTGGACACGTAGGCGTTGAACAGGAACTCCTTCTCCAGCTCGAGCGTCTGGAACTTGGAGTAGGGCTTGCGCTTCTTCCGGACGGTCACCTGGCCCGTCCACTCCAGCGGGTTGCCGCCGGTCCCGCACGGCACGCTCACGCCCATCGAGCCCAGCGAACCTGCGGGAAAGAGAGACGATGGGGAGGATCCCCACATCACTGTGAACAATTAGGCAGTCGCTATCGGGCGTCGAGGCCGCCCGCCCTCCAAGCACCGACTCCCGACGGGAGTCGGTACTCGCACGGGTACCGCTCCGCTCCGCCCGCGCCTCCATCCACGGCCTGCCGGGATCTGCTGCCGTGTGCGTGACAAGTGATAGTCAGCTGTGCGGTCACGTGACGATCTGATGACGTCAGCCGTAGTAACGCGCGCTCGTTATTCCGGTCCCTCCGTTTGTTCGAGACGAGACGAAACAATTCCACGTGGAATCGATCCGATCGACGTTTCGATCGCGACGCGCTCATCTTCGGTAACTCTCCAACATCGATCGACCGCGGAAACGACTGTCGATCACCCACCACCCATCTCGTATGAATGGTGCAAGACAGTTGGCACTACTGCCGGTTGTAGCACTTTTACTATGTAATAAAACTGACCTAGACAAAGAGTTTAAAAATCTTCAATGAAGAGTTATTAGTTACTGCCGGAGTCGCGGAGTACCTGCGATTAATTTGCATTTACAACTTGCATCGTTTGTTTACTGATCATAATAAAAAATTTACATATGTATTTCTCTAGTAAAAACAGTTGTAAATTTGGAGCGGGGTCAACAACCGGATCAAGTGGGTAGGGTTTTCTTGCGAGTGACGTGAGCGATGACGACTCCGCTCACCCCAAGCTCGAGTGATAAGAAGTTCGAGGGGTGAGACACCCTCGCGATATATTCGAGTTTCGACCTGTTTGTGCCATCTAGTGACACACATATTTATTACGTTGGCAAACTAGTTTTGTGTGGAGGTTCGAGGAATTTAACAGATGGTAAAATATGCAGATCACGGTTGTGGTGTGGAGTTTTGGAGGAATTCGCGTGCGAGAATTGCGGTGGAGGGTTTCGTCGAATTTGAATTTTTTTGTTTTGAAGCACAGCTGACCGAGTGTCGGATGGATTCTGCGCGTGGCGCGGAGGGAGCGAGATGCCTCGTGGGGCGGTCGTCGGTCGTGCGTCTCACCTGGTGGAGGGTACGGTGTGGAGGGAACAGGTTCTGGTCCGTAGTTTCTCAATCCGTATCCGCCGTCGTGTGCGTGGGCGAAGGTGGCTGTCTCCGCGACCATGGCTGCGGCGGCGGCGACTCGCCCCCGGTCGTCCGCAGGCGTGAGATAGGGGACGGCCTGGTGGGGGTCGACGTGGTGCCTCGACGCCGCCGACGAGTACGCCGAGTAGTTGCACCATGAGGACGACGAGAAGCCCTGGTGGCAGGAGGAGACCGACGGGTCGCCGCTCGGCCCCGCCGCCGACACGCTGGAGTACTTGTACTCTGGGGTGGAGCCGGCCGCGGTGGCGGCGGGTGACCAGAAGGAGAGCGCGGCCTTGCGCCCGTCCCGCGCCGCCGCCGGGTCCGCCAGGTTGTAGTAGGTGGGCGCGTTGGGGTACTGGTGGTGGACAGCGGGCTCGAAGTGGTTGTCCGATGGGGAGTAGTTCCAGGGCTGGCCGTGGTGGCGGATGACCCCCGGCTCGGCGCACTCGCCGTAGCCGGCGGCGATGCGCTTGGCGGGGATGTGGAGCGGGCCGGCGGAGCCGCTGTTGCTGGTCACGCTGGCCGGCGACGAGCTCGACGTGGCGGAGGTGGTGGCGGCCGGCGCCGCCGCCGGGCTGGTCATCCCGCTGTTGCTGATCGGCGTGGCGGCGCTCTGCGGGGCGGGAGGGGGGCTCTCCTCGTAGATGCCGCCGTTCATCATCGACCACCACGTCACCCCGGTGGAAGTCCCCGCTCCGGTGGCTGGGGAGGATCCGGGGGGGTGCACATGGTCGTACAGGGTGGGCGCGGCGCACGCCACGGGGTCCGCGATGGTGAGGATGATGGTCGCGCGATGGGATCACAGCATCGGCGGGGGCAGCGCAGTCGGCCCGGGGACGCCGCCAAACGAAGGCGGTTATGGAAAAGAAGAGCACCAGATCAGCAACTCGAACCCTTTCCTTCACTGTCCCATCATCACCGCCACCAGGTGCGAATCAATCGGTGCACAATGTATACAAAGACGGAGCTTTACGAGCCGTAAATTAATTTATTGGCGGTCGTAACTTTTACTCGATGTTGAAACACTTTTATCGCTATTTATCTGATTGCCCGATTCAATTTTTTGTGGCACCCCGCCGTGAGGGCCCCAATAAATTACACGGCCGCTACGCCACGACACTTCCAGAACGGTCAGCACCGGACGCTCTGCAGACGACTCCCTTTCTGCTGTCTAGTTTCGCCGTTCGGATCGTCAACTTCGCGACCTGATCGCGATACGACATCGGCACTCGTACGTGTGGACTGACAGCGACGTACAGGTTGCAAACACATACTGAAGTCTTTTGAGTATCTCGCGTAAAACTCGGTCGGCTCTGATCGGGAACGCGCGTGCGATCTAGCGGCTGTCGCCACAACACGGACCGCGACCGATCCAAGACCTACGTCGCGCACAGCCGTTTCCCGGCTTTACGCCTTCCGACCCTACCCGACGTCTTTACTACACTCGGACGCTCTTCTTATTAGACTCTCACCGTTCTCCGGAAATTTTGCCGACCTCTGAATATATTTAAACTATTTTTTATGACGATTTTATTCCGAAAATTTTAAGCCCCCTATTTGTTCTTCCCGAACCGAAAAATATCAAAATCGCGCATCTCGCGATTCTCCCCTTTTTTTACAACCCATTCGCGAACGCGTTTCCCTCCCGAAAAATTTAAATTCCCAGTCCGACCCCCTCCTAACAACCGGAGCCAATTCCACAAATATCTCCATGATGGGACTCTTTCTGCCGATGTCCGTCAACAATGAAAACGACACTTGTTAAGCCGTTAAAATTGGACACGGGCAAAAGTCATAAAACTTCAGGTATAGGGGATGTTTTATTGAAGAGCTGTCACTTTAACATGATAAAATCACCACGATACCACCGAATTACGTAATTTATTTAATTTTCGACGGGGGATGTTCCACACCGAAACGGATCGACCCCCTTCCGCATTCCACCCCAAAAAAAATACATTCATCAACCACCGAACGAGTCCACGGGTGCAGCTGGTCGACACCTCACTCCGATCTCTTTGTTTGACAAATTACCAACGGTCCCCTAATTAAAAAAAATCGCACCCCTTTGATCAAAAACAAAATTTCAACCGAGACATTTTTTTGGTCGTGGCAACCACCGGGAGGAATTTATCCTGTTATCTACAGTGATGTCATAAATGCGGTCTTCCATTAAGTTGTCAGTGTCGGAGTAGATTAGGGTGCTGGCACACAGGGTTGTACGCGTCATAGGAAAACGACGAAAAACTTTGCCAAGAAAATTAAAGATCTTGTTGGTCGAGATTGCTGTCAAAAAATGAAAGCGAAAAAAATTGTCACTTTTAAACAAATTTTCCATTGAACAAGTCTCGGTACAAATAATTACGTCAGCAGTTTGACATTCAACACTTAACAATTACGTTTTTTGCCGTGATCGAGTGTGCATAAACACTTCGAGGAAAATCTCAGGAAAATTTGTACAGAATGTTTTCGATTTTCGGGTGCGTCATTTGCAAAATTGTTGAATAAATTAGCGAAAACGTAAATATTTTATCAGTGGAAAGTGTTTTCGTATTCGACGCGCCAAGGACTTTTCCTTGATGAAGGACTGTTTTGGTGTTGTTGTCGTAGTGCAGCTCTTCAAAAACCGTTTGACTGTAAAATTAGTTTTGGGGTGACGAAAGGTGCGTCGCAGATCGGTCCGGACGTTTGTAGTACTTAATTATCGAAAGTCGTCAGGATCGATCGAAAATTACGTCGTACACGTCGTACATTTTACGACATTATTAAAACAAAAGCAAACACGAATCGGAATGGCGTGTTATCGGCAAGGCCGCCCCCGGTTGTTGTTGTTTGGGTGGTAGTCGGACGTATCCGGGCGAACGAGTCCGGATTATTATGGATATTGAGTGAATTAGGTTTTTATTCGACGACCGGAGCGATTGATCAGGTAATTCTGCTTCTCTGTGATATTGGCACGAGGCCAGCTACTGATATGGTCGTGGGTTGGAATGGCGCATCTCTCCGCCCCCCTATCGGGGTGTGAGCTAACGCTGCGGAGCGGCGCCCGTCACCAACTATATATTGGATGGAGCCCCATTCGTTGCGCTACGTTGGCCGCCATCAGCTTGCATGGAAATGTTTGCCGGCATCGGACAGATTGTGCACCGGAGAATGATAAAAATACGCGATGGAGGAGGTTTTTGTCGGGGGTGGCGAGATGAGACGGCGATACGGGGAGGAAATGTGTAATTAGCGACAGAGAACTGCCCAACCGGGACAATCTCTGCGAAATCTGCGATAAAACAGCGCCGAAAGACGACAAACTGACGCACTTTTTGCAAATGTCCTGGAATTGGTACGCATAAAGTGGGGAAATGATAAATTGTAACAATTATGGAGGGAAAATTCTGATCAAGCAAAAACTGCACGATTACGTTTTTCAGAATCAAGATCGTGCAATTAGAGACCATTCGGGAATGAAAACGTTAATAGAAAATTTTCAAAATTAATACTTTGGAATAAAACATTTCAAGTCTACTTCATATGAAAAAAAAAGTATTTTTGATTCTTTTCAAAAAAGTAGCTGCTAAGTTCACTTTAAAATTAATGTCTCTTTTGAAAATGTACCTACATAAATTATTATCCAAGAAATAAATTAATAAGTATGAAAAATTGAAATCTTAGAAATGTTTTCTAGTATTTTTTGAAAAAATATTCACATGTTCCTAGGTAATTTTTTTTTGAAAATCGCACGACACTTAAAAATAGCCAATAGAAAAACAGAATTCGGTGTCGTTTCTATAACAATACTTATAGAGATTTCCTGAAAATTTTTTGCACCTAGCTAACCCAACATGAAATTAATAATAGGTAAGTGGAAATTATTTCAGCCAATTAAAATCATTTATTTATTGAAAATCTCAATTTTTTTTCCGTTGTCAAGAATAATTCTGTTATACAACTTGATTTTTTTTTGTGAGAAATTTATAATTTAAGAAGCATAATATCCGTGTCGTTGCGATTTTCTTACCGACTATGCCCTCGTGCATTGATTAATATCCGGAAATTTTTTCGAATGCACTTCCAAAACGTATTAATTAGCCCGAGTGGAACACGATCAATGCATTTGGGATATTATAAGTGAAAATCGCACCCTTGCGTAAACATCTGATCTTGTCGAATCTCCCCTGTGCATGTGAATTAGTTTCTGTCAGTTTTTCCTCGCTTTTCACTCACGGTTTTGTTGCTGTTCGAGATTAAAGCACTCGTTTGCGACTCGTGCTTATTTCTACAATGACAAAAGCTTTCGTAAGTTTTGAAAATTTTCGGAAATAATTCACACACTGGAGTGATTATAACTGAAAATTGTCAATTACCGACGAAACTCTTTAATTTTTCCAGATTTATTAACTGAGACTGGAATAAAAAATATTTCTCGTATTTTTAGATGTCCAGAAGCAAGACAAACTGACTTATTTTGAAAGAAAAAGTCTTTCTTTTATTTTAAAATATTTTTCACAAAGTGAGGTGGATTCTCTGATAACAAATGGGGATATTTCTTTTATGAGAACTATTCTTTTTGCTTTACGAGTTTTTGTTGTCTGACATTTCTGAATTCTGGGTGTTTTCCACATTTCCACCAAAAAAGTGTTGTTTTCTGTTTCGCGGAAGTACTGAAATGACAAAAATATTTTATCTTAAATATCTAATTTGACTTTTTAATTTTTAGGTAAAATACCTCCTGGATTTTTTAAAATTTTGAAAAATACTTAGTCAAACTCTTGACGATTTGAAATTTTACTCGTTGCCTTAAAATCAATTAAAACTTTGTACCTGACTGATTACTAGGTACCTACTTTTATCTCGCCCTGTTTTTTTATTTATCCCTGAACTAGGCATTTCAAACCTCAAAGAAGAAAAATTCTTTCTACCTAAAATAACCCAAAATAACATTTTTTATACAAAAAATGTCTTTGTTCCTTGTATTTTTTTTATTTAAATATTTCCATTCTTCTATTTGTTTATTCCACCGTCAAAAAATTAATAAGTGGAAATAATTTATATGCTTCCCATTGGCCAAAACATTTTTTAAATTAAATTACCACGATAATTTCAACATTGCAGATTTGACATTTAATATAAATACATCTCAAGTGATTACATTGTGTTGGCGTGCGATTTTCTTCTCGAATCTCCCACGTGCATATAAACTTGCTACTGTACCGGGTGTCCCATCACTTGTGTCCCGTAGGAAAATGACTTTAAAACTAAATTATATTTATATGAAGGTATTATAGATGCATAAATACTGTTCACCGCCACAAAAATTGGGTATTACTTTTTTGCTAAAATTAATTACCTAGGTACAGCAGGCAAAAAACTATCACTTTAAAAATTAAATTTTGTTCAATGCAGTTCAAATTTAGTATACGTTTTGAAAAAATGGTAGAGCAATAAAATCCGTGATTAGAATTTAATTAAAATGTTTTGATGTAAAGATATTTGGTTAAATTAATTTGGGCCGTTCTACTTTATGAAAATTTATTGCAGACGAAGATTTATGAGGGGTGCACTGTGTTTGACGCCGTAACACAGGCAGGTACCGCTGGAACCCTCTTGAATGGTCTTCGTACCATAAATTGCGGACAAGAATAATACCCACAAACTTAACTTTGTCTTCCATAAATTTTTATAAAGTAGAAGGACCCAAATTAAATTAACCAAATATCTTTACATCAAAACATTTTAATTAAATTCTAATTACGGATTTTATTTCTCTATAACTATTTCATAACGTATACTAAATTTGAACTGCATCGAACAAAATTTAATTTTTAAAGTGATAGTTTTTTGCTTGCTGTACCTAGGTAATTAATTTTAACAAAAAAGTAATACCCAATTTTTGTGGCGGTGAACGGTATTTATGCATCTATAATACCTTCATATAAATATAATTTAGTTTTAAAGTCATTTTCCTACGGGACACAAGTGATGGGACACCCGGTAAATTTTTCTGCGCTTTGCGCTCATGCTTTTGTTGCTGTTCGGAAATAACACGCTCGTCTGTTACTCATCTTTATGATTATAACAACGAAAGCACTTATGAGCTTGAAAAAATCATTCTTAATAATTGATGCACTAGAGAAAACTATAATTGACATTTTTTTGATATTTTTTAACGAGTTTAATAAAAATATTTTAAATGAAGCCAAATATTGTGAATTAATGTAACTTTTTTTTCTTTATAATCTTGTAAAAAAGCAAAAATGAGGAAATGATAATCGAATTGATTGTATGTACCTATTTTAAAAAAAATTAAATTATTTTGTAACTTACGAGAATTTATTATGTTACTTTTTTTCATGAAGAATGAAAGGATAGCTAGAATTACAATTTGACATATAAAAAACAAAAAAAAATCTGAGTGGAAGATTTAAAAATCCTAAAAGTTAAACGTACTTAACTGTTGATTTATAAAGACGCGATAAACACCGTTCACGTTGTTCTGGTATACGTAATGGGAGGCCATGACTTATTTTTTTAACGTTGGTCACACTATTTGATTTCCGTCACTAAAGTGTCTGACTGCGGTCCCATCAAAATAAAAATAACATTTTGCTGAATTTCCCGTGACTTCTGAGTATTCTTCTATTGCAAACTGCTAAAACTGACAACAAGGCACTAGACATTGACGCTATTTATAACCTCAAACTTACAAAAACATACGGACAGGTTTACTACGAAATTAAATGCAAAATTTCCATGGGCTTCCATTATGTCAAAACAACGTGAATGCATTTTAGTTGTAGTTCTAGTGAAATTAAATTTGCAAAAACGAAAATGATGCAAATTTTAAACTTTTTTTTTGTTGAAAACAGTTTGTTACAATTTAACATCGTAAAAGCAAGTTTAAAAAATGACGTTGAAAAAAGAGTTGGTCGTCTTTTGGCGTGTCCACACTGTAGAGTGTAGAGTGTGAGTAAAGTGGAGTAATAAATAGTTATGGAAGAGCGTGTACCTTGGTGAAAAGTTGCCAGAGTCGACCCAGGAAACACTCTCGAGAGTCTGTAAAAAACATGTCGGTTAATGCGACTTCCCTTGGAGCAGTTTACTCAAATAAATACAATTTCCGGTATAGAAAGTGAATAAAAAGGAAGCTCGACAAAGCGGGGCTTGTTCGGTGGATGCGTCTGGAGGAATTGAATTATTAATATTCCGTCGCCCTTGCGGATCGGTTCCCACAAATCGTGCAGCACAAATAAAATGAAATCTTGACCGTATCGGCGGAAATACAATAAGCTCGAGACGCAAACTTTTAATCTTTCCAGTTTCGAGGCAGTCACGTCGAAAATAAATCTCGAGGCGGAGCTCCCGAAGCGATCGCAGAAAACGGATCCAGCCCCGGATTTTGTCACGTCCCGATAAGTCATTTTTCAGATACTCCACCTGCTAGACAACTCGAAGGGATGGAGAACTCTTTCCACGTCCCCGAACAGCTTGAAGCATTGGATTTGACCTCGACAAAGAAACACAAAGCCTGGAACAAAACAACCGAATTAATTAATCGCACACGTCCAAAAATAAAACTTTAAATTGGACTAGTAGAAATAAAAAATATGACGCCGCCAGCAGGAAAGCTCAAACTTTTCCTATCATTGTTTCCGCCGTTGACTTTGGAAGTAATCAGAGTTTATGGAGACATCTTAGCAGAGATAAAGACCAACTGAACCGGAACTATTTCATTTCGTTGGGGACCTTCACCACAAATATCAATTATAAGCCTACCCTGATAATACCTAAAGCAAAGGGACGGCCCTTTTATATCACGACATTTCGTGATTCTTTCCGAGGCGAATGCTTCCAACGAGAACACCCAAATTAACTTAATTTCGCCCTCCGCCCTAAAAATTTACTGTTTCTCTGTATTTTACAACATTACTCTAAATTTAATAATTCAGATAGAAATTTAATTTGCGCTTCACCCTTCCGCCCCAAATAAAATAAGATAACCCGAATCGCACTGGGGTGTACCCGACCAAAAAATATTTTTTCTTCTTCTCGACCGCCCAAATTAACAAACAAGCGGTGGCGGCGCGCAAAACTTGTCGGACGCCGCCTCCGGTCCATTTAATTTTAGGCAAGGAATAACGGCTTTTGTAGTCCAGAGGTGACGATATAAATAACACGGGATCTGTCAGACCAGTTCGTTTTATTGTTATATGTAAGTGAGAGCTAACACGAGAAAGCTTTCGACCGCTGGGGCGCTGAAAACGGAAATTGAACTTGCAAGCTCCCCTCTAAACCCTCCATATTTTCGATCGAAAGTCCGGCGAAACAAACAATGTTTTACATTTATGCATGGCGAACGATGAATCATTTTTACGACTCACATATGCGCTTATTGAAATTGTTTTTCCGAGATTGCGTACATGGAAATATTTCCATTCACTAGATTGATTTTTTATTGGACGCCGGATTCCGGTCCTCTCCGGAATTAAATTCATCCGAAGCGATCCGGACCTCTCTTGTCCGCACGCATGAATACCGTCACCTGCCCTCCTCCGGGACTCTCTAATTACCAATCAGGACTCACCTGCGACGCAGCTGCCTTTTACTGCCGAAAGGTGTTCCAGATTCCGGCGATTTTTGCATAGCCGCGAAAAATGTGTTTATTTTTTGTGTCGCGCCTTTAAATCTCGGAGAAAAGCTTTTTGAGCGAGTGTGAATGGTATAAAATCCAAGTGGAGTAGATTGAAGTCAGGCAAGCAAAGGCACTTAGAGGAGAGAGATCTGCACAAGAGCCACCATTTTACGATTAAATCTTATTCCGGACCAGACTTGGCATAACAAGCCCGAGTGCTTCTGGGAATATTAAATTGTTCAATTCCTTGATAAAGAGACGTACGCCTGGATTGTTTCAGACGGAGATCGCCTCCTGCCGATAGGGTTCGGTCACCCGTAACACCGGTTTACAATCACCATTAACAGCGACCTGATAAAGACCGACCAAGTCTTTTGCACGAACAAACAAAAACGGAATGTACAGTGCCCCGCAAGACTAGTGTCGCCGCCATCGATTTCGAATCAAGACGGGACCCCCTTTCGCTGCACTAACTTGCAGCCCTGGGGAAAAAATAATGATTTAATTAAAGATAAAACACAAAGAAGCCGTCTTCCGTAACGACGTCTCCAGATAAACAAAATTTGAATAGGGGTGGGGGTGGGGTCACTCCGCCCCAATCACTCCTATTTACGGTATTGTCTGATTACGTCTAATGTTTTCGAGAGCCGAAGAGGAATACAGTATTAAGCGGCTGGATGGAAACGCCTCGAAAGGTTGTAGACGTTTGCTGAATGCAAAGCGGGGATTTAAGAAAGCGTCAAGGATTTGGTAGGATCTGAACGTTTTCAGTTTATGGAAGGTAGCTTCCTGCGCACGCGATAACTTTGCTCCGGAAATGGAGCCTTTCTCTGATCGAAGCTCCAGGTATTCTATTCGGGACAAGAAGACGAGAATTTAAACTAAGCTCGAAAATTTCTGATTTCGAGCGAGCGGTCCTCGCAAAGACCGGATTGCTGCGACGCGGTGACGTTCCAGTTGTGGTGCGCCTCGCTGAAATCGAACCTCGACTCATTACTAGAAAATTTTTGTCCCGCATGCGGTCTTTGTGTTTTAATAATAAAATATCGGAGTAATTAAGGCCGCTTACTGTGCACTTAACACTGGGCTTTAAGCGATATTAAATTATCTCGTAGGTTTATCTGACAAGAACATATTAAGTTTGGTTAGTTACCCGGGTGCATGTATATAGGACGTAACCCTTTCCCGGGGACAATGACATAAAACAGCGAGAAGATTTCATTGTTCGCTCTTCCTCCCTAAAGGGCAATCTCTTCGTTCATTCTTCCAATCCTTTCTCCGTAATAAAATACAGGCGCTTGCTTGCAGACATTTTACATTTCATTAAATGCAATAAGGCACGCCCCGCTGTACAACAGTGTGACGTGTAAAAATACAGATTAAGACCAGTCGAACGGGGTCCGGAGGCTTTGTGGGCCCCTGGAAATAATTAAAAGCATATGTGGAAAGTCGGTTCGGAGTTATTTACGATTTTCTCCCAACTAGGCGCACTAAATGCAGACTATAACCCCTTGTGACGTCTTCTTTTGGCGGCGGGGTCCTTTGAAGTCCACGTTCGCCTAACGAAGTGAGAATTTGTCAACAAAGTAGTCGAGACTGGGCCGTTTATTAAAAATATTCCGGACTTAATGAGATATTAATCCGTGGGGGCTGGCCCGATTGAATTATAAAAAATTATGATTTATAGGATATAAAATTTTAAACACTTTAAATAAACCAGAAAAGACCCGATTTGTATGTTTTACAGAGAGCGTAATAAAAAGCCTCGATCAACGAACAAAAGGGTCCTTGTTTGTAAGTTGGGCATAAATATAGCGTGTGGGGAAGCTTCCATCTACCCCTTACGAATACTAAAATGCCGTAAACATCGACATAGGTGCATGTTTTGTCTCTCTTATTTTTGTCCGAGGAGCGATTAGTAGGAAGTGCTCGCTAAACAAATAGGTATTTGTGTTTGGGCTTTTTTTAGAATTTGTTAATTATCTCGACAAACACCGACTCCAACAGATGATAAGTAAATATGAGCAGGACTCTGCGAAAATATCTCGCTTCGCACAATCATCAAATTTAGGTCAGTCGGATCGTGCAAAGATGAGACAAAATTTTTGTGCACGACTCCGGCAGATCTGGAGTCGATTATTTGCTCCGGGAGCATTTTCATATTTGTTTTTATTTCGTGTTCGTCGCGTCAAACACTAACGATTACATTGAACATGTGACATGTGTTGTTTTTAAAAAAAGCGGGAGCTAATCGGCCGGGTTAACGAAATGTCGAGAGGAGATCAAAGAACTGGAGTATTTGGAGGATTCCGGCTGAAATGTCTCGAAAACGGCAGCAGAGAGAGAATCGTAAAATAATGCGTAGCTGAGGAATCGATGAAAAATTGTGTATATACAGTGTGGGCAAGTAAAATTGTAGTGGGAATGATCAGATTGTTCAAAATGTCTTCTGGATGTTGATTCCGTTACATCTGTTAAAAAAACGAAAACAATTTAAAACTCTGAATAAAAAGTATACTGTGTTGTCATTTTGTCCTTTCCCTTTCTTCCATTAAAATGAAATTTTCACGGTTTTGACAACATTCTGAAAAGTTTTCCAATTTTCAAATAAAACTATTAAAACTTTCACAAACATTCACATAGGTAACTGTATTTTTGTTAAATTTGTTAATTTTTCTATTTGCATGTTTTTTTCGTGGATGATTTTGACTAAAACATCTTTTTTATTACCGTTACCCTCGAACATTCGAACCTTGCAAGTTTTTCACAATTAAAAATGTAAATTCATTTTCAAGTAAGTACTTGTGTTGGCGTGCGATTTTCTTGTCGAATTTCTCACGTGCATGTGAATTAGTTTCCGTAATTTTTTTCTCACTTATCTCTCATGTTTTTGTTGTTGTTCGGAAACAAGACACTCCTCTACGATTCGTGCTTATTTTTACAACAACCAAAGCATTTCTGAGCTCTGAAAATTTTTCGAAAATAAATATAATTGAAAATGATACTTATATTTTTTTATTTAATACCTACTGAATAGGTATTTAACACAAATTACAACATTTTGGAATGTTTTATTAAAAATATCAGTCATTTTAAAAAAGCGGACACGGCATCGAGGCCGGATTTATGAATCACTAGCTTTTACCCGCGGCTTCGCCCGCAAATTTCAGAATGTTTTAAAATTATGTTTTTACTTTCATGTATTGTGATAAACGCAGTAATTTCAATATGAAGCTTTTCTTTTTACGAAGAATAATTAAAACTTTACTGTAGACTACTTTTTTCTTCGACTATATAAACAAAAAGATCAATACGATAAGAAACAACACTATGATCACTTACCAATTCATGAAAATACGCCAACATAACACTTTTATTTTCAGTTGTAACCTTATTTAGATCCTCCTATTGTTTGATTGTCTCGTTTGATTTCAGATACCTGCCTTTTGATTTTTCCGGTATTAAGTTATTTGAAGCTTGTTCTGCTTCATTTAAGACATCTTCTAGTAAAACACAATTATTCAAACACATTTTGCAAAATTGCTACTTTTATAAACAAACAAATGTAACTATGACACCTGAACATATCATGCAAACGCGATTTCCAACTCGAAAAAACTGTTTTTGTGCTTAACAGGCTTAAAAATGATAATAGGGGTTGCTTTTTGTGGGTGTCAAGCGGCGAAGATGACGATATACTCAGAGGATGAAATAGGGTCGAAGCAGCGAAAGTGAGGATATTTCCAACTCGAAAAAACTGTCTTTTTTTCTTAACAGGGTTGAAAATGGTAGTAGGGGTTGGTTTTTGTAAAATTAAAGTAGACAGTAATTTTCTTCTTGTTTTGAAGATCAAGTGTACAAAATTTCATCAAGATCGGAGTAAAACTCTAGATTTGCATACAAAATATACAAACAAACAGACATTCAGTTTTATATACATATATAGATTATGCAAATTTCAATCAATTAATGATAATTACTCTGAAAGCACTAATTTTTATATTATCATTTATTTTACTATTACATATTAGATAGCAATATTTTATTAATCTATTGGTTATTATGTATTTATTTTTAATAAAACTGTACCCAGTGGCCAAATAAATATAATTCCAGAGTTTACTTTAGGTGCGTCGAGTTGGCTCCTTGATTTTACAAATGGTACCTAGTGATCAATTAAAAATTACTGCATTCTTGGAGTGCGATGAAGTATCTTCTAGATTTATTAAAAATTTTCAAAATAGTGTTAAAGTTTAGCAATTTCTCAAGTTTTTAAATAGAAATCGTTTTTCTTTGCTCAGAATATTTCCAAGTTTAAAAAAAAATAATGAAAACAATCTTGTCAGATCAATTTTTTGTTGAATAAATTAAATTTTGTCAAATTCAGATGAAACAATTTTGAAAAACTATTTTCATTGGTTCAAACCAGTAAAAAATGAAAATGATTAAACACATTTTTTTGTAAATTAAAAAATAAAAACAAACATTTCAACCATTTTGTTAGAAGGATGGTGGTAATCTTTAATAGGTATAGTGTACTGGGTGGTCAAATAAAGTACATTTCAGGCTGGTGCTTGAAGAAAAATCTTGATAATTAATTTTCTTTATTGTCTTTCCACGTAAAAACCTGCTAGAAAATTAAATTCAAAAAATTATTCAACAAAGTTGTTTTGATAACAAATAGTACGAATAGCTGTCAAAAAATGTGCACCTTCTTTTATGAATTTACGATTACAGCGCCTTCGAATTTATGAAAAAAAGAGAAATGTTTATTTCCAGTTTCCTTTTTAGTACTGAATTTGGAACGAATCTGGACTCCATTTTACATCTCCAGACAATCCTTTCCGTGTGCGTTGCAGTTTGGCTCAATCACGTGGTCGCACCAATTTCAGGTAACATGGAGTGCATCCTGCAGTGGTCGCCGCCCCCATCGCGATGCACCTTGCAGCCGAACGCATCCGCAATAAATTCGCAATTCGTGAATAATAAATGTTTTTGCGATCTGCTCGCTTGGGTGAAAACCTTGAATAATAGCGTATCTAAACTGGCGGAATAGCTGCATTATCTTTACCGGTGCATGTTATTGGTTTGGAGTCGGTCATGATGCACTTCCCCACTCCGACATGCACTAGATGCGGCTTTTACTAGCCTAGACAAGCTCGCCGTGTTCATCTCCGCACCATCCTGCTTTCCTAGTTCGAAATATATTCAGAATGCAATGTGTATTAGTTTAAATAATACAAAACGAATTGTTTATTTATAAATTTCGTGAAACTCGCCGTCTTTCTCTAGACAAGGAGGAGCAGGCCCGCCAGAATTCGGCGATTCGAGTGGGGGAACACGTGCAACAACCTGCAAAACGCGATTTTGCAACAAACAACAACGAATGCAATTGCGAAAATCGAACGGGTGCACTTTGCACTTTTTACTCGTTCGGTGCACCCGATGCACTCGATGCAGTCGTCGTAAAATTAAAAACCCGAGATGCATCATCCACCACCGGATTAATTTTTTTGTTTTGGGACAAAGTGCATAAGAGCCGCCGAATTCGAGTCGATGCGAATGGGAGAGATAAGATGCGTTTTAATGGTGCACCGAGATGCACTTGCACCGCTGCATTCCCCGGGACGAGAAACCAAATCTGGCGAGTACAATAGCTGTTCCACTTGGCGTATGATCTGGACGTACGTACACTCTGACAGGAATGCAGAGAGGAGAGAAGGTGCATGTTTATGGAATTATTATGGCGTACACGTCACATGTTCAAGTGACCTCTGCATACGGTATTCCAAGTGTTGCGTGCAAGAACTGCATAAACCTGATTGGTAAGTTGGTGTAATTTGCAAGGCAGGTTTGTGGAATTCCTCGCCAGTTGCAGGATAGGTGCAAGCTGGGGATTTTTTTCAGATTGGCACTTCTGTTTTATGGTAATTAGTTCGAGCTGGTACAGGGTGGTTGGCGCAGAGGCGGCTGGAAGGATTTTGGTCGGGGCCACTCGATTAATTTATGAGAGGCTGTGTTAATAAATCGGGGCGGAAAATCACCGCGATTGACCCAGATTGCAACAAATTGCAGATTTTACCAACATGGGTGATGAGGGCAATATGGGACAAGGGGCGATGGTGGTGCCCCAAATCTATCGCTGCAACTTTTACAACTTTCCAGAAGAGATTGAAAATGTACAAAGCAGTGGCGTAGTTAATATGCGGTAATGACGTTCGAATGTTCATAATAATTTTGAAAATCTTTTATTTTCAAAATTTTCAAAATGCTACTAAATGAAACAGAAACTTAATATTTGTAATATTCTTTGTGTTTTGACTTATGAAAAAAGACAAACATTTTCAGATTTTTTTTCTATGAAATGGACAACACAAAATTTCCAAAAATTTTTAATTAGAGTAATAAAGGTCTGGCTCTCATTAACTTTCGCAGATTTTGGTATTTTGTAAAATTAATTGTTGCTCAAAATAAAATATCTACTGGGGATAATAACAACCTGATTCTTAAACTATTTTTTTAAATTAATTTCGTCATGCTGTATATTTTAAAATAATTCAAATTTTTGAAAATTTAGACGAGAGTCTACAAATCTCTGCAAATAATTTTTTTTAAGTGATGATAGATCTGACTTTTATTCTATTGACTTTGAAATAATTAGTTTTTGGTTACAGATATTTACAAATTTGGAATTCTTCGCAAGTAAAACAGAAAACTGATTTGTGTTGTTCAAATTTCCAAAATTTTGGATAATTGCTGCAATAAAACATTTCAATCGTTATACCGCGGGAAACAAAATGTATCAAATAATCGCTGTAACTTTTTAATTTGAAAAATTATGAAAAAATGTTTAATATAAAAATTGTTTGGTTTATTATCATGCATGACGTTCAACAAAAATTGTCAACATTCTTGATATTGCATTTTATTACTTAATAAGTTAATTTTATCATCTTTGTTTTTTTTTTTAATTATATTCTTTTTCCCCATAATGGCAAAACTGTATTTATGAATACAAAAAGATACGCTTGTTTGAAAATCACACAAAAAATGTATGGGTGTTATTTAAAAAACCAAAGTTGGTTGCCATAGCAGCGAAACAAAAGAAGATAGGAACAAACTAGAAAGACCAGATGATGCAGGATAATACACCAATCAACTTTTATATTAAACATTTTTTCATAAATTGTCAAATTAAAAAGTTACAGCCAATATTTGATACTTTTGTTCCACCCTGTATGTAGTTCTTTAATGAGTAAAGTAAAGACTTAATACTTACTAAAATTCATTTTTGAAAATAAAGAAAATATTTTGATTTTTTTTTTACATTAGGTATGCCACATTCATTGTGAACAAGACATTGAAAAGATACATTTTAAGGCTGAGACAGAGCTCTAGTTCTAATCACTATGATTTCAATTTTCAAAAATTTAACAAAATTTAATTTTGTTTTGATTCTTCACATTCATCTTCAAAAATGGAAAAACAACTGAAATACGTGCACTCTGTAACACTTAATTCTAGGAAAACCCCAAAATTATTCTTGTCGGAATACTTTTTTTGTAAAATTTTAAAAAATCTAGACATTACTTAAGTCTTTCGAATTGAAACTTAAGAAAAAATTCAAAAGGCTTTTATCAAAAGAGGTCGTTTTAAATTGGATATTAACAAAATTGCACACTTTTATTTCGACTTAGATAGAACTGTGATTTTTGTACCAGGTGGTTCCAAAATTTTCTAAAATTTTACTAAAAAATCCTTCAAATTCACAACGCAACAGTGATTTGAAGAGTAAACCAGAAATTTAATATTTGCCGGTTCATTTGTGAAAATCAAAAAATTATTGAGGTTTTTTTCAAAATTTTGACATATTTAAAGTACCTAAACGAGACATAGTAACATTAATGTAGCTGTTTCAAGTCTTGAAATGTAACTCTAGTTCAGAAACAATCGCCAAGATTCTGTTGCTACATTTGAAAATTTTGAAAATTTAATTTCTTTGCTAGTCCTCAAAAAAAATGAACAATTTTTGAAAATTACAATTTAGTCGTAAAAATTCTTATCGTGGTCTAGGTTAAAATGGTATTTCACCCAAAACATCTATTTCCATTCTCCTGAAAAAAAATATTTTCTGTCACAAGACATATTCCAGATGTCAGACAACGTCTTTAGCACCTCTCAGATTTCCATTATGACATTAGATACGTTTGAAGGAGGCAGCATCTCAGCCATCCCCTCGACACCCCAAACTTTCCCAAGCAAACAAAATCATAAATTACGCCTCCTTAAATAAACCACGAGAACAACCCTAATGAAAATTATGAAACACAACCCCTCGACTTTTTCACCTCGCCCCAACACTATCGATTTTGATATCATTGTTCTTCCCCGAATCGCCAAGTTTACGAGAAGCAGCTTCACGTAGGAAAAGATGATTACACATACGAATTTCTATCGGAACTCGGTATAAAAGCAGATGAGGCACACATGTCCTGCAAATAAAACAAAATTTATTTGCAAGGATAACTGATCTGAATCGGTGAGTGTATCGGTCCTTTACCTGCCCCGGGTGGAGTAATTGACCCATTTTCTCCCCGGCGGGACGGGCTTATGATATTGTGTGAGGGGCGAAATTATTCAGATTTTTTGTGGCACTCCTAAGCGAAATAAAGCATTTAAATGCATGGAAGAATTTTACAGTCCCTTGGAAGGTTTCACATTTCAGAAAAAATTTAGAAAGTTGGTCCGAATGAGGCGCTCAGGTGCCGGTTTTATAAATAGCTGGAGAGTCCCGATGGAATAAATTTATTGGGCCGTTTTTGATAAGTGAAACTTAGAGATATGCCGATTTTCGATGATTTATGCGTACGCTTTACGACTTGTTTATCAATTTAATGAAGTCGTGTTTACGTAACGCGCGTCTGGACCGGCGACTCTGAAGGCGGCGCATTCCGCACGACGAAACGTCGCTTTTTATTTTCGCTGCGCTCACATCGTCCAGTTATGTCGCTAATATCGGCTTAAATGGCAAGTCTTGGCAGGAGGAGAGGTTCGTGGGCTTATTTTGACACAAATAGCATGAAGTTAGTAGACGCTAATGCTAATTTACAGCGATTGCATCCAGTTTGCCGAGACACGAATGGCCGCCAGTTTTATTATGTATGCGGAATGGGGAAAAGACAAGGTTTTAAATTAAAATTTAAATAAAATGTCTGCATTTTGTTGCTTTGCTCGTGTTTGACTCCAGCGTCTCTCCGGAGGGTTATTGCTTTTTATAAAATAAAACTAAAACATTTTATGTTCGGGTAATGAACGAAATCGGATTAGGCCGAAGACGACGCTTGCATCCCGAAGATGTGCACCAGGGAGGGGCGAAGGATTTAATCTGACAATATGCCACCGGCGATACACCGCTTATTAGGGCCGCTCGAAATGAGAGCTTTAAATTTAAACCTTATCTCTTTATACCCTATTAAAGAAAGCAGTAGGAGTTGTCCACCGCTGACATGACAAGTTGATCATAAAATGCTCGTAAAAGTAATTTTATGATTTGGATTATATTCGCAAATCCATCGCCCCATATCATATTAGGCTAAAGCTCGTGTTTACCTTCGAAGTGCAACGATTTGCATCGAGACAAAAAAATTACAATAAATTTCACCTGATCCAAAAAAGAATTAATCGAAGGGGAAAATTGTTTGCAAAAAATTCCACTACACTCTCGTTATCGGTGGAGGTTAAAAATAGAACCAACAAAATTTGTTTTTTATTTTGACCAACGCGACCTCGACCACGAGTCGGTGCGTATTTTTAATAATTTAATTGGAATATTTTTAAAAGTTATTATGCTCGGTCCAGTTGAAAAATTGAAAAATATTTTGTCGAAAAATTACAAATATTTTCTCGAGTAAGTCTGCGACTCGTGCTTATTTCCGCAACAAAAACACTCTCGAGTTTGGAAAAAAATTTAAATAATTCATCCCCCAAAGAGATTGTAAGCGAAGATTACCGAATATCAAAGAAAGTATTTTATCTTTCTAGATTTTCAAAAATAAAAAATATACTCCTTATTTTCAGATGTCTACAAGCAAAACAAATACAACTGATATCTAATCTTGCAAGAAGACTTTTACAAGACAAACCGTAGGTATCTACTTTCATTTTTTATTTTTATTTTAAATGTTTTTCGAAAAGTGTGGTAGATGTTTTGGATTTTTTCATGGGCTATGAGTCATATCTGCGCAAACGACGAATATCGGTCTCAAGTAGGCGCTACAAACCGACCGGAAAACATCGTTAGTGTCGTCTCTCTCGATTATTTGCATGTAAAGTAGTCGACGTTTTCAGTTCTCATTTACACTGGTTTATCGCTCCGCCTTCGCGCAGATATTTCCAAGGTCACAGCCAATGAGAAAATCCAACACTTCTGCTGAGGAGATTTTTCTTAATAAAACTACATATTTTCATTTTTTCTTGCCTGAGATCTCTGTATTCTAGCTTCTCCATATTTCTATTATGGAAAACATCATTTTTATTTTCCCAAAGATCTAAAATGGCAAAACACAAAAAAATTTCAACTAAAATACCTAATTTGATCTTTTTACTTTAGTTTAGAGAATGTATCTTACTTTTTATAAAAATACTCCAATCTGGATTTTTTTTAAACTCTGTAAACGTCCTCAAGATCCAAACTCTTGAAAATTTGAAATTTTGTTTCGTTGTCTTAAAATCAATTGACAACTTTTTTTTTGTTTAACACTGGAACTAAGTACAGTTGGTTGCTAAAAAAACGGGAACTGTCAGAATAAAATTGGCACATTTTTACAATTTTTTCATAGTGTGAAACCTTCTTATGAGAAATGGGTTATAATTATGGTCAAAATTCAATGACATTTTTAAAAATTATTTGACAAATATTGTCAAGTAGACAATTAATTGACAAATGGATAAAACCAAATTTACATTAGGAAAATTTTCATTTCCGGTTTTTTTTGCAACCTTACTGTACCTCACATTTCAAACAACAAAAATTCTTTCTACCTCAGATAACCGAAAACAAGATTTTTTTCTCTCGCACCTTGAATCTACACCACAAAAATTCCTTCGTTTCTTCCAATTCTTTAATTAAACATTTCAACCTTCCCACCGTCATAAAAAATAATAAGTGAATTTTTTTTCGTGCATGCCCTTGCGCAAAAGACTTTTCACAACGAAAATCGAACACTGTCATTTAAAATAAACACATTTCAAGGCATTTCTTGGCGTGGAGGTGCGATTTCTTGTAGAATTTCCCACGCGCGCGCAAATTAATTTCCTTAAATTCTTGTTGTGGAAATAAGCACGAGCCGCAGACGGCCACAAAATCCTTCTCGGAAAAAAATCGGAAGTAAATAATTAATCTGTTTATTTGGTGATGGAGGTTTCTTTTTTTAATAAATTTTCTTTTGCAGCAATTTGAATAAATTGTAAAAAATAAATTGGGCACGCAAATTCGCCTTTCGGAAAGCATTCCGCAGCAAATCCGTCTCGTGCAAGGTCTCCAGTGAAGAATTCATGGAATTTTTTCCCGGTCACGTTCGACTCTAGTGATTATCAAATTCCCACCGTCGTCCTTATCGCCGTCCATTCCGGCAAACTCCGGTGATAAGCGTTGCGTTTCAATTTTCCCTCCTATTTTTACGGAGGCAAATGGTGGCGACCATGTGTGCAGCTGCATGGCCCCCTCGTTATATTTGGGATGTGAACCCGCCTAGCAGCATTACAGTCTGCCAGTATAGCTTCAGTTTCTCGAATCTCGACGCCATTGCAGAGTAAACAGCTCAATTCGCCGTCTGCTGTCTTCCGCAGGATAAACAAAGGCCGTGAGTAAACAAATACGAACATTTATAAACTTAGATTTATATTAACCAGACCGAAGCATGGCCCAAGTATTTCAAAACAAATCTGGACTGTTTTAAGGCCACGATGAAGACATTTTGTCTGCGCGCTCAAATCACAAACAACAATTTTTAATTATTCGAGATCGGCGGCGATAAATTACAGAAATAATGGGAAAGTCGAGTCGTTGACGTCCATTAATAAAAATATTCTAACCGTTTCTTAATTACTATATTAAGAAAAAGGTGAATTAATATGCGCACACACCCATGTCCGTCGAGAGCCGTTGCCAACCGTAATAAAACTAAATAGTTTGTCCCGGCAATGGTATTAGATATTTTGATATATTTAATAATAAAAAGCTAAACAGCAATCGTAAAGTTGTAATTTATCGTGGAGTTGCATCAAAACACAACGGTTCGTGTAAACACAAAATAAATTATTCCGTTTTATGCTAGGCCATTGTGGATATGAATTATGCCCGCTCGGAAAAATTCGAGTGAGATTCGTCGAGGTAATTTCGTCGTAATGAGCAAAGTTGGACGGATTAAGTCACTCACAATTTGTGACATCACGATGTGTGTAAAAAATATTACGAATTCAGAACCACTTGTAGCTTAAACACCTGGTTTGCCCATAAAACATTAAAGTTACGACTTTATGATCGATTTAGCAGTAAAGTAGTGGAAGTGTTTATATTCTTAACAAATTACAGCTACTTCGTAAAATATCTACTACTTGCTTGTTTGATACCTTTTCGTACCTAATTGTTCCAATCATTTCGTTGTTCTGGTTTGAGGGAGCTTAGGCTCAGCTTCCGTGAAAGCTTTCGTTCGAGAAAGAAAAGGTGAAGAGTGGAATTTTTTGAATGTGTGGAAATCGAGACGTTTCTATTATTATCAAGACAAAACACATATCTCCGGATTTAATTAACAATTATTTAGATTTCTCACAAAATTGGGAAAATGTTTTGTTTGGGAAACAAAAAGTGATTCTTTTTGTCAGAAGTAAATTCTTTTTCTTTAACGAGCATTCTAACAAATCGAAATTTAAAATTAGAGAATCAAATAAGAAAAGGGACTGTTTCATCCATTAATTCACAGTTTCCTGACTGGAATTTGTTAATAACGTAATTTAACAAAATAAACATGTTGTATCTGACATAATTTAATATTTATTTGTATTAATACATTCTTGTCGGTTTTGTTTCACATTTTATAAATAAAGATGTTATCTAATACGTCCAATTAAAATTAAATACAGGTTTTTGACAGGTTGATTTTCAACTTTGTGCGTCTCTAAATAGTGAGAATTAGATGAAATATGTGCTTTGCAACATTTAAAGAAGTTCTTCTCTGGTGGTCTTTATTATAAAAATATTTGACGAAGATAAATTTCTAAATAAAGTTTTCTTTAGACTTTCAATATTTCAGTTAATTTTAGAAAATGAAATAAACGTAACATCGATTTCTAATTGTTTGTTTAAAAGTGCTTGAAAAAACATTCTAAAATATTTACTTTGAAATATTTGTGGTTTAACCTCTTTGCGATCTGACATGTCTTAAACCCATCGAAATTATTGATGACTTATTGATTTCTTTCCCCAATAAAGTGGAGTAACAACAATTTATGGTTTCACACAAATATGTTAAAAAATATTAAAACCATCTATGCAATATTTGTAGATAAAGTTCTCTTTATAAAAACATACCTACCTACACCTTTTGATTAGCTCCTTTAAATAATTTTTAAAAGATGAAATTCTTCTAAAAGAAAAAATTCCTTCGACTTTTAGTAGATACACTTTCGAGTTTTCCATTTCAAAAGGAAAAAATGTGGCCCACTAGGTTTTGCTTTTTAATAATTTAAAAATAATTAAAAAATGGCAAAATACTTATTTTCTTTGAAATATCTGTATATGATGTTCTCTTCTCTCTGAAGTCCTTAAGGCTCTCTATATTGTTTTAACGTTCTTTTGTCTCGATTACGCACTTCAACAGTTTATTATAATGAATGCGTATAATAAAAATATTTGTAAAAATGAATCGTCTTTTGGGGGTTTTCAAAATTTTCACATCTTTCTTAGAATTTTTTCTCTCGCTCAGGTTGATTGAAAATTTTGAATTTTTTTCACAAAGTTTCAATCTATTTTTGATATTTTGTAATTTGTAAAAGTGGTCATAAAAACTTAGAGAATTTGAAAAATCGAATAATTTCTGTTAAGAACAATTAAAAAATTACTTTGCGAAATTGTTTTAAAATATAACACAAATATTTCCTTCGAAATATTTTTAGATACCTAGAGCTTGTCGTATTAGTTAAAATTTAAAGTAGTTACCTAATAAAAATTGTTTTCTTCTTGGAAGCTTTTTCCTGATCAGGAATAGAAATCTTGTATATTTATTTAAGAGAAAGGTAAAATAACAAGACCTAATTTTTTTATCGGATAAATTTTTCAATTTTACGATAACTTTTTGCTTTGACAATTCTACGACTTGAATTTGGGCATTTTTATTCTGGTTAGACCCGAGAGCTTTAGCTCGAGGGTTAAACATTTGAATAAAAATGCCCAAATTCAACGAGTAAAATTATCTAAAGCAAAAATGTTTGAGTGAAAATTGGGAAATTTATCAGATTTAAAAAATTAGGTACGTTAATTATTTATTTATAATACTTACATTTATTAAAAACACAATTATTGAAAACAATTTGAGAATCTGACAGAAGTAACATGCAATTTTATCCGCTTTTGACAGAAGACAGACTAACAAGGCGCTTTATCCGCGATAAACATTTTTGATTGGATGAAAGCAAGCGCTCTGATTGGCTGAACTCGCACGTTTGATGTATGTGGGAATTAATCGAAATAAAAGACACTAAAACAGTTTTTTTTGCAAAATTTGTAGATATGGAGTTCCTTGAGTTTCTTTAAATTGTTTTAAATTTCGTAGATTTTTTTCTATTTCTTCTAACAATCAAACAGTTTCTGTTTTGAATTACACAAATTTTTTGACTGCTTAAAATATTCCTAAAATGTTGTCGAGAAGCGAAAACGTCAGATTTCTTTCCAACTCTTTGCCACTCCCTCACCTCTTTCGAATAATTTTTCCCGTCACGTCCTTTTGGAAAAAATTGCCTTAAGCCCCTCCGGGCGCCTTTAAATATATTAAAATGATAATCTCATTCCACGTCGAGTTTACGGCCGTAAAATTTCGTTGGCTAATCTGCATTTTTTTCTATTGTAGAAAATGGTTGTTTTCCTGCGTCCCATAAAGCTCGAATGAAACACAAGCTCATTGCACACGGTTAAATCATGTCTTGTCGCCATATCGATCGATTATCCTTGTACAAGCTTCATAATTTCCGAAGTGCAAGAAGTTTGCCCTCCCCCCAAATTAATTAGCAATAAATTTTTAGTCGAGTTTAACCAAATTGGCTCCGAGCGAAGTAATTAGGAAGATCAGCACTCAGAAAAGTGACGTCAGCGACTTGGGTGGTCGTTTTCAACGGATACGTGAGCTGGAGGAGACGTCGAGGGAGGAACAAATTGCAAGTATTAAACTCTGGAAGCGATTTTACAATCTCGGGGCACCTTTTGATATGAAACCATCCGACCAGAGACACCGACACTAAAAGAAACTGACGCCGTCAGACTCTTTACTATGTAGATATCGAAGATAAATTACTCTCTCTCTCCGGGTATGTTAATGATCCTCCAGGACGATTCATTAATCACGCATTTACTACTAATCTGTTAATTTGAAGGTTCCCACAGCATGATCGCCCATTGGTGCGCGCAACTCCACACTACCAACACGACCGACACTTTTTCCCCGTTCTCTCACCCACGGGGGCTTTGAACACGGGTATGTATAATTTTTTCGTCGTCCAAAAATCGCTTATTTTTTCTTTGTAGGTAGTGGAGGCGAGTGGCGATAAAAGGCAATACGGGTTTGGTGCAAGAATGCGGAGATAAGCGCTGGAATTACCAATTATCAAGGAAACTCGATGCAAAATACATAAATCAAAAATTGAATTTCCACGTGTCCTGCACGGCGAGTAAATGACTGTATGATGGAGAGTATTTGGGGAATGGAGAGGTATTGATTTGTCCTATCATAAATCGGGTCTATTAGGTCTCGTCAGGTGATATTTCGCTGAAAAGGAGCAGATATCTCTGGCTAAAAATAGAAAAGTGCTGGAATTTTCTCGGTGTAGTCTCCTTTAGCATTCTTGTTGTGAAAATCTAGGATCACATTTCAACATACATATTTCAATGTTTGTTAGATGACAATTTTTATTGCTTTAGTTGTTTGTCGAGTGTTATTGAAGGAGAAAATAGACAAAATGCCTCAGCTATTTTTGTAAATACATATGAACATATGTAATATTATTTTAGATATACGTGGGTAGAGGTGTTGGATTCTCTCATGGGCTGTGACCTTGAAAATTACTGCGCGAAGGCGGAGCGATAAACGACGAGAAAGAGACGAAACTAACGTAACGAATGACGATGTTTTCCGGTCGGTTTGTAGTGCCTACTTGAGACCGATATGACTCATAGCCCATGAGAAAATCCAACACCTCTACCTACATAGTTTGTATGATTACGTGCAAGATCTACTCTAAAAAATTGGAACAAAAAATCTTTGAAACTCTTTAATGTTGTTGTTTGGATTCTAATCTTAATTTGATTGATCCTAAAGATTCTTGTCGTTTAAAAACACTGTTAAATATTTTTTTAGATTTGTATTCAAGTTCAGTGTATTTGTTAGAAATTTTTTGACTTCATAAACTTCAATATTGATATTTAGATTTTCTTGTTTTCACTGCATTTTTATTACATTTATTCTTCGCACATCTGCAATAAACATCCAATAGAAAGCTTGCATTTTAACCATTTAACAACATTAATAAGAGCATATTTTGTCTTGCATGCCATTGCCTAAAGCATTCTTCGTTCACTGTCACATTGCTGGTTTGACATTTAGAAAAAATGTATCTCCTTGAGTAATTATTTGGTGTGATTGTTTTGTCGAAACTTTCATGTGCAAGTGAATTAATTTCCGTATTTTTTTTTTCGTTTTTATTCGCACTTTTGTTTTTGTTCTCCTCTGCGACTCGTGCTTACAACAAAAGAAGAACAAAGCAGAAGAAAGAATTCGTGAGCTCAGACAAATTTTCGGATATAACTGAAAGAAGATGTTGTTTTTGATGCTTTTAGTTTGTTTTGAATTTGGGGATGACACTTTTAAGGAATCAACGACTGGACACAAAACTTAGAAGATTCACGTTTCGTAAAAATATCAAGTTTTTGTCTACTTAGTTTTAGTTTTTAAGTTAATTGAGTAAATTGTAAAACTCAAAAATTAGCAGCAAATCTGAAACAGAAACTTACAGTACTAAATTATGATATCTTAAATTGTCATTCTGAAATGAACTAGGTATACCTATCTAAAGAAATATTTGTCTTACGATTACTGTAAGAAACATTCCTGCATTTTTATGGTATCTAGGTTTTGCTCTTGGCGATATTAATAATGGCAATAACAAATCCTGACCCAATCGATTTGGATTTTATTATTAGTTTAATTTAATGGAATGTAATAAAATAGTTAAGTTATGATTTAATTAAGAAAGTTAATATTAAATTTAAAAAAAATTCGTTTAGATTAAAGAATGTTATCCCAGTAGTAGTCCTTCTCGTTTGAATTTTAATTTTCAAATTTACCTAAAATGCAAAATACCAAAACAAAAATACCTATATGACAGTCATTGTTAAACTTGAAAGAGAATCAATATCACTCAGTTTCTTTTTTTAATTTTAATTTGCAGTTTCTTCAGATTTTTCTTTGGTTTAAACAATTCAAAAACTAGCGTCAAATTTGAAACAGAAATTAAAATGTTATCTCCTGACATGGAATAAATTCCATTTATGGAAATATTCCTTTTCCACTGTAATTAATGTTAATGTAATTAAATTATTCATATTTTACGTACTAAATCAAAGTTTTGCTTGATGCGTTATGATTATTATGAATGAATCTCATGAAAACATTTTTTTAAGTAAATTCAAATGATTTACAAGAACCTAATCGACATTTCTGTCTTGTTCTTTGAATTGTTCTTCACACACTTGAACAATGTAGTTTAATACAATTTCAGAAAAAAGACTGGAGTTTTATTTGTAGTGTGCGTTTATCATCACATCTCCATTTTATCTGAGGCATAAATAGTCACCTTGAGAACATCAATTTCTTTTAATCTAGTCCAACTGCTATTTTAATTCTAATTAAGTAGATTAAATTAGCCATTCTGCAATAAATCACGGTCACCTTACCATCAGTTGTTTTGCCTTTTATGTGTAAAATTTTAATATCAAAAATTTATTCACACATAAAACCACAATCCAATTTTTGTTTCTATAAATATGCATATCCCCGTCCGCTCCGACATTGTTGCAAAGATAATTTCCATCGTTAATTTATGTCCGCGAATGCACAACTTGCACTTTTGCTCGGTGCTAAAATTAGACCTCGATTAAATAAAATTTTTCCTAGATGCCGGCGAATAATTAACGCATTGTAAAACAGTAACGCAATAACGTAGTCGTACTTTACATTAATTACAACTAGTTTAGCTTGTTTATCAAATGTGTACTTTAGTATTTAGTGGGGCTTAGTGCGTCCCAAAAGGTGGTGACGCGTAACGTTCATTAAGTTTAAATGCCTCGAATGCCTTAATTACCTTGCCTTCTTCCACCATACACATGCTGAAATAGAACAGTCGCCTCGTTAAACGAATTAATGCCGTAAATGCCAGATAGCCAAAATAAAAGTTGCCCCTTTAACGAGACCACCAGCAAAAATTCCTACACTAACTTTAATTGTTTGAAATTTTTTCGCCCCCTTTTTTACTGTTATCGTCGCTTTTTACCCAGTACAAACAAACTCCGTTCCAGGCGGGGTAATCACCTCCCACACCTGCAATGGAAATTGGACTTCAGCAAGGAAATTAACCGGAGAGAGCTCGAACCTGCTGCAATTTAATTAAGAAGAGGGAAACTGTTTTGCATTTCAATGGCTGAACGTCCTGTACATCTATTGTCTGCTGAATATATTTTCAGAGCATAAGGCTCAGCCGCCTCCATGTTGACGCTCTACGTGCCGTTTTAATTTCACAAAGGATGGGACTGACAAGAATGTTAATAACTCGACACCACCCCCACGCACATTTACCCAAATCTGTTAAGAAAATTCGCTCGGAGAAACGTATCGGACCCTCACCAGATTTAAAACCAACAGAAAACACGTGGAACCCATTGAAAAAAAAAAACAACTCGAAAACTATTTTTGTAACTTTAGACTGCATTCTAATAAAATGTACTTAAGCAAGGAGGGCTAAGTGCTTTGGGTGGATTAAACTGTTGCGACATCTATTTCTATTTTTTATTCCCCACATCCGAAACACAAAACGTGTATTTATAGCCGATGTAATTTCAAACTATTTCTATTTCGATTCGTTTCGAGATTGTCGAGACTGGGAGTGTCATCAAAAATATTTTTAGTGTGGTCTAAATTTACCAAAAAAAAAATCTCGGGAAAAGCGTGATTTGTCACTGGAAATTTGGCCCGGAAAATATTTTCGGGGGCTTTTGAACCGCCATCGATCTGTCAGGGTGCTGTCTCTCCGCAGCGCCATCTCCCCACCGGAGCCCGAACCGGCGCGTTTCGTCGGCATTGCACGAAACCTGTAATGCCATTTTAAAATCGTAACGTTCACAGAAAAATCTTAATTGTATTTTGTCAGGCGATAAAGCATTAACGCAATAATTTACTGTGCCACTAACGAAACCATAAAATCTCATTAAATTAAGACATAAAATTGCAATTATAACAAGAGTGTCATAAATAATAAAATTTTTGTGTTTTGTTTACATCAATTTGGTTTAAATTGCTATAAAAACGGTTTTGGTATGATAATCGCTTTAACTGCAATTAACCGAGTGATTATTGTTACGATAATAAAGCCAATTGGTTATGGTTCGGATAACTGGAAGCGTTTCCTCGTCTGCTTGGCCACGGCCAAATTGTTCTACCAAAAATTTAATGACTAATGACGTCTTCGACAGGCGTCATCGAGAGGTGCACGGAAGCGTCCAGTAGACACAACAAATGGATTAAAAAAATAAACAATTGTGTTAAATGTTTTATGTTAACATGTTTAATTGGCCCATCAAGTTTACATTTATGACAAATTTGACGTTAATTATTTTGATTTATTGCAACAATAATAAATTATTATCTGTAGCATAAAATGTAAAGTGTGCGCAATGTTGTATTAATCCAACAATATCATTTATGGCGTTCAGGTGTTTTAATTTTTATTTAAATCAAATCAATTTACCTATATTTATGTTTTTTTGTGTTTTTTTTTTTAAGAAATTTGTAACTTTCCAAAATTTCTTTCCAAAATGAAATAGTCAAAATAACATTTTTATGAAGATTTGGACGTTTTTTGATTAAAAAGTGTTGCGGCTTGTTAATTTGGGCATTAAGAGGAAGTGGATTTTTTACAAGACAGCAAAAATAACAGGTGTTCAATTGAAAAGTTCATGGAGTTGGCTTTGACTTTATTTTTTCATTTTAAAAGACAACAACATCGTAAATTAAATTGGTTAAACAAAGATAGCGACAAAGATCAAAGCCAATTTGATGAACTTTTCAATGGAACACCTGTTATAATTAATAATTAAAAAATTATCCAGTTTGTTGGTACTGGAAGGAGTAAAAATGAATTTTTAACAGAAACTGTAAAAAAAGAGATTTTGTAGTGTAGAATTAAAAATTGATTTTAATTTCTCGATTCTGATTCACAATTTTGAAAAAATGCTTTTTAACAAAAATTAAAAATAATTAAAGTAAATTTTATAGATTTTAAAATTAAAAAATGCACTTTCTGTCTATGGTCCTCCATAATTCTGAAAACAATTTGTTGATACATGGTGGGGTTAAAAAAAAAGAAGGAATGTATAACAAACTATCGGCTGTTCATTAATTTATCCTCAAAGTAGGCGTTGAAGAGTCGATTGTGAACGCACCACGGATTACAAACCTTGGATAAGCTGTTTAAATCTAACCTCACTTTTTGCGTTGTTTGTGTTTTTGCTCAAACTAACGAGTGGTGCGTTCACAATCGACCCTTCAACGCCTACTTTGAAGATACATTTAAATGAACACCTGATTTTTTTTGCAATATTGACAATTTGTTGTACCTAGTTTTTAAATTGTGTTTCAAAATGATGAAAATAAGTTATCTAATTTGTTAACAGTTGGTGGTGTTTACAAAAATATAAATAGAGAAAAAAAAACGATTAAATTAATTTTGTAGAGTTTGAGCTGCCGTATTCAAATTGTCCAAAATTAAAAAAAGATTATGGATATTAAAAAGCTGAATTTTGGACAAAATCTCAAAATAAATATCGAGTAAATTTATAAATTGGGGTCATTAATTTAAAAAGAAAATCCAGTCTGTTAGTACTTGGTGGGCCAAGGAAGAAAGAATTTTCAACAAAAACTCAATAAAAAATATCTAATTTGTTAATAGTTGTTTGTCTTAAGAGAAAAGACTTTTGAGAAAAAAAAGGTAATAAACTAGAATTTTTGTAAAGTTTAAGCTACAGTTTTCAAATTGTCCAGAATTTAAAAAAATGGATTTTTAACGAAAACTCGGCAAAACAACAAATAAATAGAGCTAAGAGCTTGTCTGTGTAAAATTGAAATTTTATTGGAGTTCTTGAACTATGTACTTATTTAATACAATATTTTGGGGATAGATTATTTGATGGAAAATTAAACAAGACTCAAAACAAAAAAAGAAGTAAATTAACTAAATTTAAAAATTAAAATGAGCAATTTTTAAATTTTTGTCAAAATATGACAGGCCGTGCGTGAAAATAAATTCTTGTCCCGTCAAGTTTCTAATTTACTAGTTTATGACAGTCCAACAAAAAATTATTTCCACCGAAGAGACGATCTCCTCGATAACCCAATCAATCTTGGTCCGTTCGCCCCTCTCCCTCCCCTTCACTGTCGTTTGTTTTTTTTTTCCTTCTTGGAAGCATCACAAAGAGCCTCGGATATTCCGAATAGTTGACTCCACTTTACAATACCCAGGTCATTTAAACAGCAGTCCCTTGCATAATCTTGGCATATTCAAAGGGTACTATCAAAAAATATAACCTTCGGAAATGAAAACCCCTGTCGTAAAATAAGGGTGAAGGCGTATGGCGTGTTCAGCATAACAATGCCTAAATTTAGATACGCTTTTGCTTTTCGCAAAATACCCTTTTACTTTTAGGACCTAAATCTTATCTCTGCTTTTGCATATGGCCGTCTTTATTGCGACGGAATTCACCATCGCAGCTTCGAATTTTCCAATTTAATTCGATCGCCACAAGGCTGTCGATTTGCATAAGTCGATAAGTCCGATAAAGTCGCTTATTTACGATTATTAAGAAAACACGCACTAACACTTGTACGGTTTTAATTTAAAACCTTGCTCTTTCTGCGCGATAAGTGCGACTTTTTACATTACTAAACCGGGGCATTAATCCAACCTTAAACAGTGACAGGGCATAAAAATATTAATTTACAAGCGGTGGCGCGCCCCACCTGCGACCACCTCCAAAAACACAAATTTCTCCAATTTGCAAGCGCGGACAAATTATTTTGGCACATAAATCACGACCGGAGAAGCCACCGGAACAACGCCGACTGAATTATTTATCTAATTGGAATTGTGTAAACGCGATTTTTTTTTCATTTTTTTCCCACGCATATTTTCACGTGACGCGGCCATCAATTAAAACGTTGACGGGGGCAGGATCGGGGAGGCCAAAATAAAAATATTCCAGGCGAATGCATTAGATAGTATAGTTAATGAAGCTGGTTGACATATACGAGTTCTGAAACCAGAACCGCGCCTGATAAAACCGGCTGTATCAGATAAATATGTCAACAAGGACTCCGCCTTGCCTTTCCAATTACCGAGATGCCGCAAAAAGAACAAAATGTCGACTCACCTAAGATGGCCGGCCAAGCAGATGGGAGATAACTTATGAAACGTCTTCTTTACTCCATGCTTGTTAGTCGGGGGATCTGGAATTTTTCAGTCCTAATTAGCTTCACACAACATGGCTATCGCGCCGATTTCGATACCTCCATTTCGCGTTACTTAATAAAAACACTATAAATAGCCCTTCATTTTCTTGAGTGTTAACAGAAATGTACGCCCAGCCGGATTTTATTACCCTTGACTTAATTAGAGGCTTTGTTTGCGTCACCCAACACAACTCTGCCCCGACAAAAATTTTCTAGAAAGAAATTTACCGCCACGATTAGACACCGATCAGGATCACCAATCGAACAAGATCGATTGAGCATTTTAAATAAAAAATATGAATCAGTTGCTGATCCTTCGGGGCCCAGATGACGGCCGTAAAATCGATTTAATCGAGATTTTACGATTAAAAGAGAATTTGTTAACTGAAATCCATTTGCATATGTATGAGCCTGGAATTATTTTAATACAAAGCCGAAACGTCACAGGATCTGGGGGAACATCTCGGCCACAATTTCAGTAAACAAGTAGGAACAGTGAAGTGCCTTTTTATATTTATTTTTATCGGGGAATGCCTTACATGTTGTCACGCCTTACTGACATAAAACTGTACTTATTTTAGTCCACGTTATCTGTATACGTGCGGACCGTTTCACATTCTGACACCACGTTTACAATATACAGGATATTATAGTTGTCAAGCTCTGCAATAATATTGTTAAGTTTATGTATTCTCGGCGCACCTTAAGAGCAAATATATTTTTAATTTCTGCTCCGAGGCTGTAAAACGGGTGCTTGCCCTCCACCCACAGACTGCTCCGCAAAAAATATCTATAGGTGGTCCGAGGAATGCATCTATTTGGATAAATATTGACCCTGAAAGGGAAGTTTCTAGGTCAGCGGCGTGAAATGAAAGTGTTGCGATATTCGGTGGTGAAAGCTGACCCTTTCCAATGGGGCGTAATTGATTTCAGGGCCGATTGGGGTGCGACTGTCAAAACATTGCCAGTCCATGCTGGGAACCGAACAAGTAAAATTATGCAACGGTGAGATTAGTGGTTCGAGACTTTTAAGGTAACGTAATCTTCATAAATTAACACAAATTTTTGGAAATTTGAATTTTATCTCGACTTAATTATACCGAAGATTTTTTTAATTGGTCTCACCTGTACGCCAGTCATTTCGGAGAACCCACGATGCGTTGGTTCAAATAAATTAATGGAACCCGGAGAGAGTCAATCGTCGAGCTTTTACCACCAACGTATTCTTCAAATTTAAATTACGTTGTCGTGCTCCACGCACCGCTCTTGATTCTGAATATTCTAACGGTCATCCAGTTTAGTTTTGCCCGTTTCGTCGATATTTCAAAACCGAAAGTGCTTTGGAACATTTTCGAGGAGCTTTTTATCGGTCCGGATAAGTATTTAAACGAGCGTGGGCTTCAACTAATTAGTAATGTAAGTGTCAGTTCTGTGCTGTTGGTTTTGCTCATTAACAAGGTGTCACGGTGTTTGGTACATAATTAATTTTTTGCAGGCCACGGTACAGAGTGTGCAAATAAATAGAAGCGTGACGAATGGAATTTTCTAGCGAAAGAGTGGAGTTTGTTGGAAATGTATATTCGTTGGCAGATGGATAAATCTGTGTCCACTTAGTCGAGGCATGCGGAAAATCGCGTTTAATTTGGTTTGCGTAACGATGCATTTTCACGCGGGCTCAGTAACGGTGGATAAAGAGAAAATTATCGCCAATGATTAAACAAACGAGATAAATTTTAATGTGTCCAATAAATATGAATTGATTTATGGTGGTTATCCTGTTCGGCGCTTCCTGGAAAGCGCGACCCATCTCGTTTTTGCGTCCCATCCGTTTTACGATCCTGTTTGTTTGCTTCCTCGTTTCGATAATTCCCCGCGAAATGGACGCCATCTTCGTGCGAGTCGGAAAAAATTCCGGCTTGGAATTCAGCCAGATATTGCAGCAGTCTCTCTAAAAAGCTCCGAGATAGCAAGCATGTCTTGCAATTTATTTTATTCCCGGAATCCATTCCAGACTCTAAGCACGTAGTTAAAGCGGCAGACGATAGTGGTCTTTGGGGGCGGCGGCGCAAGGTCGAGTTTCGCCTGCCGCCGCCGTATCCTTCTATTGGATCGTAGATCAACCGGGCCTGGTGCCTTGGGAAGGGGCGCAGCAGGGAGATCATGCCGTGCAAGTCTAGCGTAAACGATAGGGGATCGGACCCATGCACCAATGTGCTGTCAGACGGAGGCCATCTTGGTCTGTTCGGATCAATACCAGCCCGGGAACACGCTCGATACAGCGAACAGAGCAACGAACATGCGCTGGACGGCACACCCGTGGCCATCGAAGGATTTTTTCGGCCGGCGCGGAGCTCCAGCTTGACCCGCCGGGACTTCCACGGAGAAGGCTTCTTCTTCTCCAAATTCACACGACACGGCATAATTGAGTCTTTGATTGGAGCACCGCGCGAAAACACGACCGACCACCACTGACACACGAAACTGTGTCTTGGATTGATTCTAAAACTCCAAAACCTCGACCGAACAAATTGTCTTTGATTGGAACATGTAGAACGAAAAACGAGATCTCATTTCAGCATTCCGCAACTGATCAAAGATGTGTCCGAGATTAGACCGGACTGTGCTTTGCACAAAGTCAACAACAACAACATTCACAGACTGACTAGATTATTTTCTTTGTATTTTAAGTAAGGACTTTGCACTTAATTTAAATGTCTTTGATTAATTCGAACTGTACTGAGTTGAAAGATGATCCAGAAGAAATAATATATTTTCGTTAATCATATTTAGGTCTGGGATTAAATCAGAACATCGAATCTTTCAATTTGACATCCCAAGACTGTCTGAAATCTTGTCTGAGCTTAAGTCGGACTATCAAAAATTAGCGCTTCCAAATAAGAACTAGAAGTATCAACAAATCGATTGTCGATAATTATTTCTGGCGTTCAAGCAAAAGAAAATATTTTTGTGCGTTCAGTGATTTTCCAAAATTCTGTCTGTGATTGAACCGCACTGTCTAACACACTACCGAACATAATTCTGTCTCAAAAATAATATTTTTTAAAAAAACTTGAACCAGTCATAAATAAACTATTATTGTGTCTTAGCTTGGATAGCTCTTGATTTCTCGCTTGGACAAAATTGAAGCCGTGTCCGAGATTGAATCAAACTGTCAGCGTTCAGTGGAAATGATAAAAGCAGAAGAACTGATTGATGCTTTGTGATTGTGAAAAGGAAAAAATTGTATTCCACGGTCTACCAACTGAGATTAGAGCGCGCTGAAAAAATGATCGTCGCAAAAGACGGTATTTTAAAGCAGTCAGTTGCCACAATTGTGTCTGAGCTTGAGTCGCACGTAAAACTTGCACAATAAAGGTCAACTGCTCGCGTAAATCACGAGATAAGATGCGAAATAAATTCGAGCCAAAATATAAACGAAATAAATTATTAATTTAACAACTACGAAAACACAACATTTAAATTTCTCCCAGTTTATTTTTAAGACCAGTTTTAATGTCTCACTATTTGTTTAGTTAGTCCTTGTTCTGCCAATTTACTGTGTCTAATTCATTTTCTAACTCAGATAATTTCCAGCTGTGCTATAATTTGATTTGTTTTATTATTATTTTTTTATTTTTATTACGAGTGACGAGATTAGCTGTCAAAGGATTTTTTCCTAGAAAATGTTTCAAGGGCGTTGATGAATTAATTATCTTCCTTTTTTTTTAATTTTCCGCAGTGCACGTCGGCCTGATTTATTTCACCCAATAATGTAAGTCAAGTGATTTTGTAAGAGTTGCGAGCTTGGGTGTAATGGAAACACAACAAATCGTAAAAATCTAATTTCTATAAATTTTTATCTTTTGACACGACGAGCTGCGCTGGAAATATCTCTAAGAAAATGTCTCCCGTCGGAATTTACGATTTCTATTTTGCCTAGACTGTTCTTTAAATAAAAATCTTGACGAAAACCAAGGGAAGCAGGCGGACATCCTGGCGACGGAGGAGCCTTGACCAGGACAATTCGGCCTCATTTTGCATAAACTGTCACCATCAATCTTTAGCTAGTCCTTCGATTGTTATTGAACGTCCTCTCGATCAAAACACATTAGCATATCCTTGACGGTATTGCTTATCAAAAAATTCGACAATTAATGTGCAGATGTAAATTGAAACCTCGAAAATTTTCCACCTCGTCAGGTGTGTTGAAAGAGAATCTCAAGCGCGACACAGATGTCTGGTGATTTCCATTTTGTCTTGATAGCGTCAAATCGAAAAATGTTCGATTGATTTTTTTTTTAAAGCATTGTGGTAGAAATTTGGAAGGTGTTAAGTGCAGATCTATAAAAGTGGACAGCTACGAGGTGTTTACTCTTATAAATAAAAGAGAAGCAGTTCGGTGATATATGAGATTTAAAAAGGCGTTTTTTGTGTGTACTGTAACAATTACTGCTACCATAAAATTTAATTGATTGTTTGCTTACGTTTATCTAAACTTGAGCGGAAAATCAGAAGTCCGTTTTATATGTTTGCTCAAAAATTATACCGTAATTTACGATCCATATATTACTTTATGTAAAGAGGGTTGGTTTAGTGCGCTCCTCGGGGATGCCGCCTAGAGTTGCGCCCCACGTATAAAAATTTAAATAAACTTTATAAAATTCATCACGGAATTGACGTATCTTTTTATTATGTCTCTAATAAATTTTTCTCTCAGTTTTATTACGGCCGGCCAAAAAATGAAAACAACAACTATCGCGAAGAAAGGATGCTGGCAATCCGCCGCCCCCGTACGCAAAACCGCCGGAGTGTGGGGCAGTTGCTTCCGCGCCATTGAGCGCGAAGAAAACAACTAAATCCGGATGGACGGAGTACGGTCTGCTGGTTCAGCGAAAACGCTCAAAAGTCCAAAAAAAATTCGGTGAACGTGAGGTTATCTGGTGGAGAAGTCGCTTTTATGGGAGAGTAATTTAGACGCACGATTGCATTTCTGCTTAATAGCTTGCAATCTCGAAATTATGAAGCGAGTTTATTGAAGCGGAAAATGCGGAATGTACAGGGTGGCGGGGGGAAGAGTGACAGGGGGGCTGGGACTGCTTGCAAAATGCAACTCTAATGCAGTTATGTTTTTAATTATCATTTTGCTGCAGGCTCTGGAAATATTTTTTGAACCGTCGAGAACTGGTTCAAACTCTTTAATTATTTGACGTATTCTAGACAAGAGAATTTTGCTTCAATCTCTACAAAACATTTTTCTTTAACTCTACATGTGTCAAAATTAGTTCGCAAAAGTGTCTAAATCAACTGCCTGTCTTAGGCATTTAAGAAATCTGTTTCAATTTTCGATATTTTTAGACAACGACACAACACTACAAAGCTATACAAAAGATTTTTCTTCTACTCTTGTCCAGCTAATAATAGTATATTATGTTATGAGGAGCAAAAATGAAGTTTTATGGTAGATATTTCAAATGATTTAGCTAGTTTACTTTACAGCCGCTCATCAGCGGAGATAATAACTTCACGGACGCCCTCAGCGGAGATAATAACTTCACGGACGCTCCTCAGCGGAGATAATAACTTCACGGACGCTGGTCAGCTCGTTAGATGCCATGACAATGAAGTGACACTTTAGCATTATCAATGCAGCAGTGCAATGTCATATTTTACGGACGTTTGAAGAAAAATACAATTTTTGCTTTCGACAATTCTTTGAAAGAGTTATTTCTAATTATTTGAGGCTGCGACATATCTAGAAGCTCTACAAGCATTTTCCTTTGAACTCTTTGTCAAAAACTAGCGCAGAGTAAGTTTTAGTCAAATCAAAAATGATTCGCGCATTGTTGACATTTTTGTAAATTCGTTTTTAATTCTTTTGTTCCATTTTAAGTATCAATGGTTTTACTTTTGATTCTTTTAATGATTTTCTTTGCGATTTCTAATAATTCGACGTTTACAACAAAAAACTATTGTCCTGCAAGCTTTACAAAAAATGTCTCATTCAAGTAAGGATAATTCGTACTTTCAAAATTTGAAAAAAGCTGTTTGCTTATTTAATGGTTTAAGACTAAGATTTTTTTTTGTTCTTGTCTAATCCATAATTATTATTTTTTTTTTGTCAATTAACACTACCCTGAAACTTAACTATTTTCCTAGAAGCTCTACAAATATTTTCATTTTTTTGAATTCTCCTAAAAGCTTTGCTGAACATTTTCTTTGGACAATCTGTCAAAAACTAGTTCCTAAATGTGTCTAAATTATGTACTATGTCAATTTTTGACATAAAAAATTTATTTAATTATTTAACACTTAGACTATTTAGCTGGAAGTTCTAAAAAAGATTTTTCTTGAATTTAAAAAGTCCAACTAAATTTTAGTTTCGACATTACAGAACTATTTCCCCCAGAAGCTCTATAAACATTTTTCTTTGAACCTTTTGTGAAAAACTAGTTAAGAAAATATATATTTTTTTTATTTTAGACATTTAGATTTCGCTTTTCAACCTCAACACAAAACAAATACCGATTGTTTGTTTGACTTTTTTATCATATTTTTCTTTCCTTTTTGTACCTTTTGATTTGTCTCTTTTGCCATTAAAGGTACTAAAATGCCTCTTACTCCGACTTTCCTTCTTACTAAGTATTGTTGATTGAGGCTCGCAGACACCACCAAGATATATGACATATCGTAAAGCATACATTATTACACTTAAATTATATGTGTTATAATCAATAAATCACTTCCAGATCCTCGACAGGTAATTAATATACTGACCCGACTTAACTCGGAGCACATTAAACGAACTTTAACTAATGATCTAACAGGTTCGTCAATCATATTCGAAATTAAATTTTTATTGACATATAAAAGTTGTGTCAAATGTTTAGATGTAGTAGATAGGTTTATTGATGTAACAATATCATTATGGGTCGTTCAGCCACGTGCGAACTACCACACTAACGTGACAATAAAACTTTTTAATGGCGGACGTCACTTTACTCAATTTCTTCTCTAAAATCGCACATTCGCACTACCCGTTTTTTTTCCTCATCTCAAATTCATTCATAAATTATCAAACTTTACGGTGAGAAAAAAATTCGCTAATTAAGTGTACAGGTTGATTAACATGCAAAAATTATCTGTCAAAAGGAGCAAGTTATGGTCCCACTAAGCATAACAAATTAGTTAAATCGCTTAATACAAAGCGACGAACTGATAAATCTTTTATGTCAATTAGAAGAATTTTTTTGGGTTTATTTCCTGAAAAGGTTATCGAGGTAGAAAAAGTAGTAAAATGAGAAAAAAATTGTCTACACAAAACATGACGAATTCCAGTTTTTGTAATTATTCTTAAAAGAATAGTTTAATATCGCTATAATTTTTTTTTCATATTTTAAAGAAACTATAAATTGGAAATTGTTTTTCTTGTATTTAAAAAAATCTAACGTGTTAAATAAAATTCTGGTTGAATATTTCTTTGGACGATCCTTAAAAATGTTTATTAAAAATCTTCACTGATTTAATACAGAACAAAAGAGTAGGAAATTATGTTGGAAATTTTTAAACGGTAGTTTAACGACTAACCCGAATTTACTGAATATGTTTTCAAATTTTTTCTCTCGAGAACGTGATAATTTTTAAAGATTTTTTTTTACCAACAGTATCTAGATTATTATCTTCGCTGAATGTTCATTCTAGTTTAGATAATTTGTTACTACTTTTAATTTTCTATTCATCTCAAACAGAATAGTGTTAAATAATTATTTTTAATATTATTTTTCAAAAAAAAGTCAATTTGTGCAAGATTTAAATCGGAAAAATCGAAATATGTGTTTGGATTTTTTGTTGAAACTTTACAAGGTTGTTCGAGGAAAAATTTAGCAAAAACCAAGACCTGTAAACATTTATGAAGGTCTAAAAGCAACCATTGAGCTAAATAAGGAGTTTCCAAGGACGGTGGGTCATTGTCAGCCACTTTGAATATCCTTTGTAACGATCTGTGAATGTGCAAGGATATTTCTTGTGTTCTGGGCTGGTTGTAAAGTGTTTGTCAATGAATGAGACACGTCAAAAATGTATTTAATAAAAGTAAAGGAAAAATGTAAAAACGAGAAATGAATTGAATTAAAAATCATCAAAGTTACTTAATATTTAGATATTTTCCAAAGGTGTAAAACGTCGTATTTATAGGTTGTTACTCTTATGATAATAATAATAATTTTTAGTGGTGATAAATACGGTGAAATGCCTTTTTAAATTTTTTCGGAAACGAATGCCAAATAAAAATAAATCAAGCCTCCAGCAACAGATAAAAATTGTTATTTTGGGATTATGCAGATCGCCCCAAACTGGCACTTTTAAATTCATTTCAATAAATTATGATTAGATAATTTTGCGTTTATTGACTCACAAACTAATAAAACTTGGACATTTGCAATCGATTAGAATTGCAAACTAGCAACATACCTACATTCGAAAAATATTCAAAATTATTCAAAATAGGTATCGCGTCCTCGTTGTTGTTTGAATTAAACATCGCCGACAAATCCGAATTACTCTCTAAATTACACAAATAATAATTTGTATTTGCGCCGCCAAGATTTCCCCCAAAGCACATAACGTTATGGCTATCATAAAACCATTACCTATATGCATTGCTATTAAGTTAAATATTATTGCTTCTCTCTGCATCCGTATAGACGGCTGCATTCTCACTGATTTACGAGGAGGCCGAGTAATAAACTAATGCAATTTTCAGTAGCCATCGCCGCCTCCACCAAATCCGGGCGAAATTCGGCAGCTCCGGGATAATTTATCCCCGGATCATAATCCGTGGGAGTGCTTTTTTGTGTCGACGAATTCCACGTCTGCAATTACGCCGTTTTGTTAATGCAAACAGCGGCTGGCGATAATGAGGGAAAAAATGCTATGACTTACGACTTGTAACTTCATCTAGCTGAAACCTGAAAGACCAGATAGTCATCGCGGTTACATTGTTGCAAATTGCAATCAGACGGTTTATGTGTTACACGTCGTGCAGTTCCACGAAGAGGGAGGGAAAGGGAGAATGTTCACGTGTGGTGGTTGTAATGACCGCGAGTGGGTCGGCGTTTTATATACAAGTAGAGTCGGCCGTAAATTATATTCAATAATATTTATGAACCCTGCCTTCAGAATTCTGATATGAGATATATCTGGGGTTATCGAGGGGCGCAATTAGATGGCACGCAAGCCCCAATCGACGCGCTATCTGCGTGGAGGAAACGGCCCCGATTGCAAATTTTTTTTGACCTAGTGGGACACGTGGACGCATTATCGTGCCAACACTAATTTATTTCCAACAAAATGTAATATGCTAAACTATTGCGTCGTGCGAAAATGTCACTTTTTTCCAAATCTGCAGTGTCGTAATTTTTTTTAATTTTTGGCCCACACTTTCTTGTCGGATTTTTTTACAAGGAGGATGAGCGAAATTGTGTACGCCCATGCGAGCTTGCACTTTTACATAATCGAAAAAAATTAATTTACATTCTCGTGTTCGATGATTTATCATTTTTTTACGCTTGGAAATGCAGCGATTGCTTTTCAAACGGTTTCATTGTTGATTTCGACAAATCTGGAAATTTAAACGAATTTGTGGAGTTCTTGGAAGTAATAACTGATCGATGTTCATCGTTTTTTGTCTAAACGACATTTTAGTCGATGGCAATTTTTCATGTAAAATCAAAAATGATAAAAATACCTTTTCCATTAAATTTCGTTGAGCAATCTCACATACAGAGATAAAGGTTTTCAAAATTTGTAAAATATTCTTTACTTCTTAAACGATTTGTTAACTTGAATTGTATCTAAAAATTTGAAAAATTAGCAAAACGTACGAAAATGATAATAATGGAATTAAAATAAGACAAGAAGTCTCTAAGACACAATTTGTGATATTTTTATTAACCAAATCAAAAATAGTTCAGTTTTCTTCAGAATAATTTTTTCAGTATCTACAGAATTATTATGCTTGCCAAAATAAGATTTTTTATTGATACAATTTTAAGTGACTTAATTTCAGCAAATTTCCTGCAGAAAGTAGAGGATGTGGGTGGAATATTCTTCAATAAATTGTTTTGTGTTCAAAGCATTTTCTCCAATTCTCCAAAGCAATTTGCCCAAGAAATTTTTAAATTTTTTAAATAATTTAAATTAATAGGTAACATTTTCAAATACGACATAAACTAATTTGCAAAATGTATTTGTTAAAAGAATTTGTATATCTATTTATAAAATATTTTTTTATTAGGTATTTAAACAACAACATTTAAACATAAATTTGGCTAGTTTGTTGTAACTTTCAAAAATGAAATACAAAATATTTTAGGTAGAATTAATTATTATTTTATAAACTGGAATAACTAGTCGAATATTGTTCAAAATATTTCTTTCAATAAAAATGTTTATTGCGTTCTTCAAAGTACAAACTAAGTATGTTTATTTTTCGTACTTTTTAGACAATTTTAAAATTTTAAAAAACACTAGGTTGGAGGAGTTATTGGATTCTCTCATGGGCTGTGGCCTTGGAAATATCTGCGCCAAGGCGGAACGATAAACCAGTGAAAAATCTGTAAATGAACACTGAAAACGTCGACTTGAGACCGATATTCGTCGTTGGCGCAAATATGACTCATAGCCCATGAGAAAATCCAACAATCTTCAATCCAAATTTGGTAAAATTTAAATATAAAATATGGAAACTTTTTTAAATAAGCTTTTAATCGACTCACAATCGGTGTCAACAAAAATATCTTACAAAAAGTAGAGGAAGTGGCTTGGATATTCATCAAATTATTTTTTTTTCTTGTAATGAAAGCTATTTGACGCGCTGTTTTCAAGTTTAAACAATTATTCTATTTTTTTAGATAATCTCATTGTTGATTAAAATAATAATTAAGTAATAATTAAGTGATTAATTGCTTACTAATTTTCATTACAATGGAGACACCGTTGAAAATTATACATTTTCAAAGAAATTTTAAAACCATAAATTCAGGTGAATTAATTTTTCTAAATAAAATTAAATATTTTTAGAACTCAACTTGATCTACCAATATTCCGAAGGATGTTAAGGATTCTTAAATGTTTTTTATTTAAGAACAATCAAAAGACAATTTTTTATGAGCAACTCGACTCTTTTTATTTTGTATTAATTTTTTTATATTCAAATTTATTTGAAACGAAACGAAGGAGTCGTTAAGAGAAATGTTAATTTCGATGATTTTTCAGATACATTTCTCTTTAAATTTTTCGAATAACGTAGAATAAATATTTATTTTAAAAATGCAGTTTTCCGTTTATTTTTATGTATTTTCAATTAGACAGATATGCAATAAAAATTTCTGGTTCAAATGCCGCAAAATTGAAACAATTTATTCGAGAGCATTTTGTCCGACGGATTTTTTAAGTGTTCAAGAGTTTGCGACTCACCTCGAATGAGAAAAAAATCAGGGACCACTTCGCACTTGAGGAGGTTCTGAAACAGACGAAACCTCAAATAAACAAATAAATTTGGTCGAAAAAAAGTGAAATTTTACTTCTTAGACCAGTTAAAGATTTCGAGCGCCACGATGCGTATTTACAAAGCAAGCAATCATAATAAACCGTTGCGTTTTACGCGGTGCATCGGCCATAAAATTTTATTCGCGCGTTCCATCTATTAGAAAAAAATCCAAACCAATTAGAAAACTGCATGTGCGAGTGTGAGGGAGAAAAGCCGTCGATTTTCGCCGTACGTAAACCGTCCCAGATGATACCATTCCGCCTCCGAATACATTCGCAAACACGATAAACGTAAATATTCACAGGCTGTAGGTACTAAAATATGAAAACCTTGAAGAAAATTTACACTAGTTTTATGTGTGGTGCACGTGTTGCCAACCTTATGGCTGGAAACATTACCGTGAAATGATCAAACCCATTCGTGGTCAGCCCGCTCTCTGCTTTTTTCCAATCCGGAGCCATTTTATAATTATCGAGGAACGCCGGCCGCGTTCACAAATCTTAATGGAGATAATGGAACCGGTTTAACTGGCCAATAAACCGCGACAGCTCTTTTGACAAAAGCTGAAAAATCCGTGCTGAAAGCGATTTCACAACTTTAATTTCACATTTTAAATTGCACAACACGCGGACCTAATCGCGCTTTTTCAAATGGAAAACTTTGCATGCACCTTCGCGGGTTATCTAATACTTGGCGATAAATTCAACCGGCGAGATAGCGAACCGGCGATATTCTCGTTAAATAATTATGCACAAATACACCCGAACTGTGTACAGGATGTGTTCATTAGCGATAATGTCGGAGCGAGGCGCACACGTGAAATTTTTCGACGGATTATGGAAATTTACCCGGAATGCGTCCAGCTGGGGCCCCCTGCCCCGACCAATAAAATCCCACAATCCTGGATGGCTGTCTCTATAAAACTCTCATTTTTTATTAAGTTATTGTTGGGTCGGACCGGTTGCCGCTTAAGGACAACGAATATTCTCTAATTAAGCAGGAAATAATTAAGACGTTCCAATTCTGAAAGAAAATATTTCAGCTCGGAGCTCATTTAAATTTTAATCAGGACTTATGCCCCGCGAGCCTAAATGAACATTATTTTTTAACAAATTTTACGACGCCGGATTCCCACTGCTCAAATCTATAAAACACTTGCTTCGGAGCAAAACTCGTCTTGATCAGGCATATTTCTCGTAAAATACAAATTTTTTTATTGATGCTTTAATTTCAAAGGTTATTCAGCGCAATGATCTTGAAATTCGTATAATTTCTCTTAGTTTAACACGACACGACATTTAAATGTTTTCAAATCGTCCAAAAAGACACTGAAAGAATTAAAAATTAAATTCAATTATTGTACCTGCTATTATTACATATTAAAATTACAAATTTAAAGTTTTCTCAATCAAGTAATAACTTGCTGGCATGCTTTTATTTTCCGGAAATAAGGTACTCGTCTGCGACTCGTGCTTACAAAAAAAAACGTTCGTGAGTCTGGAAAATTTTTCAGAAATAATCCGTGCGGAAGAGTATGAGTGGAAATAATGGCAAAAAAATTAATTATTGGTAAAAGAATGAACAATTGGAACAAAAATAATCAAGAAATTGAGCAACAAAACAATTTTTTTTGGAGTAATTTTACTGCAGAGGTGTTACAGATTGATTTACAAAAAGTGTGTCTTTGTTTTCTTCATTTTTTGTGTCGAAGCAATCAAAATTGTTTAAAATAGATCGTGGAGTTATCTAAAGATTTTTTCTCGACGTTTTGATTACACGACATTGGAGAAAAATTCTTTGAAACGTTCTACACGAAATGATACTGATAAAATATTTGATAAAGAAGCTCAAAATAAATTTTCCGTTTTTGTAGAAAACCCAACAAAACTTCCCAATTTTTTTTCGTCGAAAGAAACAGTTGCATAGTAAGTTGTCATGAGCAAACAAATAAGAAGAGTTTTAAAGCTACTGTTTTGAGGTTACTAATTAATATATCGGGTGTTCATTTATTCTCAAAATTGGCCTTGAAGAGTCGATTGTGAACGCACCACTCGTCAGTCTACAACAACACAAACAACGCAAACAGTGAGGTTAGATTTAAACAGCTGAACCGTGATTTCTAATCCATGGTGCGTTCACAATCAGCTCTTCAACGCCTACTTTGAGGAAAGATTTAAATGAACACTCGATATATTTGTGGAACATCAAATGTTCTGTGGCAAATGCAAAAAAACGTGATTCTATATTTAATACGTCCTGTTAAAAAATGTAGAGAAAAAAATATCCTTCATCTCTTAGAACAGTAATAAAAAATCATTAACAATGCAAAAATATGTCAAAATAGTTAAAAATTTTACGTTTTGTGTAAAACTTAACAAAAACATATTCCCAAATTACAGATTATTTTCAGTAATTTTTTCAAAATTCGTAATCACCCTGTACATTAAGAAAGAGCTTTAAAGCTGCGATTTTGCGCTTACTGGATGATCTTGATCAAAAATTCTCTCGGTGTACTTAGTAGAATCTAACAATTTTCTTGTCCAATAAAATAAAATAAAAAGAAGCCTCACCAAATATTTTTAAAACTACAAAATAGATTGTCAAAAATTAGAATTTTCTTGCAACATTTTAAATTTATGTCAATTATTCTAAAAAAATTTAAAAATCTTGTTTAGTCAAATTTAGGGAAATACATAGCCAAATATGTCGGATGTTCATTTAAATTTATCCTCAAAGTTGGGGTTGAAGAGTCGATTGTGAACGCACCACTCGTCTATCTGCAGAGAAAAACCAAAAAAAAAACGCAAAAAGTGAGGTTAGATTTAATAAACAGCTGATTCGTGATCTGTAATCCATGATGCGTTCACAATCGACTCTGCAACGCTAACTTTGAGAATACATTAAATGAGCACCCGATATATTTGTGAAAAATTCCTCTAATCCATTAAATGTTCTTAGACAAATGCAAAAAAAGTAATATATTTAATGTCTTGTAGAGAAAAAAAAATATCCTTCATTGCATTGAACATCAGTAAAAAATTATTAATAATACTAGATGAGACGAAATGGCACAAATATGGTTAAAGAAGTTAAAAATTTTACGTTTTTTATAAAACTCAACAAAAATATATTCCCAAAAATGTTATGTAATTATGTTATTTTAATAAACTGTTATGTATTCCCAAATTACAGATTTTTTCAACAAATTTTTCAAAATTCACAATGCATTTTTATAATCAATTTTGTACATTCAGAACGAGCTTTTTAAGCTGCGATTTTTCACTTACTGCGTCATTTTGATAAAAAATTCTCGCAGTGTAGTAGAATTTCAGAATTATTTTGCCAAATAAAATAAATAAAATAAAAGAAAAACAAGCCTCAGAGAATATTTTGAAAACTCTTGTATAAAATAGACTGTCAAAAATAAGAAATTGCTTGCATCATTTTCAATTTTTGTCAATTATCCATAATAAAATGTAAGAATCTTGTTTAGTCATATTTAGGGACATGGTCAAATATAGAAAAAAATTCATGATTTATTTGTAATTTCAAAAGGAATTAATAAATATTTTAATGATGATTAAAAGATCAGACAAAACCCAAAATTTTTATCCAACACAGTCCACAATAATTTTTTTGGGATCTTAACAAAACCACGTTATCATATTTTGCATAAAAAAAAAATAAGGGGGGTAAAAGCTGCTGTGGTGAACTTATTTTGAAACATTTCACTTGGGGTCAAAAAATACAAACATTTAATAAAAATTTAAGTCAGATGCTCGAAATATTTTCCAAAAGATTTGTACAATTTGACTCTTGAGGATAATTTTTGTTTTCTGCAGATCCATCAATTTCATCCTGAAGGTTCACAATGAAAAGCAAAGAATGTGCGACGAGTTCTCGATTTGAAAAATGTTCCAATAAATAAAATACGTCAGGTTTGTAAATTTTTGTCGTGTTTCAGGTTGAAGAAACATGAACGGAACAAGTTGAATTCGGAGTTGTTTTTTTTTTGTTTTGGGTTCGGATGAAAGCACCGAAAGAGCGAAGAAGAAAAAGCGTCAGATGCGCACCGAGTGACTGCCTTTTTTTCCAATCCGACTTATTTATAACTATTAGCAATCAGTATAAAATCGTAAGTAGTTAATAAACGGCGATTTTAATTGCGCAGTCATTATAATAAAACTAACACCCGATCGAATAATTGTCGGTTGAGCTTGTAAAAATTTCAACTGAAAACAAAGTAGGTATCGTAAAGTTTTTACAGCTTAATAGGCCAATGAAAAAATATAATGCACATTTCCATAGACAATAGGCCCGCGACACGACCATCAAACCTCGAAGAATTTCCTTAAGTATTTGTGAATTTGTGATTTTTTCAGGTGCCCTACCTCGACGGACCTTGGCCTTCACTTTCACTTCACTTGCGCCCTTGCGGGTCAGTGTCCTTCGACGGTGGCAAAAACACATCTACATGTTTGACAATGCGGCCGCGTTTGAATCGGACCCATCCGACCAACCAGGACCCAGAAGCGTGACTAGTGGCTTAGCAAGGGGTAGCAGACCCCTCTAAAGTCGTCGGGCGAGAATGCAGTCGACCCATGAGGAATGAGGCAATCAAGAGCAATAAAACCATAAATCGGTGGTGAAGATTTGCATGCGGTGTGCGATTTCACTTTTCAGGTAAAGGCTGCGGTTAACCGCAGGATTAGTCTGGGGTGCGTCGGTGGTGAGTGCGGTCATCGATCGGGGTTAGTCGCGACTTAAGACAAACAAAAGATCTTACTCGACTGTTCGGTTCGGCGTGGTGGAGGACGCACATCACTGGACCAGGAAAAAAGTTAATGAGAGTCAATAAAGTGCATTATTAAGATGTTGTGTCTTGTAGCCGTCTTGAACGCGTTCCAACTTAGCGTAGGTTACATATTTTAAGACAGCGTGGTCAGCTCGGCGGAACATGGCGGCCGCGAGCGGGAGGGAAGATGGCCGACCGGCAGGAGCGACGAGGACGAAGTTGTCGATCTTCGGATCCGGTGAGCTCCGCCAATGTGGACGGGAGGTAAAACGAGTTTGATTTGTATCGACGGTTTTTTACCCGAAAGGACGTATATTTGGAGGATCGAGGCGCGCACTTGGAAATAATTAATAAGGCCCTAGACGGAATTCCTGGGATAGTCGGCCGCACACGAAGCTTTAATGAGCCACTCGGTAGTTAATTTTCGGATTCCGACCGACATCCAGTCCGGTCGGTATTTCGCACGGAACTGTTTGCTCATAAGTTTTATTGGAAATAGCGGCGAGTACTCGATCAGGGGAAAAGAACGGCCGTTGTTTCGCTCACGCACCAATCAACTCCACTACATGTCACTATTCCACGATACGCCGCCTCAAGGTGACACATGGTAAGGAGATGGGGCCGACGGTAACGTAACATGGTATCCGACCAACACGATTTACATTTACGACCGAGTGGTTCCCACTATTTTTCTCTTACCGTTGGTAAAACTCAAACCAAGACACCAGGTGGTCCCCTTCAAATTTACACTTTTTCCAAATTCAAAAATACTCATTTCCTTCAATTTTACCTCAAGAATAAAATTATCTTGACGTGTCCTTTCTATTTTATTTTTCTCGTTCTCCAAAATATTTTTTTAATTGCACCCGCACGGAAATCAGTTTTTTTCTCATTTAAAGAAATCAAGTGGATTTTTTAATCAGCGCGAGAACTCGTGCTGCTGGCGTGAAATTTTCTTGACCAATCTCCCACGTGCTCGTCGCTTTTTCGTCTAAATTCGAAATTTTTAGTCAAATCAGGCCGAGAATCGTGAGTCAACTGTAATTCTCTGCTGCATTAAGATTGATTATTGATTAATTTTTTTTCTCGAATTCGTTTACTTTTTTCTTCATTCTGCCGCAAGTAATTGTGGGGAAATCAACCATGAACTGGGAAAAATTACACAATTATTTCAAATTTTTAAGGAGAATGAACCAGATATGCCTAAAGTGTTGAATAATTTTTTTTTAAATTTTGTTCTGGCTTATAAAAAATACCTACTCACAAAAGTGCTTTGAAAATTTTATTTCATTTATAGTTAGCTGTCACAAACAATTTATTATTATTTATTATAATTCTACTTACTACAAAGAATAATGTGCCCTGCATTTTTAAAATATTTTTTAAATTTTCAATTTGTAGAAAATCTGTTAATATTCAATTTTATTAACAGTATGAATTTTATTAGGTATTTTTTAAATAATTTATCTTCCAATTAAACAATTTTCCTTTCATAAATTTCAGAACATTACAGTTATCTATTAGATGTCTTGTTTTATTAACGTTTTACCCTTCTCATTTTTTAGTCGCCAAATTAAAGCTTTTAGAATTTTTACATTATTTTATTTTATTTTGTCATGCTCGAAGAACACATTTCTCATATTTTTATTTGATATACCTGAGCACATATTTCTTTGTTAAGATATTTTTGAATTGTTAAAAATCTTTTTAATCCAGAGAAAGAATGTTTTTCTTCCTCAAAGTACGTTCCCTTGAAAAAATATATTTTTAAAATGTTGTAAGACATTTCCTTGTGAATTCCTTATTTCATTTTATTGCATATTTTAGTCACCAAAAAAATTGTCTCGTCTGTAGCAACTTTTATAGCTTTTAGAGAGAGAAAGTTATCTATTCTTTGCTCAAAAACTTTTTTAGATTTTTTTTAAATACATAGGAACTTCTAAGTTTCTGTAAAATATATTATTCGGTTTATAAAGAATTTTACGATTCTCAAGGAATATATTTTCTTTTTTGTAAATTTTATGATATTTAGACTTTATCAGATTTTATTTCTTGAAAAATTTGCATTTCATGAAGAATAATTCCTTACAATTATTTTTTTGTCCTTATAAATGTTTATATTTTTTAGACATTCTATCAAAGTTAGGAAGGCATTTCATTTTTAAGAGAATTGATTTTTTTTTTTAATTTTATAAAATATTTCCGTGTATATTTTTCCATTTGGCAAATATTCCTTCCCAGTTATTTAATTTTATTGAATATTTCTTATGTATTTAAGTAAACAACTTCAAGAGTTTTTATAAAACTTGGAAATTTCTGTAAGATATCTATTTTACTTTTTGTTCATAAAGAATTTTACAATAGGTACTCAAAGAAAAATGATTAATTTTTTATCAATTATATCGTATTTTATTTTTTGAAAAGTTTACGTTTCTCAATTTCCCACATTTGTTTTTTTGTTATTATAATCTTTTCTATTTTGTCGACATTGTGTCAAAGTTAGGGAGGCATTTAATTTTATGAAAATTGAATTTTTTTTACCACTCGTTATAAAGTTATCATCCTGAAGAATTTAAAGTGTTATCATAAAAACAAATATTTTACAAGCTCTCAGATAAACGAAATATTTAAAAAATTCAAGGATGGTTTCGCCACATCCTGTCCCCCCATAAATCTTTTTGAAAAAATGTCCAAATAAAATTTTCGTATCATTTTGTCTCTTTAATTTTCCGTTGAAGTTAATGCGACATTGCAACACCGAGCAAATATCCAATTACGAAAGACACCACATGCAAATGACCCAACTGTCTAATATTTTCCTCGTTTTACTACATTATTAATTTTCGTGATGAAACATCACCTGTCCGGAAGGAATTCTCTCAGCAATCCGATATTAATTGAAAAAAATATTCGTTTTAACGTCCCCAATAAAGACGAAATTATGAATGCATTTAAAAATGTCCCAATAAAATCGCATTTTCTTATTATTGTAGTCTCATTTCTGGAGCGTAGCGCTCGTAAAACGTAAACGCTTGTTGTTTTATTAGATCGAAAAGTACACAATTCGGCGCGGGGTGGAATTTTTGGAAAAGCGGGGCGCGAATCGATGCGACCCCGGAAGGGTGGAATAGTCGAGAGATCAAGGGTCACGTCTGTCTTGAGAGGCCCCGATAAGAAATAAGGAGACCGTTTTGGTTGATGAGCTTTGGGCAAATAATGACTGGAGCGTTCACAGAGATCACTCCGGAGTCGTTTTCGAAGGAAAGCAATCAACCCCGTTGCGTGATGTCATAAACAGCCTACTCCCTTGACGGAGGGTAATGTCGCTTCAGATACGTGAACTTTGAACATTGATGGGGGATAAAGACGTTATTCTTGTGTTCAACCTTCGGACGAGCACCTCTCCAGCTTCCATGCATATTTTATTGTTACTTTATTTGTTGACCTTAGACATACAGTTTGACAGTCGGATGACAAATTTATTTTATTGGGGAGACGCCGTGCCGTGGGACCCATGAGGAATATTGTTTGCCTTATTTACGGCTTGTTTCCAATTCGTCAAGCAAACTTCATATCTAATAAAATTATCGGGATGGCTAATAGGACCCTGCCGTGGCATAAAAGCACACCTAGCACGTTATACATAAATTTTATACGTTATCACTATACGGGGTGGACCACGCACAATACAATACAACTAAATCTTACCTATCTGACAACCCATCACAACATTTTAATATTTGCTCATTCGAAAAACGAGCTCCCCACAAATTAAATCGTCGTACCTCGATTAAAAAATTTAATTTTTTAAACATTTTTCATTATTTTGCATTTTCATACCTTTCAGACATTCAGTGGAATTTTTGATTTTCATTTCTTTTGTACATTTTATTTTAATTATGAATTTTACTTTCCCAAAAGTTTTTAACAATGTCAGTAGAACTCTTCGATTTTCTTTTTAATTATCTGTAATGAAACTTTTTCCAAAATTAAATTAATTTCAAATTAATGTAAAAATAATTAATTCCACTTCTCCAAGAGACAGATTCTAATTATAATCAAACAAACGGTACCTAGAAGAGGTACCTACTTCTTATTCTAATTAGAAAATTACAAATTAGCCATTGATCCTGCAGGACCTCTTCAAAAATATTTATTTTGGATTTCTTGATTAAATTCTATTTTACTTTAAAGCTGTCCAGGCACGATATTTAAATCTCCTCTCATTAAAAAATCTCCTCTTAAACCCTATTGTAAATTTAAATAAAACCTGTAAAAATTGATTTTTTTTTAAATTCTCATTGTTTTTACATTTTCGTATTTTCTAATTATTCTGTGGAAGATTTTGAATTTTTTTAATTCCACTTGTAGTATATTTTACTTTTTTCAGAATAACATTTTATAATTTCCTTTCTTTTTTATTTATTTACAATTATTTTTAAACAGCCAAATGTTTCTCTAAGATGTAGATTCATTTAAATTAAGCCAAAAATAATTGATTTAGTTTGAACGCTTGCGGCTTCTAATTATTTTGAGATATATGGGAATAAGACAGGTGCGAGGGTGGAACCTTGAGGTACTTACACTAATTAAAAAGTCACTATTTGATCATTTAATCTTACAAAGAGCTCTTCAAGAAGATTTATATATTTTGCTTTCATTGACTGCATCTAATTTTTTCAGCAAATTTATCTTGACCTTTCTTCTTGGAGTAATGGCGCGAAAAATTAATTTTGAAAAAATGTTTGTTTATTTTGTATATTTGCATTTTACAAACATTCAAAATTATTATTCTCTTTACACATTTTGTTTAAAGCTTCCACGACCCAACTCCTAATTATTCTACAATAAACCGAAATAAGACTGGTCTGAGAGTGGAACCTTGAGATGCACCGTTTTCGTGCCAATTATAAAATTACCATTTGGCGAGAGCTCTCGGAGAAGATTTCTTTTGCTATTGATCGATTTCTTTTTTCCTTTCGATTTTCCATTCGTGCGGGAGACAATCTCGTCCCCCTTTGTGTCTATTTCGGATTGTCAGCCCGTCCGAATATAAACCCCGTTCGTGCGCCATCTGAAATAACATCACCCCTGCTAGAAGAAAAAATATATTTTGCTGAGACTTGATCTATTTTTGCAGCATAACCGTATTTCGTTCGTTCTTTTTCCCGAGTTTTACGAGCCAGTCGCCCGGTTGGCTCCTGGGGTTTTTCTTTCCCGACGTTGGCAAACCTCCGTCATAATTCTTGGGCCACGTTGGCCCGTTCCGTCTCCCTCTGGATGCAACCGTTCTGGATAATGCATGGTGTCTGGACCGCAATTGAGCGGACTTTTCCGGGGGTGCCGGATTTTTCACCGATTATCGACGGCTCACGACGAAATCTAATAAATGAGCAGGTTACTGCAGAGACACGATAAAACTAACATCGTTGCGTTAAAGAAAAATAAAGTGAGTTTATAGGATATTTAATGGGGTTTAAAGTTGTCAACATGAAATGAATCGGTCTTTCATTGGACATAAATTTAATGCACCTTGCTTCGAGTATGAGTTCCTCATTTGTTGCATTATTTGGCCGAGCGGATTCGATGCAACTTGCATAAATCACGGCCGATTGTTTTTGCTCTTTTTTTTATTTATTGCACTTTCCGTTGTTTTTCTTCGATAGGCGGTTTATTGCGATATTCATAAAATTCTACCAATATTTTCGCGGCATAATGGCTATTTGCGTTCATTAAACACGCATTTATTTTTACAATGTATATTTATTAACCTTTTTATTGTATTTTTATTGCCACATATTTTATTGCTTCCATAATTAAATAGACGGTAATTGAATCACACTTCGCCAGGAACGCAATCACTCGACGACGCTCCGGAGGTTCAAACCTTCACCAACGCAGAACCCCAACTCACCCCAAAAAAAATACCACATCTTTGTACAATACCCGGACAAGGTCGTGAAGACCAGAATCGAACAGAAAACTTTCCTTTTCTCTAAAATGCATGTCAGAAAAAATATTTTATCCATCACACTTCTTCATCCAAACATTTCTTTCATATCTCCTGTTTTAACTCGTTTTAAAATATTTTAAATAGTCTTGATGTTCTTATCTTATCATTTTCAGATCAATTCTACATCTGTCCATGTACACTTCTTCACTACCTCTTTACTACTTTTCCAAGACTATGCTTTGTAATCGTTTACCGGTTTTTCTTGTTACATTCTTATAAGATATTCTGAAGGTTATCCAATTACTATTTTTCTACGTCCATGAAAGTACTCATAGATTTCTTAGCTTTATTTATATTTTATCCTGCATTTGCTTAATGGTGCAGTTAATATCTAGTAATAATTTTATTGCACATTGATAAAAACAAATTAATCTCCGTAAAAAAAATACGAAATGCTAAAGTAATTTACCACCAGATTCCTTTCTCAGGCTGCTTTATTTACCTTATTTATTTTTTAATAATTAGAACAATTAGGTACAAGTTTGCAAAAAATAAAATAAACTGTTTTTACTCTTGAGAAACTAATATTAGCAACTATTAGTTGACTGGATTTAATCCTGATTTAATTTTCATTTCAATTTAATTAAAAAAAATATTTGGAAATGTTGAAGCAATTTTTTGTTAAAACCGAGCTTGCAACAATGTTAAAGCGTATCAAATATCTAAAATTGGTTGCTTGTCACGGTCACTGTCACAAGTTTAGATCAATAAACTGGAATGTCTTGTGGACACGCCGTTGTTAAGCGACTGCTCCAAATGCTTACTACAAAAATTCATTCCTTTATTATTACCCAGATTAGCTCCAAGGTGGGAAATGTTTTCTATATTGAAATTTAAGACAACGAAATACTCCAACTATTATTGAAGGTTTCATCAAAATTTGTGCAATAATTATTTAGTTATAAACGAACAAGTGATACAAACATAAATATGTAAAAATTTTCCTTTTTTTAATCTTCTAAATTTTTTCCTGCTGTTTATTTTGTTATTTTTCCATCGAAATTATTTTACGTTTTCTTGATTCTGTCTTCATTTCTTTGACTGGATTTTGATGTTATATTTTCTTCTATTCCTATTTCTCTTCATCATCATAGCTGCTGTTTTTAAATTATTATTAACTTACTGTTAATTTTCTAGACCCTTTTATTTAATTCAACTAAAATATAATTGGCTTTTTTAAAGCTTCATAAAAATTTATTAATTTTTTAAAAGAAAAAATCAGCTAGTAAAATATCATAGGTATCACAATTCTTCCAAAAATATTTTTTTCTTTTTACACTTATTGATTGATTTTTATTCCATTTTCTCTGTATCCAGAAACAATGATTTCTTGCTTTACCTAATTTCGTCATTTTCTTCACAGATTCTTCATTGTTAAAATTATTGCTTTATACTTTTCACATTGTATCTTCAAAAGGACAAATATATGTTAAGTATTCTCAAGTAACCTAACTTAGAACATTTTAAAATTAAATTCAAAATTTTTTTCAACATTTTAACCCACTCTAGGAACTTGGAAAGTACCCCAAAAAATATTAGTTACGATTAATTTTTGTCTTTTTTTAAATAGAAATATTTTCTAGCTTTCACCATTTATTTATAATTCTCTTGCATTTTATGAAACTTCTTCAAGTGCTTCTTAAACTTAAATACAATTATTCTCTATTCTCTTCAGTTTCTCCATTCTTCTCTGATTTTATCTAAGCCTTTCTTATTTTCCTTATATCTTTCTTGCCTACCTTTTCCAGCTTTTCCTTATGATCCAGGTCATCCAATTTCTTAACAACAAGTTGTTTCACCGAGATTGTTTCAAAAAATTGTTTAAAATTATCCATTTTTCAAAAATTTTTGAGAATTGCTCTATTTTTTCTCTACAGATGAACAGACAGCTGGTTTCTTTGTGCCATCTTCTTGCATTGTTAATCGATCGATCCCCAGACATAATGGACTAAATAAAATTTCGTTCTCCGTAAATTACGAATTCTTTTGAAAAATAGTTCAGAATGCGAGTTGTTTACCTATTTATTTATTCAAAATTAAGAAAGGCATGTTTTTGCAAATTTTCTCACCGGGCTAACTCTTCCTCGATGCTCTTCCAACGTATTTCGTTATTACTTCTTTGTTTACTCGAGACGTTTCGTTCCTTGGGGTCCCCGCGCCCCCCGGCCCGCCAACCGCTTTGAAAGGCCCGACAGGATAATCTGATAAATTGTAACCCACGATGGAGACTTTAAGGTAAGCATTTATTTTAAGCTGTCAACTGGCATTAAAGTAAACACGAGTTATGATCCTGTGCGGCCCGCCTTATCAATTTGTGGTTCCATTCTTGTGAGAAAAAAATGTTCAATCGATTAAGCAACCGTCACGCTCCTGCGCCATTTTGTCCGGAATTAACAATTGCACCGGGGTAGGTCCGTGTAAATCCGAAATTGGTTCATCAACCGCCGCCCCCGCCCGCGCGCCCCAAGAAAGCTCTCTTTTTAATAAAAGCCGCTTTACGAGGCAAACTTTAATTAAATTTATAATTATGTAAGAGGCGTAAAAAAAGGACGACGAAGAAAAATATACTGGGAAAAAGAAGTGCATTATTTCCCCGGGGAGGACGTGAAAATGACATGAAAACTTGTTTAAGGCTCATGAATAATACGGCGGAGGAGGAGGAGAACCACCCTTCTCAAGAATGCGGGACGGGGCCCCTCGCGGGACTGATATGCCTGGGGGCGGCTGACAGATTTATTTACTAATTAGGATTTTTTTGGTGCATCTGGCGGATGTGGAGCTTACGAGAGCCGATCAAGACGTTGCTCATCTGTTGGACATGTTTCGGGGTTTATTGGCGATCAATCGAGGTAGACCAGAGTGAGACGTGAACCGGTCGCAGGTCCAATTAAAGGGTGGCTCCCCCGTACTATAATTTGGCGGCGGCGTAATTACCGATCGCTGAAAAAACAAGACTCGGTCGGTCTTAATTGTGGCAATAAATATCTAAAGTTTCAGCTTGAAATTTTGCATTGTGTATGGCCGTAAAATTAAACTTATCCAATAAAACTCTTCGAGTTGAAGAGCAAGCACTCGAAGCGCTTACATTACTGCAAGATCCGCTGGCAATAAATGTCTAAAGAGATTTTAATAAAATTGCCAAGACAAAACACGTAGATTGAATATTTTATCTGCGAGTTTATGCCCTGGATATTAACGTCCATTTCTGGGATTAGATATTTTTTTCGATCGGCCCGTTCAAATCCGATCCAGTTTTACGGAAATTAAATTCCGCAAACAGGAAAGAGCAGCCAGATCCCGTCTATGACCCAGAAGTTCTGTTTTATGTCTTACACTAAATTAACTTAGTTATGTTTATAGGGATGTTTGGAACTCCGGAGTTATGTCTACTGATATACAGTTACTACTGAAGTTTTGGCCATCCCATGCCACATTATTTTTATTGTTCAAGTTGAAACTACGATCCGTGATTATTTAAAGCGATAAGGGATGACGAAGAGTTGTACGAGTCGGAGATAATCGAGTTGAACACCATCAAAGGGTTAGTCTGCATAAATGTAATTGCTCCATAACCATTATCTGGGAGGGCGTGCGTTTAATTGCTGTTTCGTTTAGAATGACGCCCTCTTCATTTACTCACATTCGAATATCGTGGGCTTGGATTGCCGCCCCCGGACCCAAACCGCTGCAGACATAGTCTCCCCTTCTCGGTACACGAAATCAATTTAGTTTCTTGGCCCCAGCGATTTTATACAAAATTTATAAACCCTCTAAATCTCGCCGACTCTTCCTTCACCACATTGTCCGCTCAATTTCGTTTAATTTTCTATTTATTTTCATAAACATAAAGCGCTTATGTGATTATCAAGGCTTTCCAATATTTTAATTTATTCGTCAATTTTCTCCTACCTAGATTTTTTTTCTGAGTCGTCCATTCCATCTAGAAAACCCTTTCTTTCAATAAAAATCGTTAATACAAACAGTTTTCCATTTTCAACAAAATGAATGTCATTTTTCAAATTTCCACAAATTATTTTACCATTTTGCTTTGGCTGAAATACTCGTACTTACCACCTATGTAAAATGTAAAAATAAATATTGATCAACCAGAAAATAACAATTTTACTTTAAGTAGGTATGAAAATTGCAAAAATAAGACATTTACCATTTTCCAGATCATTCTTTTATATTTTTATAAACTTAAATTAAACCAGTCCAGAATCAATCTGGATATAGAACCAAAAATTTTCCATTTTCCAAAAAAACTTCACCTTTACGATCAATTTGTAGGTATATCGGATGTTCATTTATTAAATGTATCCTCAAAGCAGGCGTTGAGGAGTCGATTGTGAACGCACCAAGGATTACAGATCACATGATCGGCTGTTTAAATCTAACCTCACTTTTTGCGTTGTTTGTGTTTTTAGTGTCCAGACTGATGCGTGGTGCGTTCACAATCGACTCTCCAACGTCAACTTTAAGGATAAAAAATGAACACCCGATATGTTTTGGTTTCGAGAATAAATAAGCAAGAACATAAAATTAAAATAAAAAATACAAATTTTTACAAAACTTGCTTACCATAATATTTTTCCTTTTTTTTATTAAATATCTATAATCTTTTATTAGTTTTTATTATTTATTTTCTATTCTGCTGCTTTTATCCTACGTTTACAATCTGCAATTTCTGTTCTAACCTTAAAAACAACTATTCTCTTCTCTAGTTTTCTTCTTTCTTTACTTCTGTCTTGTTTCCCTTTTATTCTGTTACAACTATGTTTTCAACTTTCTGTCTCGTCCCCTGCCCCATTACTGCCTTCATTGTCCCAACACTTTATTCCCTTTTAAAATTTTTGTTACGTGTTTATTGCCACTAAACCATTTTTAAACCGCCTTCCTTATCGCTGCATTTTGCAACACAATGCAACGCTTTTTGGCGGGATTTTCCTTCCCAAAACTCCTTTACTTGTCGTGTCGTTCGCAATCCCAAACATTAATAAATAATTCATAACTCCTGACAATTAGTCAAGTCGATGGCATCTAATTCAATATTGATTTATTCAAATCATTCCGAAAATAAAAAAAAATCGTCATAAATTATGTATAAGATTGTTCGGCGACTTTAAATCGGCTTTGTCGCGGTCTAATTGGTCCATAAAAATTTCGCCAGATCTGGATGATAAGGCGATTCAGTTGTTCACACAAATCCGGTGTAAAACATTTTTTTTGGGTTATTTTTTGGGTCCGTAACGCCATAGATAACGTCGGAATAGTTAAATATTTAAATCGCGCCGGCGACAATTATTCAAAGATAAAACGGCGAAAAGTTGTTGCAAATCTCTCGCATATATTATTGCTCATGTAAATGCATATTTGCGTAATTTGCATTAAAGAATGCGCATAGCTTAGGCTTGTGTCGATAACCATATTTAATTAAAATTTATAACGAGATAGGACCAAGTCGACGATAAATTGTTCGCTTTTCAAAAGAGCCAAATTTGACAAAATTTCGTAACATTGACGTATTTTAGAAAATTGTTTCACTGCCGGCTAAACTTAGCACCATTGTAAAATTTTGTAAAATGTCAAAATAAATTATAATTAACACGAAAATAAACTATTTTACTTTGGGTAGGTAGGTTCAAGAGTTGCTAAAATCAAACATCTATTTTCCAAATTGTATTTTTTTATATTTTTGAAAATGTAATCGAAACTAGACTAGATTCGGTCCTGATGTGGAACCAAAATCTTCAATTTTTCGAAACAATTGTTTTCTTTTACAGTCGATTTGTTTGTATTTTGATTTTGAGGTAAATAAAACAGACTAGAAAATTTAAAACAAAATGATGCATACATATTCAATTGTTTCTTGAACTGGGACTAAAACCAATCAATTTTCAATAATTGGGAAATCCGTAAAATAGTTCCAAGAATGTTATTTTCTTTTCTGGTATTAAATGTTTATGAAACGCAGTGAAAAATAAGAAAATCAGGAATGATTTGATGATCTGATGGTGTTTCTTTCTTCTGTTGGCTGTGTAAATTCTTAAATAATGTTGTGAACTTATGGCAAGTTGATTCGGCGTCCGGGGGCGGCGCGCCCTCCCCTCGCCCTCCCCCTTTATAAAATTTTTACTCTGGGGTTAATACCGTCAGCCCCGGGGGCCTCGCAGATAAATTATTATGAATGCCACCTAGCCGGTACGGGTGGATCAGTATAAATTCAACCGTCGCATGGGAATGGCTGTTTTACCGACGGGACGCGGCACTCATGGCGGCCATTAAACGAACGTGGGCCGACTCTGTCGGCAATTAAAACCCAGCTTTAATCCCGTTGCGACTCCCTTGTTCCCGACTGCTCTGTTTATAAATAGGTACCCTTATCTCGTTTACATCTGATGCCAACGTGGAGGAGACCGCAAGGGTTAGATGACACGTGAAACGCATACGGGTCTCTTGTATTTCAATTAAATTGTCCGTCGTAAAGCCGGCCCTCTATTTAAATTTTATTAAAAGTGAGCGGGTTTGCTCGTAAAATGTCCGTCGATGACAATTTGTAACGCGCGTTTTGAAAAATTCATCACAGTAATGGACCCATCGGACACTCTCTTCGCCAGCTGCAAGTTGGTGTCACTGATTGCGAACAGGGTACAGGTGATCCATCGAATTGTTTATGAGTACAGGTGTCGCATTTATTACCATATACCAACGTTTTGACTAATTTATGTGGCGCTGTCCTCCTTACATACATTTTTACTACCACATGTAACTAGCAACAATTTCTAAATAAAAATCTTTCTCTACAACTTATCTCGTTTTCTTTTTGCGTTGTTGACGCTGCAACCTACAAAAACTACCTTCACGGTGGGGCTAACTGTCACAGCTACGCTTTCAGAAGTGAGGTTATGTCGTTAGTCCTGTCAAGATAAGTAAACTTTCAACAAATTTTACATAAAAGTCGACTTTTATTTGTCTTGTAACAACGTACCGCAATAACAGATTATGTATTGGACAGTTTTATGTCCACTACAAGCTTTGTTTGTCTAACAATTAGCATTTAACATCAGTTGGCTCAAGGGAATTCTCTTTGTCTGCTCGTTCTTTGGAACAATACGATCCAAGTAGGTACTGTCAAAGCTAGGAATTCAATACAATTGTCAAAAAAATATTCAAATGGAAGAAATATTTTTGGTTAAAATTATTTTAAAGGAATGTGTACGACTGGAGTGGTCAGGTGGGACTCCATGAGGTGCCAGTCTTGCGGATAACCTATAAAGATGTGATAATATCTTTGTAAAGACAAGTTTGTCGTCCATCTGTTATCATCACTATCTAAAATGTAAAAAATCTTGTGTCGAGCTTGTACCGTTTCGTTTTATAGCTTCCATATACCGAGTGTGAAGATATTAAGTACGTTGGAAGTTTTCTAAATCGATTTTTTCCGGCAGGATATTTAATAAATTTGTGCCTCGATGAGGTGTAGTCACAAGAACGACTGAATAATTTTGTGGAACCAGTTTGTCACGATTGAAAAATATGTTACGTCAGTAGATTTTGCTCGAAAGAGTACAAGAGTAGTAAGAAACGAAACGTTGTAAATGCCAGGATCGGCCTACTCCTTTTGAAAATCAGATACTTTCGAATTTATGAGAGGACGAAGGTATAAAATGTCGTATAAGTTTTTACATCACAATAAAAAAATTACAAGAAGCTTCCATTCAAGGGGCCCAGCATTCTGGAATCCGAGTAGTAAACGTCCCACGAGTGGGCGAGGCATCGAATGCAGATTTTTAATTGGCGAATAACAATGAGACAAATCCAGGGAAGCAGTAAAACGTTGAAAAGCAAATCTAGAAATAAAATTTCCAGACCAGATGGGCGAAATTCTTGGCGTTCTTCCTGAAAAAACGTACACATAGCGCGCATTCCGATTTATTTTCTCTGCCTCAGCTTTCGGACTATTAAAAATTCCTCTGGGCCAAATTTGCATATGAATTCGCTTGACATTCAATCGTTTTGTCCGGAAAAAAATGTTGAATTTTAATAAACTTACGTAACTGGGAAAAATCACGAATTTTGTTTTGCACAATTGTCAAACACGCATTATTGACGTGTTTCCACCAATAAATGCGTTAATTTCGCGCGTGTTGCTTTTATACCGAAACATAAAACCTCTGCATGGCTTTGCTTTTACTATCATAAGTGGTGCAGGCTTTACTATTCCCATACACCATAAAAATATCAATATCATTAATGGAGAACCGCTAGTTATAAAATTCAACCAACGGATTCATTCAACAATCAATAACAACATTCTGGTCGCAGCTAAACTCCCACACGACCAATAACTCAAATAGTTTCCTTAATTACTCTTCACAGTTCCATTAGTTAGTTCTTAGCTGTGTAAATAATGGAAGAGCAGCGATCCTGGTGAATATTTAACTAACCCAAGTATCGACCCTTACCCTCTAGAAGCAGTGCAGAAAACTTGTCCCAAACGCGGCGACATCTGTGAGAAACTGTCCGAATACCGTGGAGAAAATCACAAATCCCCCAACACCTCGTGCATATATTTTTCCATTTGTTTTAATAGTCGCTTAAAAAAAATCCAAGTATAAATTTTTAGTGGGATTACTCCGGAAATTAGTCGCGATTCCGCTCGGTTGCAGATTTCTTCTCGCCCCGTTACAGCGTTCTGTATCCCGTCCTCGAACCTCTCCGCGCCCTGGCGTCGCCCGTCCGAACTGTCTCCCCCATCCGGCAAATTTACGAGCGGCTTCGAATGACAGTGTCAAAATTTATGAGCGGCTGGATGGGAGCTCGACCAATCAACGCGGCGCTCCGAGAGGAAGAGGGGCGACGCGGCGCGAGGCGATTGGATGCGTTCGGTGACGTCACAGAAGCCATTACTAAATTGCCGGGTCTAAACGCTCGGTCCCGCCCAGCGCGCGAGCGTAGAGGGGCGAGTTTGTGATCGGCTAATTAGGGATAGGGTAATTGGCGCACGGAGTATGTGACTAGGGGATTGTAAATTAGGCGGGCGGCTTTGTGATCCGGTGCGATTGTTGGCAGCTATTTACCCAATGTGATTGATGTAATGATAAAGCTAAATACACGAATGGAACGATAAACATATAAGCAAACAGTCTTAATATTTTACTCTGTTTTAAAGTAGTCACTAACCAGAGCCACAAACAATGTTTATGGCATAATTTATACACCGTTAGTGCTAGGCGTAGGTCAGTTTTTAGTACTTTTACTTTCATGCTGTGTAAATAGTTAATAGGCAGCAATATAATTAAGTTAAATAAACTTGTAAACAAATAAAAATTCTGAATGGCCCCCATAAAAATAGTAGACGTACGAGCGACTGTAAAGACGAACGGTAGACGAGGCTCAGACAGGTAGGTATAATAAGAATAATTAGCGTTTGGTGGCCTGTTAATTGTTATACCTGTCATAAAACAATGATATAGTCGTTTTATTGCATGTTTATATTTGATGTTACAGTATTCAAATGTGTGTTTCCGTTCTGATCCGTCAATTATCGCAGTAAACCCACACGGCAGCAGCGCCACTGTCGAAAAATCTCCGTTTCCGGCATTCCTACGTCGCTCCGTCACAATCTCGCCATTGTGATCGTTCCGAAATTAATCGCCTCCCCGAGTCATTACATATTTTTTTAGCGCAGAAAATCGAGCGTGACCCGAACCGTGCCTAGAAGTGCAATTATGGCGCAAATAAAACTCCGATAGACCAACACCATTAAACGCGTTAGCACTTGATCAAATACAATAAGTGGAGTGATGGAAGAGTGGATTTTATGTCGTTTTCGAACACATAAAAGTGATTCTCAATTTTTATCAAATGGCGTTAGCCGAGATCTCATTGTAATTTGTCAAACGTCTATGTTCTGCTGCCCACGACTCGTATAAAGTGTCACGGAGCAAATTACGTATTCAACAGTGTTTTTGTGTTAGTTTTAATGCGCTGTTAAATCGTGTAATGCGGCCGCATGATTCTAATCCTTGTTATATTAATTGGTAATCGTCCAACAGATATTAACGTGTCAGGGTCGATTTATGACGAGCTAGTAATTAATTTATGCACAATACTTACGTCGAATTGGAAATTAGGCGGTTCGTCTTAAATCAAATCGGCCGCAACAAGATAACGCGCCATCCTACAGAACACAATGCAACACAGTAACCACCAAGACACAAATTTTAAAAAATATTAGAAATATCGGGTGTTCATTTATCCTCAAAGCAGGCGTTGAAGAGTCGATTGTGAACGCGCCAGCTGTTTAAATAGTATAACCTCATTTTTTGCGTTGTTTATTGGGTGATTCAAAATGATTGTGGCCAAGTATGGCAACTATGTACGAAAATGTATGTGGCAACTGTGTGGGTAGGGTACAGTTGACATTTCTTTGACAGTTCATAGACGTGCAATTTTGAAAGTTGTCAAATCAATGTGCAATGGAATTAAAAAAATCAAATGCACGCTTATGAAATGTCATACAAATATTAACTCTACCCCACCTACCACATAAATTTTCGTACATAGTTGTCATTTTGAATCACCTGATATGTTTTTACTTGCAGACTGACGAGTGGTGCGTTCACAATCGATTCCTCTAACGCCAAATAAATAAGGATACATTTAAATGAACATCCGATATATTACAAAAACTTTTTTTTTGTTTGATACAGATTTTCCAGATTTCGTCCAAATCTCATAACTTCCAAAATTTTGTCAAAGTAGGCCTAGAAACTAAAATTTGGCGAGAAGTAAATTATACAAAGCTGTTGAGACACAAAATTGGGTGGTTGAGAACCAGCAGAGTAAAATTTGTTCATTTTGAAAATTTTGTAACTAAATGTTTTGCCAAAATCAGTGCCAAAATTTAATTTTTTTCTTGTGAAGCTCTTTTAATACCTTGGGTCGTTACCAAAGCTCATTTTATTTTAAAATTGAATGATTTATTCCAGTCAAACATTTTCTGAATTTTGTCAAAATCCTTCAAAGTAAAATGTAGGTACATATATTTTTCCAAAATGGGGCAAAAATGAAAATTTTCTTTGGAAAAAATTCAGAAAGCCTTTGAGACAGAAGTTGAACGGAATTAGGTACAGTAAAATTTATTCAATTTTGAAAATTTTTTGACTTGCCAAAACCGGTGCCAAAATTTGCATTTCGTTTTGTGAGGTCCTTTTAATAGGTTGGGTCGTTTCCAAATCGCATTTTATTTGAAAATTGCATGATTTATTCCAGTCAAAACTTTCCAAAATTTTGTTAAAATCTTTCAAAGAAATACATTTTTCCAAAATGGACCAAAAATGAAAATTCTCTTTGGAAAAACCTTCAGAACGCTTTTGAGACAGAAGTTGAACGGTTGAGTCAAAGTAAAATTTGTTCAATTTTGAAAAAACTTTCACTCCACATTTCGCCAAAATTGATGCCACATTTTTTATAACTCGACGCTTTTCAATTTTAATCGCATTTTCATTAAGAACTGAACAATATTGCTACTCCAGACAATTTCCAAAATTTCTCGACGTATTTTTCGAAAATGGACCCAAAACCAATATTTCCTCAGAAGAAAATTACAAAATCACCCTTGAGTGTAGTTGTTAGCTCCTCTTGAGAACAGTTGAATGCAATTAAAGTAAAATTTGCTAGGATTTGAGAAATCTTGGCCTAAAAATGTCACCAAAATCTGCACTTTGTCCAATTGAAATGATTTCCTTCCAAAACACATTTTTGTGGTGTTGCACTTAAGCATACATTGTTCTCGTGAGGCGGACCATACAATATTTGTTGGCATAAAAAGCAGTTAATTTTGATTTAATTGCATGTTTACCACATAAACTGCATAAATGAGGTAGTATAATAGCGTCGGATTTTTAAAACTAGTTTACAACGTGTCATGCTTTGTACTTATCTACTCAATACAAGCGATTAATCTCGATTGTGTTCGTTTAAGAAAATACATTGCGCAATAATTCTTCGAAAATCCCCCAAAGAAGATCGAGTTTGGTTGAAATCGTTGTGATAAAAATATTTGAAATATTGTTGGGAGGGGGGGACTGCCTAACACTTGCTTACGCTAGTGTTGAACACATTTACGTCGTGTTTACGACTCTGTCTAGTGTTTATTTTTTGTACATGGAAAATTTATCTCGACACTAAAAAAATCAAATTCTTATCTACAATTACGTACACAAAAAAAACCAAAAAAATGTTCGTTTAATTAGAACATAAACAACAAACACATTGCCAGCACGCTGACGAGTACATTTCCAAAATGGTGTCGACGAAACGTTTTCTACGAAAACACAACACAAATCACTGATTCACTCAAATAAACCTAAAAATATCGCAACTGGCCATTTACGTCTCTAAAAACTTCTCGACTAATCTCCACTTGAATCATCTCCTTCGCACCGGAAGTTGTGATCACTCGCGACGAAATTTGTGAAGCTCGCCATAATTAAGAACGTGCTGCAAAATGTTTCCTTTTCGAACGGTCATTTTGCGGTCAGTTAACTTTTACGATTACTCATAAGTCGAACGTTGCGAATTAACGGCGTCGCCAACTCACGCGTAATCTAATTAATTCACAAACTCGCACGGCGAAGGTGAGATTTGGTACGTGCGGCGATGATGCGATTTTTGTGACGGAAAGATGGGATGACGGGGTTAGACGGTTATTGCAACCTGAACCTAATAAATATATTTCACCTTTACGGCGCCATTTATAAGGATTGCGTTTTATTGTGATACTCCTTCACCTTATATTCCTCAGTAAAATAGAGGAGGAATTAAAAGGAGATTGGAGGGTAGAGGTCGCCAGATTGTAATTGCTAGGTTATCGAGTAGCAGAGCACTTAAATGTTTCCAATTTATATAATAATTTCACTCGGTCGTAAAGGCTAGAAGCGGTGGAAGAAGGACGGAAAGTGCAAGCTTCGCTGGCATTGTTGGCCAGGCACAAATAAAATAGGAAGGTTTCAGGTTTTTAAAGAAATATTTTACGAAATGTAAGTTAAATGAACTCAAAATCACAAAGCAAGAAGATAAAACCAAAGTTTAATTTTTACAATTTTTGAAAAAATTATGTGAATCTAGTTACGGACTTTTGAAAGATTCTTATCTTTTTGTGGTGTCTTAATGCAAAAAAAAAAATGTAAATTTAGAAATTAAAATTAAAGATTTAATTTGAATTATTTTAGATAAGAAATTGTTCCAGATTTTTCAAAATTTCATGAGGTTTTTCAATTAAATATATTTTTTTTAAATGCAGGAATAGAAATATTGCAAACATTCTTGTTGTACTGTTATAAACAAAAATAGAAGATTTTTTTTTACTTTCAAAACTAAGACCAACTCAAAATGTATTTTTTTTTTGGTTACCTATCAGATTTTTTGAAAAATTTTGACACAAAAAATATCTATAGATGTTGATCTAAATTTTAAGGGAGATTCTGTAAATGGAAAAATATTTTTACTGAGCAAATTGACAAGAAAAAGAAGTCAAAAAGGAATTGAAAGAAAATTTGTAAAACAATAGAGATAAAATTATTCTTTCTGATTGCTCAAATGGTGTTCGTTAAACGTGAATTACATTAATAAAAAAATTAACTTACTCATAATAATAATAATAATAGTTTATTTACGGCAAGGCTTATACTCCATCCGACGGTTAGTCCTCCAATTAAATCAGGAATAATTTAAATTAAACTAGCACTAACACTTATTTATAGATATTGGTGTTAATTTTACAGTGTCAATATACTTGACATTTAATACGAATAAAAATGAATTATTACGATTTCCTTAGTATCTATTGAGTCCAGTTTTTACAGTGTACCTACTTACAGGTTGGGTCTCGAATTGGTCACACTGTATATATTTTGCAATTTGGCGCTCTCGTTTAAAAACGTTTGGCGACCTTTGTGAAAAAAATCCAATAGGAAATCGCGATCCTATTAGCCACTTTCACGCCAAATCTGAATTTGCATCGCCACCCTGGGGGCCGCGTTTAATTAAACCCGGTTTAGATGCGATCGCCCAATTAGCGAAAAAGCGGAGAATTTGTCACGTTCCTGGCGAAAATTTGAATTGCAAATGTGCACGAAACATGCAAAAAAAAAAATTTAATAAAAAAGCTTGAATGGGGGAGCGGTGTGGGGGGCGAGATTCCTCACCCTGAGTAAAATAAAACAGTTTAAATGGTCGATTTGAAGAAGCAATAAATAAATACATTAACACTTACAACAACAATAACGACGGCGGCGTTCAGAGATGTATTGTGGCGACGGCGAAAATAGAATCCATAAAACGTTTAATAAAATTTTTATTTTCACTATTACTTGAGAACTATTATCACACACAGTACACTTGTTATGCAGGTTTCGGATTCATGGTATCAGAAGAAGTTCGAGAGTGGTTACGCCCGCCAAGGTACTTCACACGTCGACTCCAAGGCGCCTGCGCCACCGTCCAAGAAGACATTACTAATCTATTCTGGATCCGGCAGGCAAATGCCGGCGACTTTGCAGGGCATGCGCTCTCCGCCGCCGCCGTTTCCCTCCGGAGCGCGGCGGCAGCATCGGGGCGTCTCTGTCGCACAGCCACGGCCATTACCGGAGGATTTTTATAGGGTTTTAGGCCCGGCATTCCGATTGATATATGCCGGAGGAACGGTTATGGGGTATTTTTGGATTCATTAGTTATTTTTAATTTATCGCTTTCAGACGCGACACCTGTTTTAAATGTCTTTTGAATTGCTGCCATTAGCATTGTTGTTACTCCACATGTACGATTTAATAAAGTGGTTGCCATTCACCGGGACGGTTTAGTGCGGCGGCGAGAGCAGAGCCGGGGGCGGAAATTTCACGGTCGACGAGAACATTTTCCACGGGAAAAAAATCGAATGTCATGTTTCACAAGAAAATCCTTTATCAGGTTTAGTCACCCATGACTCGAGGAAATAGGAAAATGGAAATGATGGAGCGAGTGGGTTGATAAGATAAATTTTAAAAAGTGTCAAGTTTAGATTAGAATATTATTTAAAAATTATTTATGTATTTACTATTTCAGTAAAATGTTCTAGTTTGGTATTACCTATTAACATTTCACGAAAAATTAAATAAAACAATCCTTGCAGGTGGGTACTATACTTGTTGGGTAGGTGCTTATTAAAAAAAAAATTAATAGAAGTACACATTCAAAAATAATTAATAACATAATTACATAACATTTTTGTTTTATAATACCTACAAAAATTTCCGATAATATTGCGGAATCTGGAAATGCGCCCCGAATGCTTGCAGCGTTTCCACGTTGAATGGCAAGGGAAATCCTCTCGAAAAGGAATTTCTTTGATTTTGAATCGCCTGATTAAAAAAAAATCACACTCCTACTAAGTAATATTATTTGTTTTTCGTTCTATCAATTTCATGGTTTTTTGATATGTCTGGACATGTTGGAAAAAAGCTTAACAATGTTTTCAACCTTGTGTTTTGAAAAAATTAATTACCTATTGTTTTATATTCAAAGAAAAAGAAAAAAAGTTTTTCTGGCACGTGCACAGAAGAATTTCCATCTGAAGACATTTTCTCCATTAACTCTATAGGTATACCTAGAGCAATTATTTTAGTTTAGATTCAGTAGGTATTTGCTGAAAGATTTCCTAAAGTTTGAATTACATGTACCTACTTTGCTCCAATGAAATTCAATAGGTGTTAGATTGGGTATTGACTGGCTCGCCAATAAATTGAACCTAGAAAACACTCTACTGACAAATATTTATAAATATTATTTTTAATTACATACTTATAAAAAAATTAAATTTGCATCAATACCGATCTGTGATTTGTTACTGTTTAAAGCAGAACACTTTAGAAAGATTTTCATTAATTAAAAAAAAATCGTCACCTGCAAAGCTTGTTAGGTATATTTAATAAAAATGGCAAAAAATCTGAAAATAATTTTATAAATTATTTATACCGTGACTTCAAATAAATCCGGAAGTGGAGTAGGCTGTGATTTTAATGAAGATGGCAACATGCAATTTTTAAAGACAGCAGAGCAGTGATATTTGACAGCACAGTACACGTGTCTACCAACTGTTAATAGACTAAATATATAAATCACAGCCTACTCTAATTCCGAATTTATTTGAAGGCACGGTATTAAAAAGAATTAATTACATTATTTTTAAATTTTTCTATTAACCTACGTTGGATAAGTATTTATTGTAAAATATTGTTAATTGAGAAGTACATGTTTGCTTGCAGGTAGATATTATGTTTTAAACATGGTCCAAAAAAAAATCAATAGATATTAGGTATATCGGCAGCTTTGACTGGCTAATTTATTTAGAGTTTAAAAAATATCAAATTCGGTCTTTTTTTTAAACACAATGCCTTGTACTCGTATGACGTGGATTATTTATTCAGAAAGAAAATAAACAAATTAATTTTAAAAATTTAAAATAATACCTAGGAATAATAAAAAGAAATTAAATTTTCGTATGAAGAAAAATATTTGTAATTTTTAAAGGATAATACATATTTCATTGAAAATATCATCTGCGAGGCTTGTTTTATTTAAAAATGGGAAAAGTATTAAACAAAGTTAAAAAAGTCAATAAATAATGGATTTGATTAGCCACTTTAACAGTGACGTGGAGGTATCTTTCAATGATGCGGGAAAAACGTAGTTTATTTTATTGGCCAATAAATTTTAAAATTGTTTCTAAAAAAATCTTGTGTACCGCAGACAGTCACTTTTGGTCCTCTTCTATCTGCTAAATTCACAATTTTTGATTTTGTCAACAGATTTCTTCTTAGCACAACCAAAGCAATGAAGTTTCTCCGTAGTAACATTACGAGTACAACACTCCCACCACGCCTAAATAATTTTCAATAATCAATCCTTGATCAAGATTCTCCAATATTGAATCCAGATTTACACAATTTCGGATTCTTCACAAACGAATAAAACATGTGACGTGAATTGAATTTTTCCAGCTAATAACTTGAATTTTGGAAATTTTCAACTCCTTAATTCGCCCAAACAAATTTTGTATACCACAGACAGTCGCTTCGGGCCCTCTTCTATTTACCAAATTTGATATTTTCACTTTCAAAACTAATCCCTCGTTGGAGTGATCACAATAAACGTGACTCCACAAAAAATCAATAGGTATTAGGTTGGGAGATTTGACTGTCCAGTCTGTTTACAGCTTAGAAAAAATTAAGTTTACATATTTTTTTCGATATAACGCGGTGTGATTTATTATTGCTTATTTATTATTTCCTAGAAGTTAAAAAAAAGATTCTTTTATGCAAAGTGAATATCACTATCGAGCTCGATTTCAAATTATCATTTGCAACGCTTTTTCCATTCCATCTCACAAAAAATCTCTTGTGTCTTGAGCGATACCGAGCTCTGATTTCTCCGTAATTTATTATGAAATTAAAATGAAATAATCTTGAGACTAGGTACTTTTAGTGGGAGTAATTGTGTTAAGCAACCACGCCACATCTGTACCTTTCACTGTATACTTATTGAACCGTGAAATTTGCCTTTCTGTCGCATAAATTAAATTCCCATTAGATTCTAGACAGAGAGATTTGATTTTGGAGCAAGAATTTTCCTTTAAAAATGTGTGGATCCGGTACCAGGCGGGTCCACCACCTCGTGCAGGTGTCATCTGGTGTTTGCTTTGAAATCCCAACCGAAAATTATTAGTAGGTCTTTGTGATGCAAAAAAGATCTGATCCCGTAAATTTCTAGTTTAAACATGATTTGTCACAAGTTTTTGTCCGCCTCGGATTTCTTCCATCCCGGAATAATGGAGTTTACGAGTGTTGGAGACACATAACGGTCCACTCTTAAATCATACACAACATGGTTAATTAACGTCGAACAACGGCGAAGAATTTTAATTAAGCGTTGCCAGAGGAATTCGCCTTGCCAACTGGCGCTCTTTAATTTATGCGCGACACACTTGCTCGTTTCTTCCAGAGCCGATCAGGATCGCCCCGCCGTCGATGCGTGACCATAAAAAAGCTTTCAGCTTTACGTCATTAAGCTCGTTGATGGCGAGAGGCGGCGAGGATTTTCCGAAAATCGGCGACCGACTGGATTTGAATGTCAAAAGGCCGCCGAGATCTCCCGACCGCCTGTTTATTTAGTTTTCACTTTTTCTGTTGATTTTCCCGGCTTTGTTTAAACTGGCTCATGCCAACGTAAATAATATCCGACACGTTCAGACTAATGTTTACACGGGAGTTTTTCTTTTTGTTCCGTCCAACCGAGTTTGTTTTTCTTTTTAAATATACAAAAGGTAACGTGATATTGAATGAAAGATGCACAGGAACGCGCATAAAAGCTAAATCGGGACACGACAGGTACTGCCCGATCTCCACATTTGTCTCCAAAGTCTCCACCGAAAAGTGAAATTGCGAGCTTCGAGCTTCAGCGACCATGACAGGGCCTCCTCCGACGGACCAATGAGCACCAGACACAGTATCGACCGACGTGCATTGCCGGGGCAACCGATAATCTGCCTGCTCTGCTGCCATGGACCGGGAAATCAGCGCAAACATTTGCATTTTCAGCGATTCTAACGGTCTACAGAACGTCCGAAAAATATACGTGTCCCACAAGAGCCCGCTCTGGGACCTCTTCTATCTCCACATAATTGTCTATTTTCCGTGGAGTCAAAGTGTGTGTTCTACAACGCCAATCACAGGTTTGCAAAAACCAGTTTTTTAGTTTTCAAATCAAATCTAGGCAGTTGGTAAGGACAAAAAAAAAACAGAAATTGATTCAATTTTTTTTTTTAATTTTTAAGGTTCAAATTTGTTAACTAAACTTTGAACATTTTCCATTTTGAAAAAAAAAAAAAAATTCATTAAAAAATAAGAGCTGTAAAGTAGTTGGTACTTATTTAGATGTTTAAAACGTTTTTCCAAGTTTCTAAAATTTTTTTTTCGTTGCATTCTCCAGTTTTAACACAAAATGTATCATTTTTGTACAATTTCGATATCACTAGTCTGAAATGTTTCAAAATTTAGTTATTTTCAAAAATCTTTCACAAAAAGATGTTACAAATTTGATAGAAAATTCGTTAGGTATATGTGTGTTACATAGAACTTACTCAAAATTACATTGTTTTCTTAATATTATTCTAAAAAATAGGATTTTTTTGCTCTTTAGATACCAATGAATAAGTTCATTAAACTTTAAAACCTGAAATGTTGAAATATCATTTTTTTAAGACTGTTTCTAACCAAAAAACAAATCATGGGTACCGCAGATAACTGCTCTTGACCCTTTTCTATCTATTAAATTTAGGATTTAGGCCTTTGACAACTAATTCTTTGTTAAGGTGTTGAGCAATTTAGACATATGTATTCGCATTTTAAACATGACTTCTTTTTATAATATAATGCAGTAGGTATACAACGTGATTTATTTCATCGAGAAAAAATGAGCAAAAACAATTTAATGTAGTACCAGGGATTAGGTACAAAAATTTAAATTCTCATATCTGAAGAAGGATATTGTAAAAGGATATTATTTAATTGATTTTAATCTTCAGCAAAAATTATTATCTGCAAAGCTTGTTCCATTTAACAACGTGCCAAAAAATATGTGATTTTGAAAATATTATAAACATACTTAATTTTATATATCGGGTGTTCATTTAAATTTCTACTCAAAGTAGGCGTTGAAGAGTCGATTGTGAACGCATCACTCGCTCGTCTGCAGAGTAAAAACACAAATAACGTAAAAAGTGAGGTAAGATTAAACAGCTGATCCGTGATGTGTAATCCGTGGTGCGTTCACAATTGACTCTTCAACGCCTACTTTGAGGATAAATTTAAATGAACACCCGATATTATTTACACAAGAAATTATCAATTGCGTTGTTTTTAAATTTTTCTAATAAGTGAGCTCCTTGGTATGAAATTTTCAAAATTGTGCGTGTTAAAATATAATTTTCTTGAGAGTTTCTAACCAAAAAACAAATCTTAAATAATTTTCAAAAATTAACTCTTGCCCAAACTGTTCAAATCTGAATTTTTTTTGACGAGCTGAATTTTCCCGCCAATTCTGTCGTTTCGTCATGTTTGGAGCGAGTTCCAGAAAGGTCGTTGACAGTTTTTTGCCGACTCATGTCCTCGAACAACGTAAATCTGCCTTTCAAAATTACGAATTTTTAAAAATGTAATTATTTTCGAACACCTCTGATTAGGTAACCGAAATGGGCATCGGCGTCCCTCAGGGAGCCACTCTGGTCCCTCTGCGTCTCCCGAAAAATGGAATTCTCGTCTCCGAACCCCGTGACCCGGCCTGTCATCGGTCGACCTGTCATAAATCAGTGTAATTTAAACAAGCGAATTGCGAAAACGCCTGATTCCCGGCCGGCAACACATGTGCGTCAAGTTTGGCTCTTAAACAAATTATGCAAGAACTAGTAAATCCTAGTGGAATATCCAAATAATGGTCAACATCAAAAATGCCGAACGGTTTACGGCCTATAAATTCGCATAGTTAAAGCGAGGTGGAATTTAACGGATTCGTGAGCGAGATGTGAAAAAAGTGAGTCAGCCGGGTTGGGGGTGGCGGGAGCGGCTCACTCTTCGGAAACTGTTGTGTAGAAGCTCAATCATAAAATTATCAATTATACCTACTCGCAAACACATTAAACATGTTAGCGTAATTTTATGGCTTAATAAACTAATTAATTAAGTTTAGTGTACGTTTACGAGTTTTTATTGTAAATATAGTGAGATTTATTAAACGATTCGTATTGTTATTGTTGGGGAAAAAATTAGATGGGCTCATTGTTGGAAAATATGGCTAATTTGGGAAAAGTGGACCATTAAGGCGGTAATTAGATGACCCATTATGTTTGGTAAATAGCAGATTTGCGCTTTACGGCGCAAAATAATTTATTTTTGCCGATACGGATCCGGTGCCATTGTTGTTTGTTTCTTGCGCTTTTATTGGACCTTTGTTCATATTTATTGGCCCTTGATGGTTATTGCGGACGATTAATTCGCCCCAATCTCCTCAAAAAATACTACCACTAGATGACAAATTTACAACATTTCTTACGAGAAAATTTATTCTCCTCAAAACATTCAAACGTTGCAAATCCCTCAAGAATTAATTTTTGAAATTTATTTGGGTCTGTTAGGGGTGTACCGAGAAACTTTTATTTTTTACTATTTTAATGAGAAAATTCTAAATTTAGTCTGCGTCTGCGACCCGTGCTTATTTCTACAACGACAAAAGCATTCGTGGAGTGGGAAAAATTTTTCGAAATTATTCACGCACAAGAGAGATCCACTGAAAATTCCTAAATGTCGACGAAATTATTTTATTCTTCTAGATTTTCATAAATAAAACAAATTCTACTGATTTCTAATCTTGAAAAAATAGTCTTTTACAAAGCAAACAGTGACGAATCAGAGTTAATTTTTTATTTTTGTTTTAAAGTCTGCTTCGCAAAGTGTGGTAGATTTTCTCAACAAATAGAGATTTTTCTTTTTAAAACCGTTGTCCTTATATCATTTTTCTCGTCGAGCTTTTCTGAATTCTAAAGTTTTTCCACATTTCCACTAAGAAACATGAAGTTTTTTGTTTCGCATAAGAAGTAAAACGACAGAGACGAAAAGACCTTCGTCTTAAATATCCAATTTAATTTTTTTGTGTTAATAAATCCCACTTTCTACAATAATACTCTAATCTGGATTTCTGACAAAAGGTCCTCAAGATTTGGATTTTTTTTAAAACTTATTCTTGTCATCTCAAATCAATTAAAACTACGTTTTCCCCCTATGATTTTTTTCTTGTCTAACACTTTACCTAACTAGTTACTTCACATCTCAAGGAAAAAAAAATTCTTCTACCTCAGATAACCCAAAAAACATTTTTTTCGCATGTTGCGTCTGCTACACCAGAAATGCCTTTCCTTCTTGTACTTAAAAAAATATATATCCCTCCACTGTTTTCTTTAAGTGGAATTTTTTTCGTGCTTTTCATTGATCAAAAAAAAATGTTAAACAGTGTCACCAAGAAATGTGAACATAAATAAATACATCTCAAATAATTACTTAGTGTAGTTTCTGCAAATTTTTCCTCGTTTTTCACTCGTTCTCGTCTGCGACTCTGTGAATTTCCACAACAAAAAAGCTTTAGTAAACTCCAAAAAATTTTCTAAAACGATTAAAGCACTATGAAATTGCAACTGAAAATAGTTAAAAACAATTAGTAAAAGAATGAACGATTGGAACAAAAATGAACAAGAATATTTATATTTAAAAAATGAATTCACATTTTTTAGTTTTTGAAACTCCTGCAGAGTTGTTGGATTGTCTCATGGGCTGTGACCTTGGAAATCTGCGCGAAGGCGGAGTGATGAACCAGTGAAAAATCTGTGAATGAAAACTGAAAACATCGACTACTTTGCATCCAAATGGACAAGAGAGAGACGACACTAACCTAACAAATGACGATGTTTTCCGGTCGGTTTGTAGCGCCTACTTGAGACTGATATTCGTCGTTTGCGCAGATATGACTCATAGCCCATGAGAAAATCCAAGACCTCTACTGTAGTAGTGTTTAAAAATTGTTTCCTTTTGTTCTTAATTTTTTGTACCCAAGTAACCCAAAACTAAGTTTGTTTAATACATCTGCAGAATTTTTCTTTACATTTTTGTTACAGAACTTTGTAGGAAAAGCTAAAGCCCAAATTTTGGTGTCTTGTTAGAACATTTTTTTCATTAAACTAAAGATTTTGCACCAAGTCAGGGACAAGTAAATCGGAAGAGTTTGAAAGCCATCATTACGAGCTTACAATTTGCTAGATCTAGTTCTGGATCGTGAAAGTTTCTCCCGACTTAACAATTTTTTAATTTCGCAGGAACACCTCCACATTGCTCCCTTCGGCGTTTCACTCTGATTTGTAAACACGTCAGAGCCATTCCGTAGCTTTTAGTGGCGCAGGAATTAAAATCTGAGTTATTGGAGAAAGCTCTGGAACCGCTTGAAATTCAAATGAGATTTGAAGAAATATTGGAAAGCGACACCTGCGTGCGAGTAAATCTGAAAGAATGCCACCTACAGATTTTTTTATGGACGCAACCGCCATTCCAACTTATTGTATAATAACAGAGAGTTAATTTATGTTAGACGCCGAGTTTCAATTGGAGGAAATCACTTATAAACAAAGTCCAACCCGCCCATCCCGCTCCTATCGCATTCCCCAAAACAGATAAATCTTTCTCCGGAGGAAAAAAGTGAACATACCATCACCAGTTGGAATTTTTCATCGACTTACATGCACGCATAGATAAACGCAGCGTTTTTGGCAACCGGGGCACAACATATTTCTTGTTTCACAGTTTATTTGAACACATGTTAGGATCTTAGTCACAAACTTCATTTTGTACTCGTATAATTATTTACGTTGACTTTATTTAGTAAACTGTCAAAGACAAATATCCAAACAAGTGGTACCCTTGTCTTGTCGTCACTCCATTACGAAACACCGCACTAAAAATAATGACACGTCTTTTCTTTTAGGCTTATCGCGACACTGTGATATTGAAGAATAACATCTTTAGTTCGACTGTCTCGGATGTATTCAAACAACAGCTGAGCCGCCATAAAATCATATAATAACTCTTGCTTCAGCCGAGTCGGAGCGCAGCTGGCTCGGAATTTCGTATAGATGTGCTAATTAGAAGAGCAAGCCGCTCACCTCTTTCGGCGAACTGTTTTTGTTGTCTTATATTGCTCATCGCATCCGCCGTTTGGGTATCCAGAGGTCACACAGGTAAAACACCACGAAATCGATTAAAGTGCAACGAAAATTGCAGCAACAACTGATGAAACTCCCTCCTCTTCTACATCTATCTTCGTCTGCAAGAAAATTTTCTTCAACACAGACCTCTCGTGACCCCTTCGACGTCCTCTACTCCACGAAATATTGATAAAAACATGCAAAACTCATCTTTCCAGGTTTGTATGTTTGTTTGTTTCGAATAGACTCGACAACAGGTGGACCGATTTTCAAAATTTTTTCAACATTTGGTAGCTTGACTCTTTGGGAGTGTCGCAGGCTAGTACAATCGCGATAAGAGTCGAAGGAGTTGAGTAGCGGTGCGAAATGTTGAGCGATGCAAGTGAGGCCGCGCGATTTTTTCCGGCGGTTCGCTAATCTCCGATGTAGGTTAAAAATCTAATAATAACAAAAAGGCAAACTGTGTACTTTAGCCGTCGTTTTTATCGATTTTAAACAACGATTAAACGATAACCATTGCATCAGTGAACATTTTATTACACTGTTTAGTTTAGTGCTGCTATATTTACACGCAATTTGTATCAGTCGAGAAGAATCATATTAATTTTAAACATTTATGTTTGAAATACGCCATTTTCAAACAAATATTTACACGGGGATGATGGAAACGTCTTTGGAGCCGTTTTCCGTCAAATCTGAAGAAAGTTGGAGCGCTTGTGCAATTACTGCATTAACGAGGTCTCAGCTTGCACAGAATGCACTCTCCCCGTTTACGTTATTAATTTTGATGAATAGTGACGGCGTCAAGCATGAATAAATTACGATTTAGTGGGCGAGTAAAAAAATAACAATATGACGAAGAGTGGCAGGTCTTTAATTTAGACATTCGAGGGGGCCACACAAAAATCCGTCCTTTTTTCGATAAAACAACTATAAATCTTCATGCCGCACTAAATCGGCTCGTCGTAAACGTCGTGCACTAAATTCCCTTTTATAATGCGAAATGGTGGAGAATGTCAAGCTCCGGGCGGAAAAATTCCGGGCGCCGACGATGAAAGCTCGTCGAGGTGAAAAAGTCCACAGAGCTCTTTGTCTTTAAATATTTGCCGAGCACACACGAGGTGTAAACACGAGATCGCGTCGTTTACTCGAAACTTTCCCGGGTCGGGTGTTTGCACCAAAAATAAATAAAAGGGGTAGCAAAAAGCGTCGGGGCCGATTCTTCTCGGAAACCGCACAGTAGCCGAACCCTTTAGTTTATGTGGAGCAATTCGCTACAATTTATTTTTACAACACTCGGTCCCAGCTCCTTCCATATACAGCCTTTTATGTCCTGCGATTTAACCCAAACATCGCCGACTTTCGCTTTCTTTTGCTGGTTTTTGTCAAACACCAGTTCCGCGTTCTCGGACGCTTTTGTCGGATATGGAAATTTTATGGGGGGGCCAGGTACGGGATGCCGACAGATGGGGACGGGGTAGTGGGGTAGTAAATCATCGGGCGAGGAGTGCGACGGTCGGGGGTGGAAAAAAACACTCTTAATTGGGAGACGCAATTTAAATATGTACATAGTACCGGAAATCAAAGACGAAAACAATTGCTTAGCGTTATGGTGGTCAACTCTGGTTGAGCGTTTAGTGGCGCCCTTATCCGCCATATTATTGCGTATTTAGGGTATAATAATACCTCCGCTATAATAATACGGCCTGGGTAATTACTTTACGTGTTCAGCGAGCAGGGCCGGCTTTAGGGAGGAACTGAACGAATTGAGGTAATGCAAAAAACAACATTTTATTAGAATGCAGTCATTGTTAGTGAGATCTTGAAACATAACAGATAACTAAATATTAATTCGAAATATTAACAAATTCCTAATTGAATTAACAAACAACCATTGTCAATAACATTTATTTCTTGAAACAACTAATTGTTTATTTGATTAAACTGATGACAGGCTAATAAATAAAATTTTCTAAGGTCTCATTTCTCCATTTATCCAATCAATGTGTTTTATTTCGTCATCATAATATATTTGGATGAACTTACAGCAACATATTTTTTTGCCTATATTTAATCAATAGTTATTGCACTTGTTGCATAAAGTGGGTAATTCTAATTTTAAAGAAAAATAATTTTTATGCTTTACGATGTGTAACAAATTCCTCTGCATCGTTTGGTACAAAACGACGGGAATTTGTTCCAAATAAAGAAATTTGAAGGGACTTTGGATTTGGATAAAATGTTTATCAAATATTTTCTGTTTGTTATTATTAGATTAATAGATTATTATTAAATTTTAATATAACTTCATATTGGTTGGTCCACAGTAAATTCATTTTTGTAATGTTGAACTAGCTGGAACTTTTTTTTGTTACATTTTTTTACAAAATAAATAAAAATTTGTCAGTTGGCAATTTAAATTGTCATATTAAATAAATTTAATTTCACTATACCTACCTACTTTGATTGGGACCAGTTTTGACAGAACAAATGATGTGACCCATAACCTAACTTTTAAAAGCCCAAATACGCCAATACTATAGTAAAATTTAAATCTTGGGGGAAAACGGAATAACTCCCCTGTGAAAGTATTGTTTCTTAAATGTTTTTTTGAAAATTAACAGAGCGATTAGTTTTTTTTCTGTATTCATCAAAATGCACTTTTATGGAGTGTCCCCTTTTTTGCAATAAGGTTTTCAGTTTGAGTAACTTTCTAGGAACTATTCTTTTATGTTTTTATTTTATTACAATTTCTACTGAATTTGCAGATTGCAGAAAAATTCCTATTACCTCAGATAATAAAAAAATAATCTCGCATATTGGATCTGTTTCTTGAAATTAAAAAAAAAATATTAGCGCTCCTGCCACTGTCTTCTTTAAGTGGATTTTTTTTTGTGCGTGATGCTCGTCTGCGACTTTGGTCCTTCCACAACAAAAGCGTTTCTAAGCTCGGAAAAAAATTTCTCTGGGGAGATTCTATCTGAAAATAATAAGAAACAAATAAGTCGTAAAAGAATGAACGATTGGGATAAAAAGAACCAAGAATATTTATATTTTCAAAATGAATTCACATTTGGTTTAGTTTTTGATTCGCTTGTAGATACAGAAATTTTCTTTACATTTTTGTTACAAAACTTTGTAGGAGATATTCTTTTAAACATTCCTCACAGGACTCTAAAGCCCAAATATTTGATAACTGTGTCTTTTTAGAAAAAAAGAATCAAACAAAAATGTTATTTATTATTTTATTATTTTACTACAATTTTGACTGAATTTTAAAATTAATTTGAGACGAATAATAATGTATCTTTTTGTTTTAAAAATCTTTGGATTTTGTAATTTTCACTTTAGAACAAATTTTGTCTCTTTTCTTTCCTTAACATATGTGCTGCTTTGACATGGATATTTCTGCAATATTATTAAGGAATACAAAATTTCATTCAACATTTTTCACATTTGTAAACCATTTCAAACATGTAAAATTAGTACAATATTAATTTTGTTCTATTTTTAAAGGTAATAACTTCCTGAAGGTAATAATGAAAAAAAAAATATTTTTTTGCTTTATTTATAATTATAAATAATTCTGTTTATTACCTAAGGTTTAAAATTTATTTCAAAATATAATTTGTTCAAATTTAACCTATTTATTTTTGATTTACAATGCAAAAATTTCCGATAATAATGCGGAATCTGCAAAAGTGCCTCGAATTGCAGCGTTTCCCCGTTGAATAGCAAGGGTTTAATTTAGGTTTAATATTTTTCAGTATTGATTTTATCCCAGTTTGCACTTTCTCTTCTCATTTATTTTTCTTTTCATTTTTTACCCATTATTTTCTACTTTTCAATATATTCATTCTTTCTTCGAAAATTAATTCCGCATATTTTCTTCATTCTTGTCTTCCTACTTTTCCTTCTTGGTTTTTTATATTTTTATATATGAAGTAGATATTGTTTATTGTTTTCGCTTTCTTTCTTCACATTCTATTTTTCCGTCCTTTTTTTTTCCTCTTTTCTTTTAAATACTCTTAACTCTTCAACTCTGGTATGTTTTCTTTTCTTACATTTATTCAACACTATTATTTATAAACTGTTTCTCCATAGATTCTTTCTGTCCTAAATAAGAAATCTAGAAACTTTGCTGTTCACCGATTCTCTTACAATAGGTTTATATTTTTTTATTCTTCTTTTTGCTACAAAATTCTCTCTTCGGCTACCGCATTTATTCCATATTATCATTTTCTTTTTTATTTGTTCTTTGTGTAGTTAGTTTCTACCTGCTTGTTAAGTTTTCCGATTACGATTTTGTTTTTCTTCTTCTCTTTAAAACAACTTCATCGATTAATTTTTTCTTTGATACTCATTTTTGTTATATTTTTTTATTATTCATTCAACACCCTCATTTTAGAAATATTCTTTCGATATAATATGTATTTTCTTTACCGTTTTCTCTTCATATCGTTATTTTTTTCATAGAATTTTCATTTTAAGCTCTTATACATATCATTTAGATTATTTTAGTATTCGCTCGTTTATTTTTCTGCTTTTTTTATTCTATTCAATTTTTTTCTACCCTCCTCTCATCTTCACCCACGTATTTTCGTTCTTTCCATTTCTCTTCGCAGATAGGTACCTACCTACTACCTTTTTGTGCCATTTTTGCAATAAGTACCTAAATATAGGTATGTTTTTTTATTCTCTTTTTTGTTACAAAATTTTCACTTCTCCCACTGCATTTATTCCATATTATCTTTGATTTTATATTTATTTTATATAAAATCAAAGATATTATTATCACTTTGTTAAAAAATGTTTCTTTGTGTATTTTCTATCTGCTTTGCTTTACGATCATTCTTTGTTTTTTCTTCTTCTCTTCAAAACAACTTCATGAATTCATTTTTCCTTTGATGCAAATTTTTCTATCTCTTTCATTATTCATCCAACACTATTCACTATTCTTCCAAGGTAAAATAACAAGATCTAATTTTTTATCGGATACATTTTTCAATTTACAAAAAATTGAGTTGAATTTAGGCATATTTATTCTGGTTAGTCCCGAGAGCTTTAGCTCGAGGGTTTAATCTTTGAATAAAAATGCCCAAATATCAACGAGTAAAATTGTCTAAAACAAAAATGTTTAATTAAAAATTGGAAAATTTATCAGATATTAAAAATTGGGTCGTGTTATTTTTAGCAAGATTAATTCCACAATACAAACTTTAAAGTTAATTATTTATTTATAATAGGTACAGTTATTAAAAACAGAATTATTAAAAACAATTTGAGAATCTGACAGGAGTAGGTCCAATTTTAATCACTTTTGACAGATGATAAGAGTACCTAGTAGGACGTTTTTATCGCGATAAACATTTTTGATTGGATGAAAGTAAGCACTCTGATTGGCTGAAGACGCACGTTTGATGTTTGATGTAGGTACGTGGAAATCCTTTATATTTTCTTTACCCTTGTCTCTTATGTCGTTATTTTTTACGTAAAATGTTCATTTTAACCTCTTTTATCTTTTAAATTAGGTATTTTAGCATTCGATTCTTCCTTTTTTCTCCCCTTCATCTTCTATTCAATTCTTGTCTATTCTTTTTTCATTTTTCTTCGCATGTACATTCTTGGAATTGAAACATTTCCCTCTTGTGCCACTTTTCCAAATCGCATTAGTCTCGTCGTCTAATCATGTCGATTTCGATGCGTCCAACATTCCCAACTCGTTCCTTTAGAAAATCTGTTCCGTCCAAGTTGCACAACTGAATTAGTTCTATTTAGTTCTGTATTATTCGCCACGGTGTACATGCGCCTAAGAATGCAAGAAACAATCCAGTAATTTGTTTTGACGTAGCTCACGTACATACTCCTTATTATAATTTTATTGCTCTAGTGGTAAATTCGATAATAAACGTCGACAATACGGCTTTTGTTAAATTAGGTGAGTTCGGAACTGCGGACTGTTGTGCGGTGGAACTACTGACGTGCCTCGGCAAATTTATCAATTAGTATAATGAATTAACTCGGTGGTACTAATCGGGCTCCTTGAGCGCGACCACGCCGGGGCTGGGACAATAGCGGTAGCGTCAGCCGCCGCCGCCGCCGCTACCATCGCCGCCCACGCAATCCCGCTAATGGGCGCGCGTTTACGCCGGTTTGATGGGCGCCGCGACGGATTAAGGCGTCCATTTATCAATGAGCGGGCGGCTTGACATTTTCGCGTTTTTATTCGAAATTAACAAGCAATAAGTCGGAGCTATAACAACATCATCGTAATCATAAAATGGGCGCAATAAGCTAACAACCACAAAACATAATAAAAACAAAAGAAGAAACTGTAAAATACAAGAGCCAAACATTAAAAAGGCATAAAATTATTTTACTCGTACCTTTACTATAAGCGTATTATTTACCACAATGAATATAAATTATCCACAATGTATTCGAGCAATCGTAACCTATTTTTTATGTAGTTGCGGCTCGTAAAGGCGGCGTAAATCGGACGCCACAAAACTTTGGCTTTTGGAAAAATCGCTTGAATTATGACTGGAGTTGAGTGCTCGGGAGTGCTAAGTGGAGGTAAAACTCGCCAGTTCGTGGGATTTTTTGAGGCTCCACTCCCGAACGCAATCCAATTATTTACGACTCATAAAGCACCTCTTCTCCGAATGTAATTCCAGGACCGTGCACGTATGCAAATGGCGACCATATTTTATGGGCCGGGCACTTGTTCTGAAAGCGAGATGTCAAGATATAAAACTATCACCTGATATAATTGCCTGTCGAAACCGCCCGCCTCGAAGCCTCCAGCTTATCCATTGTGGGGAAATAAATCGATCCCCTTGTACATAAATTTGGGTTTTATCAGCGTGGCCTTCTTATTTTAATAAACATATATTTTAGATGGGTTATTATGTTATCTGATCCGGCCCGGTCCGGCTGACATTTACAGGACGAGTTTACTCCTTTTTTATTTGCTCCGGCCAATTGGTCGGCTCGACGGGATGGGACGGCTACGACGTCGGTACCTGAGGGTTTATTTATTTCTTTTGACGCTGCGACCTTTCCAGCCCTCGGATGGAGACGCCGCCGGATGGGGGACCGCATTGCTGAGGCCAGGGCCCCGGAGTTAATCGACCGGATGTGACCCCAGACTTGAGCCACGTCGAAGTTCTTCTACCACCGATTTTTTGAAAACGAAATCATTACATTTGAGTTGGAACTGACGCTCCAGCAACAGGAGACGAAGAATCAAATAAGAAATGGCGACATTTGAAAAGGAGAATTCAACATTGTAAATCCTGGGCTGGGAAGGCGTCAATTGTTGTGCTTTTTTAAAGCGTAGATTAATTGGAGCATGTTGACAGCTAACCTAAAATTTAAAGCCACAAAATTATTCTTTTTTTTCTTTATTTGCAATGTTTTATATTAAAAATAGGATAACTTAACGATTCCTATTCTCGAAGCAAATATCTAAGGGCACCCTTTGCTGAAAACAAATATGTTCAGTTATGTCCCAATTAAACATAAACAAATGTCATTCGTGTCAAACGGCGGGAAATTCAAACTTTACACTGTTCTAAGCGGTTTAATTTTTCCAACGCCTATTCAGCCCAAGATTTCATTTGAACGCGTCATATCAAAATTAACAATAAATCGAAAATAACATGAGACCTCTAGAAAAAAAATATATAAAAAAGGCTAAGTAAAAAAAATATTTCCTTTTAACTTTGGTTTTATGCATTTCTTTCTTCAATCCTCTTGACGAACAGTAGATGCAAAAAATATTTTTTCAAGAGTTGCTTCTTGACCGTTTTCCTTTCCTGGTCATTGAATATATTTTTTTTTTTAATAAAAATATAAATAAATATCGGGAATGATGAAATAAAATTCGGCCACGATGCTGTGTCCTCTTAGTATATTTATTGACACCAAAAAGCTTTCCTATATTAAATCTGAAAACAATTTATAATAATTGACCACATAAAATATGTCAACGTAAAGTCTCTTGAAACGTAGGTACTTTTTCTCCCATAGTTCCACTGTTTTCTTATTTTTTTCCTTTTATTCCGTATTCGTTTACTCCCTGAAAACATGTCATTCTATTTTTCATTATTTTCATCACATGAAATGTAATTATTACATTTTCTTTTTCTATTTTTCTGCTTTCTGCTCTTATCATTGCCCTAATTATAGGTATCGGGTGTTCATTTAGGTATTTATCCTCAAAGTTGGCGTTGAAGAATCAATTGTGAACGCACCACTCGTCAGTCTGCAGAATAAAAACACAAACAACGCAAAAAGTGAGGTTATATTTAAACAGCTAATCTGTGATCTGTAATTCGTGGTGCGTTCACAATTGACTCGTCAACGCCTACTTTGAGGATAAGTTTAAATGAACACCCGATACATTATAAGTAATATGTAGGTATTTATAAAAATATTTGTCATTTTTATAACTCTCACTTCTGTTTCATTGTTTGTAAGTGAAGAATTAAGGAAGACAAATAAAACAAATAGAAATTAAGAAAAATGAGGAACATTTGCAAACGATTTTTTCTCTAAATATAACACCCATAAAAAATTTCATAATAAACGTAAAATCTTGTAAAGTGGTTGAAAATATGAAAATACTTAATTAAAAAATAAGAAACAATTAAAATAACATTCACATCCGTGTAAGTTTTTTCCTTTTGTTTTTCTTCCAGTGTTTTTCTCTTGTTTTTTTCCTTTCAATCCCCCTTCATAATTAAAGAAATAATAGTTTGTAAAAAATTAATCGCAGCGAGATCAATTAAATAGGTACATAGAAGAAAAGAAAAAATGAGAAAATTTGTAATTACATATTTAAAAATGTAGATAATTTAGACAAATATGAATATGAAGGAAATGCAGTTTGTATAATTAGAAGAAGATAATGATGAAATAGTGTTGAGAGGAAAGGCAGAAAACAGAAAGATACCAAAATAGAAGTGAATATAATGATAAAAAATTTAAATTACCTATAGGTATTTTTTATGTTATTGTTTTACTTTTTTTTTGTTTATTTTCTTATTATAGGTAGGTACGTATTCATCTTCTCAACCGCTTGGAATGGCATTTGACAAATAAATTAGATTTGTATGAAAACTTATTTGTCCTCTTAAAGTCACTTTTAAAGTTCTTTTTAATTTTTTTATACAGAAAGTTTATTAGGTACTGTAGGAAATATCGTCTAAACAAAATAAGGAGAAAAATGCTCTACATGATGTGAATGATTCCGAAGGAGACACAAAAGGACTGAAGATTGAAAATATAAGAATAAAAATACATGAGGGAAAGAAGCACACAGGAAATTATTGGGATTATTTGAAAAATAAATCACAGAAAAAAAGAAGAAAGAAAGAAATATGCAAATTTAACCAGAGGTAGAATAACAGGAAATCTTCAAATATAGATTGGTAAGTGTGGATATGAAGAAAATGAAAAAGATTTGAAGAATAGAATTTATTTAATAACCTTTATTAGGTACTCTGATGTTGTTCTATCTATCTTATTAAATTTTCTTACCTGTTTCTTCTTCTTCTTCTACCGTTGTTTTTGGAATTCTTAGATTTGCCTTTCTACAAAACAAAACTTTATTTGTTCTTCTACTTTGTTCTTCGTGGCCGATAAAGAATCGAGAGTGATCAGTATCAAAGTATTTGGTGAAATAATTTTTTTTACAGTTTTTTTCCAATTTCCCTGTAAGATTTTATTCTGGTGGGCAAGGGTCTCCGTCGGCGGAGCCCACCCTGCGCCACCCCCACCATGCAAACTATCTCACCTAACGAGCCATCAAGCGAAATCTCCCCCGTAATCCGTGCAAATTTTCAGCCCTCCTTTATGGATATTAGCTCGACTATCCCAAATAAGGGAGGTTAGTTTCAATTAAATCCGGCGGGGTAATGGCAGAGCCGGGGGCGGCTTGATTAAACATTGCATTAAGCCGGTTATCAGTTGATTACTCGTCGGGTAAGTGTCACGTTTCGGATGGATCCGCCTTTACGACCATCGATTTTTACACTTGCAAGACGCCATCATCCTCATTAAAATGATACACTACTTAATACAATTAGGGCGCAATAAAAGCCGTTTTATCACTTGGAGGATCTAATTTAATTCGTGGAGTGCAACAGTTATCAAGAACGAGTCGGTTCCGGAGGCGGCTCTCTTCGCAACAAAGTAAATTTTTCTCAAAAGAACTGAAAACGTCTACACGAGAGCTGCCATATTTGCGTGATTTACAACCGAGTTACACATTCACTCTGCTTAATGATGTGCTAAAATATTGCTCGAGTGAGACGTATCAAGGATGCCACAGCGACTTCCATTTTGGGGGACTACGCCCGTTCTCATGGAGACTTTTTCTAAAGAACCAGTCGCTTTTACCACGACCAGCTGTCACATAACTTATCGGGCCCCTCCTGGCCCGCCATCAGACGCACACTCAGACCGAGCGAACCCCTTCGCGGACCCCGCATTCCACCAGTAATGGCCCAACTGATCCCACAGATATCCCAACTCCCTAATTAGCTCGTCTCGTCCATCTCTAATTGATCCCCGACACGAGAATTCCTCTAAAAAGAACTGTTCTATTTTTTCAGTGATAGCATCGGACCTGGAGGCGAACGCTGCGGCCCGGCCGGACTGCCAGTTCTGGCGAACACTTGGCGGCGGCTAACAAAAATATTTACGCGTGTAAAAAAAATCAAAGCATGTGTAGTGACCCACTTGTGCAGCTGTTATTTTTCGCACTTGTCGGTCAGGCCGGCAAAACCTACACCGATAAATTAAAATCGACAGGCTGAAAGTCCGGGCGAGGTTTACGAGGCTGAGGCACTTAGGAATTATTGCAAGTTTAATTATAAAAGTAGGGGTGACGCCAGTAAACAAGTCGCTTTATGGCTTATAGATCATCGACAACGATGGCTCTTGTGCTGGCTTGCGTACGTAATTGGTCACAATGTAACAATCTTACCTTGGCTCGAATTACACCCCACACGTCTATAACTGTTAATAGGTGAGGTGCGATAGCTCGGTAATTACCCGTATTTTGTGCCCAGATAAGAGACAGGGCCGGACTAGGGCCAAACCGAAGGGAAATATTAATTCTATTCTGTTTTCAGAAAAGATCGAAGAGGAGAGGATTTGGAATAAATTTTTAATGTAAAATTATCATTCACAATCTCCCTTGTGCGTGAATCGTTTTGTCGTTGTAGAATTAAGCACGAGCCGCAGATCGCGTGAGCGAGCCAGGAAACATGTTTTACATTTAATTATTCACGTGCACGTGAGAGATTTGACAAGAAAATCTCACGACAACACCAAGCAACTACTTGAAGAGGTGTATTTATTTTGAGGGGTTACACCACGTTGGCGCTCGGAAAAATAGGTAGATACATTTTGTTTTTTTTTGACCCGACTATTAGATATACAGGGTGATTTACGAGGAATAATGAGCCCGACGGAATAGAAAATGCAACCCACAATACATTGCAACAAAAAGCCGGACATCGAAGCGGTAAATGTCCGGGTTTTTCTCCTGATGAATTGCGGGTTGCATTTTCTATTCCGTCGGGCTCATTATTCCTCGTAAATCACCCTGTATAAAATATTTTTTATTTTTCACAAATACATTATACCTAGTTTTAAGACCAGATTAAAAGAAAAACGAATTAAAAAAAAAATAAAATGGCGGAGATATAAGTCATCTAGTAGGACACTTTTTTGAAAATCCTTGCCTATATGGTAGAATTTTTTTCTCTGTCAGATATCGTCCGAAAAATGTAAAGAATTTTTTTTCTTTTAGAGAAAGGTAACGGCTAAAATGTAGCCTAGAGGAAAAAAATTAATTATTCTTTTTGTAGGAATGATGGCTGTTTGAAAAAAAAAACATGTTTTGACCAAAATAATGAATTTAAAAAATTAATTAAAAAAATGGAAACGACATCCAATTAAAAAAATTCTATGCCACATCGTAGATGATATTATAAGGAATATGTGGTATAGATTTTATCAAAATCTGTTGAGTAGATTTCGAGAAATTTTGTCCAATAATTTGAAAAAAGTGTTTGGAGAGAAACGCAAAAGATAAAAATGTTAAAAATGTAAACGTTTAGTATTTTTTAAAATGTAAATTATTTTTTTGGCATGTTTAAACGCTTAAAATATTCTTACAAGTATAAATCATAAATCTAACCAAAAAAAAAAAAAAAATCGAAACCAACAATATTAGAGTTTCGCGGTAGCAGTGATTAAAAAAAGGTTTTGGTCATTTGCAGTCTGCCTATTATTTTTTTGGAGGCGGCGTAAGTGAATAGATAAAGTGGTGAAAGGGTCACATTCCAATAAAAAATTACGAAGGAATTTTTTGTGGCGTGGATGGAACATGCAAAAGAAAGAGTGTTATTTTGGGTGGTGTGAGATTGAAAGAATTTTTTTCTTTGAGGCATGAAGTGCTCGGTTCAAGGGTTCGATAAGAAAAAATTATAGAGCGAGATACAAAGTGTCAGTTGATTTCAAGTTTGATGTTTATCAGAATAAAAAAAATCCAGGTTGGAGGATTTTTATAAAAAGTAGGATAAATCAAAATAAAACAATCAAATGAGATATTTACGATGATGTACTTTTTGTCATTTTAGCTCTTATTCGTAATAAAAAATGTTATTGTTCTTAGTGGGCATTTGGAGAAACTTGCAGTGCAGAAATGTGAAGAGAAGATAAATGTAAAGACAAACAGAATCATTTTAATAAGAAAAATCTATAGTCGTTGTCAAGGAATTTACTTGAATTTGTAAAAATTATTTTGAAACGAAAATAAAAAATAACAGCGAAGTTTGATGAATAAAATAATGTCCTGAACGCTTTTGTCGTTGTAAAATTAAACATGAGAAGCAAACGAGACGAGTGACAAGCGAGGAAAAATTTACTGGAACTAATTCACATGCATGTGGGAGATTCGATAAGAAAATAGTACGCCAACACCAAACAATTACTTGAGGAGGTGTATTTATCTTAAATGTAAAACTTGCAATGTGTGACGAGTGATTAAGAAAATGTTGCAAGAGGGGGAAAAATTCCACCTATTAATTTTTGACGGCGGGGTAGATCAACAAAGTGGTGGAAGTCTGAAATACTTCACAAAAAAATTATAAGAAACGAAGGAATTTTTTGTAGATGTCGAAAAAAAAATCTGCTGTTGAAAGAATTTTTTTCTTTGAGATATGAAGTAGACGTGTTGGATTTTCTCATGGGCTGTGAGTCATTCATTTACAGATTTTTTACTGGTTTATCGCTCCGCCTTCGCCCAGATATTTCTAAGGTCATAGCCCATGAGAGAATCCAACACCTCTACCTAAATTTTAAGTCAAATTTTATCCATATTTGGCACTTTTCAGTACACTTCATTAAATAAAAAAAAAAAATGTGTAGATGCCGAAGAAAAAATATCTGATGTTGAAAGAATTTTTTTCTTTGAGACATGAAATAGAGGTGTTGGATTTTCTCGTGGGCTGTGAGTCATATCTGGGCACATCATCATTAATTTACAGATGTTTTACTGGTTTATCGCTCCGCCTTCGCGCAGATATTTCCAAGGTCGTAGCCCATGAGAGAATCCAAGACCTCTACCTAAATTTCATCCATATTTGGCAATTTTCAGTACATTTCATTAAATAAAAAAATGTTTTGGCCAATGGCGTGCACGAAAAAAATTATTTTTTTGGATTCGTCAAAAGCTTCCGGAAATGTTTGTTGTTGCCATGACAACCTTACCAAACCCAAGCTTTCTGTCGGGTGCTTATTGCAGACGTCAGTCACAATTTGTGAATTTTATTTTTGTTATGATAGCTTCACACTTATGTAATTTTAAATAGTATTTATTTTAATGGACAACATAAATGTTGCAGTGATCTTTGAAGTCAACCCATCAACAGTTTAATAAATCTTGAAAGTTTTTGTAAATGTAGCACAAATCCATCCAGTTATTTGACTTTTGCAAAATCCTGTTAGTCGTGACTTGATCCTGAGCTTTTGTGTTTTATATCCCCGAAACTGTTGCAATTTCGCTGTGAAGGTGATGACGCAGGCAAAGTTGCAATCGTGAACCACTTGAGCGGAAGTACTAAACCAAAGCTCCGCCGTCATCCCCTTTCCGTATCCCTTAGCGAATGAATACGAGAATGTGACAGTTCGATTAAGACATAGACAAATAGAAAAACAGTCGCATTGTCGATTCACCAGTTAAATAGTTTACGACGTCTCTATACAAGGCCCCCACTCTTCATTATTGTTTGTTCCAGGACCATCCTGTGAAAAAAGTGTATTTAATTAGGAAATGGTTGGTGTTGCGTGAGCCCCATTGTCAACACCCGACCCATAACTTTTGACTGGCCGATTGAGTTACGGACGTCGATCCGGCGAGCTTTCGACCAAATGCGGAATGCTGAAACTAATTTAGTTTTATTGATTTTTCAGAGAACGCGGCCCGGTCACAGTCTAACCGGCCCGTCTGGCAAAGAAAACAGGAAAGGAAAGGCGATACCCGAAAGGCAAACGACTGCAGGGGATGTCTGCCATAAAGCTGGAAATTGAAACAGCTTAAACGCGCTCCACTGATCTAAGCTAAAAATAACGAAAAACTCCCGGCCCGCCATTTTTACATCCACTGTAAAAATAAAACAATAATCTCTCCATTCGGGGGCGGCGTAAAATAAATTTTAATTAAAACCTACCGAAAACGGACATTTAAAATTCCGGTTGCGCTCTTATTAGGCGGTTTATAGGTGAAGTTTTAAAACAAAGCTCTGTATAAATGCAAATCGCAAGTTTATCTTGCTTTATGCGATCATTTGAAGTTTTAACAGCGTATAAGTTTTACGAGCCAATAACTTAGTTTTATTCACACTAATGCAGTTTCTAAATTATATTCTTTTAGCGGGTTGGGGGATGAAAGCCGCGGACCAGTCACTCCGCCCCCGACAAAAATTCTCTTGGGGCATATCTGCGCGGCGGCGGTATAGTTGCCCGCTTGATCTACGACAATCGCGATTTTTAATTGGGAGGAGGTGTAGAGTAGGCAAATCGAATAATAGGAATAGTTAAAGTGTTTCTTCTATAATTTATTTCGCGATAGACTCGCATTAAGTGCGATTTTTATGTGTTTTCATATTTGTTTGGTCGTTTTACAGCGTCTCATGAATGCTTCATTATTAAAATTTCAAAAAGAAAAGTGTTAACGATCGAATCGATGATTTTATCGAGGGGAAACGCATTTGTTACAGGAGATTAATTCCATTAGTTAAAATAATGGGAAGAAACGAATTATGACATGGCAAAATAAATATACATTTTTATCGTTTCGAGTTTTATTTTTTCAATTTCATTTCCATATTATCTCCCTTTTGCACATATTCTACTTTCTCCCCTTGACAAACACTAAATGTATTCCTTTTACCAAACTTCCTTCTTGATTGTTTTCATTTTATGGCCATTCTACACTTGTCCCTTAAAACATTTCTTGAAATGTACTTCACGACTACTTCTCCCCTAGCTCCATCCTTTTCTCATTTTTCCTTCTCTTCCTTGTCCCTCCCTATCCCTTGACTGAAAATTTTGTATTTTTTTTATTACGTAAAGTAAGAACATTACCATTATTTTAACATTTAATATCTTTTTAATAAAAATTTCATTAATTCATTAAGTAGGTATCTTTAAGTGAAGAATCAAAGAATATAAGATAAACAAAAATTAATAAAAACTACAAAATTGGTAAAAACAGGATTCTATTCTGAAAAAAACAATATCCAAAAAATCTAAAAAAAAATTAAATAAAGATGTTAAACGTAAAATCTATTGCAAAATCTCTTCCATAAATCATGTTTGTGCAGCTTTTTATTGTCTTTTTTCTTTCATCTCTCCTTTTTATTATTAACTTATTCTTTGTATTTTTTTTCACGTCTACATTTGATGTAGGTATTTTTTTCAGTGACTCTCTCTTGTTAAATCACTTTTTTCATTTCTTTCTTCCTTCTTTCCTGTACAATTTTTCTTTGATTTTCTCTACCTAATGCAAATAATTTCCTATCTTTGTTTCCTTCATTTATCTTTTTTCAGATATTTCTCCCTTCACTCTTTGTCACTTTTGCAATCTCCTTATCACGTAAAATTCTATATTAAGGAAAGATAAACTTCTTAAATGGAATTTTATTCTGTGAAAACGATTTTCATAAAAAGCTCAATAAATAATAACTATCTTAAGTGATTGGACAGATTAATATGATTAAACAAAAGCAGAAACAATTGCTCAATGAAAGATAAAATTATTTCATATTAGATAGTTTTTAAAAAAATCATTTTCCAGTTTTTTTTTGCCTAATTTTTTGCTTTTCAATTCTTTTTTGGTTGTTACCACGTTATTTTTCTATCATTTTCATTTTAATGTGATGATTTTCCCCGTGATTCTTCTTCTTTTTAAATAAACCTTTCCTTCTTTGTTAATTTTTCATTAAGAATTTGTTTTTTTAATATTAATAATTGCCTTCCATTTATCCTTATTTATATATTTATTCTCTCACTTCACGCCGCTCCTTCTCATGTTAATCTCTTCTGTCTCTTTTGGGACCATTATTATGAAATGACAACTAGGTAAAGAAAAGGAACTTTATTTAACAGTTATTTCTGAAAGAATAGGAAACGAAATGTAAAAATAAAATTCAAAAAAAGTGAAATAGAAAGCACAAATAAACATAAATGGCTTTTTTCTAATTTTGACATATAAAGTGACACTTTTCAAAATTAATTGACGTTGGGAAACGTCACACTTTTCGTAACTGGTTACGAAAAGTAAAATCTTTCCTAACTGGTTAGGAAAAATTTATTGTATCATCAATTTGACACTGTCATATTTTTTGTTTTTAAGCAAAATAACCGTGCCTACTTACCTACTTGATATTTTAACACAATAATAATTTATTATTAATGAAATTCATTACTTCGTTTAACGTTTGAAGAAACTTTTTTTTGTCAAAATTAGAAAAAATCTTGTATGTAACACTTTAGGAAATGCAATTTTGTGTAACTCGTGTGATTTTGCGGGATCTCGCTGCGCTCGTCCCGCAAATATTTCACTCGTTACACAAAATAACGCATTTCCTAACTGGTTACATAAATAGCTATTATTCATGAAAATATCATTGTAGGTATTGTATGAAGATAATTTCCATAAAAAATTAAATACCTAGTAAAATTTCATAGCTATTGACAAGATAAATACCTAATTGTAATGACAAAACAAAAAATTACCAAAAAATAACGCAAGAAACAAAAAAATTATTTCATTATCTCAATTTTTTTCCTTTCAACGATTTAATTTTCTTTATGTCCCAGAATAAAATGTCTAAATTATCTACACTTAATTAATTGTTTCTCGTCCAATGATTTTCACTCTTCTTAAATTTTCTCAATTTATTCTTTTTTTATCACAATATTTACCTTAATTCACTTATCTTGACCGTTTATCCTCTCTCTCTTTCATGACATTCTATTCCATTTTTGGTCCTTTCTCTTGTTCTCCCTACAGGAAACGATTTTCTTAAAAAAATAAAATAAAGGAGAAACAGAAGAAAGATGCTTCAAATCAATCACAAAACACAAAATAAAATCCAAATATAAATTTTCTAAAATTATTCATATCTTTACACAAACTTGCAAGGAAAGAAAACAAAGAGGGATGTTGAAAAACTCGAAATCCATAATAATACCTAATCACAATTGCTTAACGTTGTCTTTACTTAATTTGTTCTTATTAATTTTTATTATCCTCTTTCATATATTTTTTTACTTCTCTCTCGAATCGTGAAAACACCAATATAGGTATTTTTGTTAATGCTTGAAAGGAGGAATATCGAATGAATAAATGACAGTTACGTCACTTGTCCGTCGGCAAGTACGCCTTTGCAGCCGAAGCGGCGCTAGCGTCGCTCATTTTACAAACTGGACGTAGATGTTTGGAAAGGCTTTTCTCGTTGGGAGAAACAGCGCGACCAATCATATAAAGAATCGAATTGTCCTCGTATAATGGTGAAGATGATCCATAAAGAGATTTATCGCGCATCAGGATGTTTCCTCCACTAGAGCCTCTTTCGCACCTGTCGGATAAAACGTGTCCGTTTGAGGTAATTTATGAAATATAGATTAATGATATGAGGTGTGAAATACGACTGTAAAAAGTGGAAAACCGTGTATAGTGAGGTGCTCTCGTATTCATGGGACGTTATATGACATGACGAGCTCGTAACCGAGGTATAAAAGGGCAGTAAATATAGCTAGGCTGCTTCTGGAATATGTATTCTCATGCTAATTTTATGTATCTTTACACATTTCGCTATAAAACCTCCGTAAACAATATATTAAAAATATCGACCTGGGCCTCCTTAGTGCGCCGCCACACGCCGCCTATCGACGCGCCACCACCATCAGTACCGACAATTAGGTACTTTTACTGTCCTGACAAACAAACGCCTTTACGGCCGGTCCTGCGCGCAAACACGCCAACTCAATAAATATATGTAGCGTAAAGGACATCAGAATTATAGTAGTTGGTCCAGAAGGATAATAAAAGATTTAGAAATTACCGTCGTCCATCAACTTTTTATGACAATCGGACAACCCTCCGAGACGGTTTACTGCCTGTTTTCTTTCTGAATTGTTTTTATCTCAAATTGCCCGATATTAGTCGAGGCTACATTGTGAGCACACATTCGCTCTTATCGACCACCGATAGAGGTGCACATGACCATGACTGATATCCCATTATGGAATGCGTTTATCGCATTTACGACCGCACTTATTTTGTTTCAGCTGATGCTTGAATTTCTAATCGGACCATTTCGACCAAAACTATTAATTTTTATGGCGAAAACGAGTTGGCAAGAGGCACACCTCGTCGCGAGCCATCTTGATTTCGCTCCTGACACCGCATCCACTCACACTACCCTACTTTCCCCTACGCGCAAGCGGATATGGAAAGATGTGCCGCTATAAAGACTGTTATGGCTGTTAAAGCTGTTAATGGGACCTCTCCAAATGACTAATTACGACGATACCATGGCAGGAACGACGTTCCTAATGGAGAAGAGCGTGACCGAAACATCGCCATCTAGGACAGAGGGGACGAACTGCGACGACGAGTTGCAGTTTCCCGTTTTAGTACAGATTTCTGCATTATCAAACTTCACTCGCACCATTTTATTGATTCTTTTTTCTGTCATTCATAAACTGACATTTTGAAACAAAATATCCAAAATCTTTATAAAGCAACGGTTTAAGAACTAAAAGATGATGCACTTTTGATTTCAAAATGGTTGAAAATTGAAAAAAAAGTACAGGTTACAGCAGCAATTTATTTTATTTTTTAATTTCAGGAAATTAGGAAACATTAGGTACAAATCCAGTTCCTTTTGGCTCTGGAGCTTTTTTCTCAATTTTGACTGTTTTGTTGTGAGAACAGATCCCGGAAGGTGTGAGCCATTCGGAACGTTTTATAGCCAAAACGACCTCGTTCACTTTTAAAGACTTTATATTTACCCCTTTTGTGTACAAAGCTTGCAACTATTGAAAGTTTTATGAGATTTATATTGCTTCGACATTATGTAAACGTGCTTTTGCAAATAGTTACCGTTTTCGTTTTATTTTGACGGAACTGGTGCCGTTTAGTTAGTGTTGATTTGGTCGCGTCATCAGAAAGTTGTCTTGAGTTGTGGTAACATGATAAAGTAAAAAAGTGTTTAAAAATGGGGTGAGTTTGTAAATACAGTTCTGTACGAAACGGATTTTCTCGGGTCTGCAGAATAATTTTAATTTCTAAGAAAAAGTCTTGAAACAAATTATTACTTTTGACATGTCAAAGAAAATTTCCTAACACTTCGTTCTTGAATAATACCGGTAATAATGGTTGTTAAAAGAAAGCCTTGACAACATTAGGTAGGTATAGGTACGGTCGGCGGACAAATAAAACTGGGACACTTAAAATTTAATCTATGTAAATCAGATCATTGAATTGTCAATATATTTGTCAGTGTCTATATAATATGTCATACCAAAGTTAACCTATTTGTGATAAAGTCGTAATTAAACGGTGCAAATTTGTAAATTTTGACTAATGTGATTGTCATTTTTCTCCCAGTTTTATTTGTCCATCGACTGTACGTGCTATTTTTCCATATTTTCTTGTTATCTTTCTCATTGCTTTTTAATGTAAGTACAATATTTTTCCAAATTGTGTGGCATGTCTAAAACAAGCAAAGTCAATAATACCTACATAAGAGATGAAAAATAAAAATAAAATAGAATGAGAACAAAACGAATTAAACAATAACAAAATAAGTCAACATTTTTACAATGGTTTTTGTTTACACAAATCTTAACTAAAGACATTGTAGACACTTTTTTCTTGGACCACGAAAGTCTATAACATAACGCGACACAACTCTCTGAAATAGAGAGCGAAACTCTTTCTTAAATTTAGATTAAATTTTAGCTTTGTTCAGTAGGTATATGAAATAAATTCAATGCGCCCCTGTTTCATGGGACTAACGATTTATTTTTATAATGGCTGCATGGTTGCCTGACATGCGCCTCTAACGTTACGCCTATTTCGTAATGGTCGCCACAAAAACTCCCAATAGCTGTGCGACATCTTCGCCGTTAAAGCATCCCCCAGCTGCCAGGACCGGAGTAACGTCCATTGTTAAAAACAACATCCAGAAAAATTTGTTAAAACAACTTTTTATTCGTGATTTGTTTCACTAAAATGTGTCACAATCTAGATTTTGGGAAATTTCTTGTCTGAGATTTGATGCTAATAAATATCGAAGTACGAAAGCGCAACAAATTAATTTCTCCGTGCAGTAATAAAAAAAATTCAAAATTCAAATCTGCTGGTGAAGTCTTTAATCGAAGATTGAAAACACGTAGTAGAAATGTATAGCTTGGTAAGGGAAATTTTATCATGGAAGGCTGTTTTGGCATAATGGGAAGCCATGATTTGTTTTTTAACGTTAGACACACTGTTTAATTTCAGTGACTAAAATGCCTGACATGTAGACCTATCAAAATGAATATAACATGTTGTTGAATTTCCCGCGATGTCTGAGTATTCTTCTATTGTAAACTAGTAATAAAACTAATGCACTAGACATTCAAGCTATTTATAACCTCAAACTTAGAAAAATATAATCTAATTCAACCGAGAGCTTTACTTCAAATTAAATGCAAAATTTCCAAGGCCTCCTATTATGCCAAAACAACGCATTTTAGAGGTGTGAGTTCTAACATGGATACTTGGGAAGAGGAATTATTAGGTAGATAAGAAAACGTACACTAAAAACATTTATCGAAGGTAAAATAACAAGACCTAATTTTTATCGGATAAATTTTTCAATTTTACGATAACTTTTTGCTTTGACAATTGTACGAGTTAAATTTGGGCATTTTTATTCTGGTTAGACCCGAGAGCTTTAGCTCGAGGGTTTAACCTTTGAATAAAAATGCCCAAATATTAACGAGTAAAATTGTCTATAGCAAAAATGTTTAAATGAAATTTGGGAAATTTATCATATACAGGGTGTCCCAAAAATGGCGTACTAACGGTGCACTACGGTGTAGAAGAGATTACCGTAAACGCCAGAAAAATGTTAAAAAAATTCTACTGGACTTATTTTCTGATTTGGCGGTCTTTGAATGTGGCACTAAACAGGTCAATTATTTTGAAATATATGTATGAAATTGTCATGACAGCTACGTCTAATCGTACATATTATCACAAAATACAAGATCACTCACTACCAATATCTAATCCTGCATAATAGAGAATTTAGAAGTTTTGGAAATCGAAATTATTTAAATCCTCTACGGTAACATTGCAAGGTAATGATGTATGAATATATCTTTGTTTACATCGTATTATCGTTAATAATAATAATAAAAATAATTGATTTTTTTGTCGGAAACATTTTTTCCATATTTTTTTCATGTACATTTAAGCATCCTCGATAAGGTAGTAAGTAGTTTGTACGCCATTTTTGGGACACCCTGTATAATACATTAAGTGGTCTAATTTTTTCCGACAAAATTTAAGACATGAGTAGCTTTTGCAACGAAAATTACACGAGTCGACGGAGGAGACGAGTGTAATTTTCCAAAAGCAAAAGCTACGAATGCCTTAAATGACAAATTTTGCAGAAAAAATTAGATCACGAATTGTATTCGACTTGACAATCCACCGAGAAATTTTTTATAGACATTTTTTCGCTGAAAAACCACTAGTTGTTTTTCTCAGCTCAGCTGGTTGTTTTTTCACCCTGCTCGGTGTTTTTTCACTATAAATCAATTTGATTGGTCCAAATTTGAAAAATGCTGCAATTCGATTGGTTAAAAATTTTCGAGTTGGATTGTCAGATATTAAAAATTAGGTCGTGTTATTTTTGGCAAGATTAATTCCAGAATACAAACTTTAACGTTAGGTAATTATTTATTTATAATAAAATTATTAAAAACACAATTATTAAAAACAATTTGAGAATCTGACAGCATGCAATTTTAATCACTTTTGACAGATGACAGAGTAGTAGGACGTTTTTATCGCGATAAACATTTTTGATTGGATGAAAGCAAGCGCTCTGAGAATTAATCGGCGTAAAAAATTTCTGTCTCATAGCATTGTGAGCAGGAATAAGTACGTCACTTAAATTATTCTAATGTTTGTGTTCTTGAAATATTTGAAAATTATCTTTTTTATGAATTTAAATAAATTACTACGAGTTTTGCAGGATTTGTCTATTCTGGAGACATTTTTTAGAATCTTAAAAAATAATGTTTGATTGAGTATAGATAGTAAATGTCTTTTTACTCTTTTTGTCATTGTATTTGTCAATAATAACCATATTTTTGATAGGCAGAGGTAAGATCACATACGTAAGCATGTGTAAATATTAAATCCGGAAGTATTTTAATCCTTTTTTTATTTAAATAAAGAATTCAAATGCATGTAAGTAATATTAAAATTTGTAGAAATTAGTTGTTTTCGATTTTCAAACCCAAGTTGTGGTCATCTGAAATGTTTATCTTTTAGAATTGTAGCAAAATGAATATCTAACTCAATTTAGAGATTTCCTTTACTTTAAAATACATTTTCAGAAAGAAAACTTTCTTAACAGATTGGAAAATACGATGCGGCACAAAAAATGACGTTCCGCTAGACAAAACGATGAAAAAAATAAAATTTATGTTCGACTTGCAAATCACTCACAAAAATTTAAGAGTTCAAAAGATTTTCTCCTGTGAGACAGTTCATAGAAAAATATACCTACAGGTATTTCACGAATGATAATGAGCCCGACGGAATTGAAAATGCAACCCACAATACATTTGCACAATTTACGTGGATATTTGTTTTTTGATTTAAAAACATAAAACGTAGTTAGCGGTTTCGTAAATTTTGACATAAACGTCATTCGCTTGGTTAAATGAAATTGTGAAAAAATGAAGAGTTTTTGAAAAAATGTTTATTGTCTGCATAAACGCGCAACGCCAAAAACATCTTGATTACAGTCGCCATAAATCAGAATCATGTCTATTTTCTCATCTTTCAAATACCTACATTTCGTATTTTAACTTTTTCGTAAATGTCAATTGTGACAAATAAAATTATTGGAAGCAAAGCCATCATGGATTTATAATTTCATTTTAAAACAATACGATATTTAAAATAGCCACGTTAACTTTGGAAATGTATTGTGGGTTGCATTTTCAAGTCCGCCGGGCTCATTATCACTCATGAAAAACCCTCTGTTTTAAGAAATTATTGCAACTACACAAGTTTTGTTACGGAAAATTTTGCTTCTTGGATTTAAGTAAGGAGTGAATCAATAAAAACATGTTTTTAAAAAACGCCAAATTAATGATAGAAGTCAAAATTTCAAAATTTAAAAAAAAAATACTTTTTCCAAAAAACAAAATTATGAATTTTATTTTAATTTCACAATTTTGAATATTTTCAAATGTCGGAAGCACTCTATTGAGCTTTCTTCAGCTGTTTTTTAAATAAAATAAAACGTAAATCACAACAATGTTTGTCGTGAAAAACCTGAACTTCATTTGAAACAAAATGCCAACAATTTTTATTTTTAACTCATACCTGCCTAAAAGAATATTGTTTAAAATTCCTATACAATTTTTATTTATAATTAACAATAAAAACTAGAAGAAAATATTTTACCATGCGTCATATTTAAATTATGTTGTGCAGCAATGAGTTAAAAGCAAAATTTAAATTTATCTGAAAACAAAAATGATGGAAGCATATTTGTGTATTAATTGGTCTGTGTTATCTTGCGCTAAAGATTCATAAGATAAAATTGTGTGTGAATTATGATATGAGAGTAGTAATAAAATCTTTAACAAAAATGCAAGAAAAAGGAATATCTGATGCAAATGAAAATAAATTATAAATTCTCAAATTGTGTGAAAATTATCGTTTCAACAAACATGAAATTCTAGATTTTTTAAGTAAGATTTAAGTACCAAGATGTTAATTATAATTAGCGTATTAAAATGATTATGACATGTACCAACTAATCAGAAGGAGATGACAACGAATAAAAAATTAACAATCAATTTATCAACCATTGAGAAACGACACAAACACGATCAAATTCGTAACGACTGAAAGTGTTCAATAATTAAGTATTTATATTTTTTCAACATTGCGACACTGTGAAAACTAAAAAAAAAAATTTAAATTAAAAAAAAAAAACGAGCTTGAAAGCTCAATTTCTGTTGTAATTTTTGAAAAACCATAAATGACCCAACGGCTGTCCTAAACCCTCCCCAAAAGCAATGGCACCCTATTCCCACAACCCTCTACCCTCACCCTCAACCCCGACAATATCAGCGAAGCGGTCCGCCATTTCAGATGCCGGTGCAGTTTTATCGCCTTGGCTCTGAAATGTATGTACTTTATAAGGGTTGCTTACGACCATTCCTCTCTCCCAATTTATTCTTTTATTTCCCCATGTTTAGGGTAACCAATGGGGAGCGAGCCGAGCCGTATAAATTTTATTGCTCTAGTACACATGGTGCAGTAAAAATTTTTATACCGAGGGGAATATTGCTTCGCTAAGTTTCATCCGATATAACTTTCATTAATTTTACGATTTTGCTGCTCTTATATGTAAGTAATATAAGTCGTAAATTCGGACGGTTTAATATCTGAACGGAAAAAATGTATTTAAGGACGATCGAAATGGCCGCCCAGGATCAAATCCTGACGATATACGACCGCCAAGCGGAAATTGACTCACCGAGATTACGAAAACGTGATGGCCGATAAATAATTTCTTATCACCCGAAAAATATAAAATCCGGGAGCGTCCTATTAACTATTTACGCCACCGCGGCAATAACCCGAAAGCTCGCTTCAAATCTGTGCTTTTTTGATTTATGTATTTACAAAAAAATTCAAAACCACCATGAGAAAAAATCACCGGCGGGTTGCGGTGGCCGCGACCATTAACTGCACCAAATAATGCGTCCTGATGACCTTGTACGTCAGGATAATGCCAACCTACATCACCATTTTTACCGACAACATTTTATGCAACGCCTTTAGTTACACTTTTCTCATTCGCATTTTTTGTGTGGCTTCTTTTTATGGTATTTTTATGTTTACGACTAACGTGAGACGTTTGTCCTGTCATAAATTATAAGGAGATTCAATGGCTTCCTGGTTAGCATCACACAAGATGACTTAAACCTTTAACAGAAGTGTGTAAATCAGGGCGCTCGAATAATACAAAGTCATTAAATTTGTCGTAAAAGATGTGGAAAAAGCCGCCGCTGGGGCAACAAATGACGGTCGTTATCGGTGGCGGCGGGGTAAATAAACAGAGCGGTGGGAGGGCTGCATAAAAAAATTACAAGAGACGGAGGAATTTTTTTGTCGGAGCAGATGCAACAAGCGAGGGAAAAAATCTTATATTGGATTTTCCGAGGTGATGTAAGATCTTTTTTCTTTCAGATGTCAAGGACTTTGTCCAAGGGTTGAACGAGAAAAAACATAGGGCGAGAAAAAGTGGTGGAAAATTATAAATTATGAAAATTATAATGAACATAAGATATTGCTGAATTCCCTGCGATGTCTGAGTATTTTTCTATTGCAAAGTAGTAAAACGGACAACAAATATTAGACATTGACGCTATTTATAACCTCAAACTTAGAAAAATATAACTTAATTCAACAGATAGCTTTTCGAACAACTTAAATGCAAAATTTCCATGGCCTCCCATTATGCCAATCCAAAACAACGTGAATGCATTTTATGTTCGTCCTTTTTATGCAAAGAAAAATTTGTAGCGCATTTTCCTGTCAGTTTAAATATGTAGGTAATGGAAAATAATGAATTTAGTTTTGTTTCGAAAATGAAAATTTTGTGCTACAGACTTGTGCGAGTGTGGACGTTGGAAATATTCCTAAGGTGATGATTTTGAAAATGTAATGAATAGTACGACAACAAAGATTATAAAACAATGTTGGGTCGTGGATGAGAAGGAAAAAATAAACTGAATGCCTACCAAAGTGAAATAGCAAAAAACTAAAAAGAAATGTTAACGCATAGGTATGATACAAAAGGAGAAAAATGGAAGGATCAGGGAAGAATCAGAATAAAGTATTGAAAAAAATATACAAATAAATATTTTTGTGGACTTTTTAAAGCATAAATCATTGTTATTTTTTTTCTTTTGGGCTGGTCATTGTTGTATCTCCCTATATTTGCGATTTAACAAATGGAAAAATAATTGATGAGTGTCGAACATTAAATCTGTTCAATTAATTTAATTCCAAAAAATTCAACAATAATTTTCAGCGCACTTTACTTTGCACGTTATAACACAATATTTTAAACCCAAACCATTGCTCAAACTACATAATTTTTATTTACGCATTTGACATTGGCCGCTTTTGATAATATGACTGTTACGATGAATAACGACATTTTTTAGAATCCTTGTGGTAGTTTTCTACCACATTAATTAGTACTTACATTATACTGGATTATTCACGTAAGATGACGAACATGACCAGGTAAAAATGCAACCCAAAATACGAATTATAAAGCTATCTTGATACCTATTACATAAAACATAGATAGCTTTTAATGTCAGCCTAATGAATGTCAATTTCTGCGAGAAAAATACCTCTCTCAAAGAAGCATGATTTAATAACAATAATAAGCAATTAAAATCACAAAAGTAATGGGTAGGATCATGTCGGTTCTGCGATCGTTCGAAAACATTTTCAAATAATACATGAAAAATGCAATGACAGATATACTTTTGACTTTTCAAACTACATAATAGAATAACTAAGTACAGTCGATGGACAAATAAAACTGGGACAAAAATGAAAATCACATAAGTCAAAATTTACAAATTTGCATCGTTTAATTACGACTTTATCACAAATAGGTTAACTTTGGTATGACATATTATACAGGGTGTCTCAGCTAAGATTATCGAGCCTAATAACTCAGTTATTTTTCAGTAGATTTTTGTGAAATTTAAAATGCAGATATTTTAGACGGTAAAGAATAAAATCCCATTAATGCAATCACCCAAGTCTTAAAAACGTAATTTTTACATGCCTTTTTAAAATGTTGAATCAATTAAGATTTACATAAAAAATTGATCGTCAATAAAAAATGCTGTAAGGAAACACTCGTCCTTGAAAGATGTCTGGTTTGCAAGAAAAAAGCAAAAAATTGTGTTAAATGTGGCTGCAAATGCAAAAACGTAGACGCGTATGAAACAAACGCGCAATTTTGCAGAATTTTGGTCATCGCTTTTCGCAGAAGCGCAGGTAACATATTTGACGTTTATCTTGCTAACCTTACAAAGTTCAAGACAACATTTGGACGTAATTTATTATACTGGATGCTTTAATTCTTCCATAAAGGACTAAAACACGATCGGGATATTTTAGCAAGGTAATTTAGTTCACGTACGCTTCCTGTGTTTTCAAATAAATTGACGACTGTCTTAACCTTACATTTTGTAAAGCCTACATTTGGATAGTGTTCCACTAGAAAACGAACTGTGTCATTGAAGCTCTTACGACACTCTCCACAGGCAATTTTTTTTTCCTTTTTCAACAATATTGAAATTTCTGCCGCTGTAGTCTATTTCTCGAGTATTTTCAATAAATTTTCACAATTTGACGTTTCTAATAAAGCGCGCCCAATTTTGACAGACTTTAAAGGGTGTACAAAATGTTGTTTGTCAATTAATCATCAATTGTTTCAAAAGGTAACTGCTCAAATACCTTCAAATTTTACATTAAATTTTTAACGACAAAATCTAATCTTTCGTTGAATCAGACAAGTGATTTACTTAATTGTTTGTGTAGACCCCTATTTTTTAATGTTTAACAATCTAATAATAATCGCGCATAATTTTCGATAAAGGAAACATGTGTTAAAATTACATTTTTTACTTGAGGTAATTTTATTATTACTAATTTAACCTTCACGGTCTAAAATATCTGCATTTTAAATTTCATAAAAATCCGTTGGCACGTTGGCAAGTAACCGAGATATTAGGCTCGAAAGTCTTAACTGAGACACCCTGTATAGACACTGACAAAAATATATTGACAATTCAATGGTCTGATTTACATAGATTAAATTTTAAGTGTCCCAGTTTTATTTGTCCACCGACCGTACCTACTTCCTGATTCCTGATTTAATTTTTAAATACCAAAATACAATGTATGCTTTGCAAAATGTATTTTGGGTTGCATTTTTACTTGGTCAGGCCTCGTTATCTTACGTGAATAATCCTGTATTATAAGTGAGAAACATGCAAAATTATATGGCATTTCACTCATGTGAAATATACGTCGTATATGTGTGATATATCTACTTACGACGTTTAATCTTGCAATAGCAATTCTTGCGCCTAAATGGTTTGTGTCATCAGAATATGTGCCAAACGGACAATTGATAGTTACCATGAACAAGCACTGCATTACTAACACTCGTGGTTCAATAGATCTCTAGGAAAATTTTGTTTTTAAAAATTGGTACATACTTATGCCATAACTATCAATATGGCTGTCACATGTCAATTTCAACATTATTGTTAACTTGAGTTTTTAATTTTTAATGATTTTCTTATGTACGTTTGTTGCTAAGAATATATTTTTTTGCGGACATTTTAAGAAATGCTTCAATTCAAGAAATCTTATGCATAATTGAAAAACTTATTATAGACATTTTTACTTCGATTCGTGTTTACATAACTGCTGTGTGAATAATATATTTATCAATATTTCACTGTATTATTGTCATTATGGATTGGGTTTTAGTCAAAAATTGTGAAACAAGAATTTTAAATTAAATTTGTATATCAAGTGGCTAGTTGTGGTTACAAAACCATTACCAATTAATACAAAATTCCCTAGCATTTGAAAATATAGTTTTTTTTATTTAAAAATAAAAAAAGGGTGTACATTCGAAAAAATAACATAAAAAACTCGTTTTATAAGGGCATCAACCCATATAAAACTTGTTCTTTAATATACTATTTTGTCACTGAAAACAGTTGTATAATGTATGGCAAGAGTTGCTGACACACTTGTGATTCAAAATTCTCACTTGCATATAGGTAATTGTGCATTTTTCTTATTTTATTATTAATTATTGTCTGTGAATTTATGTGAAATTAATTAATCATAAATTATGCAACCAAGAATACTTTCGTATTTAAAAATAATAATTAATGTTCCCCCATGAGTCGAAAGATAAATGAACAAATGACAGACTTGTAATACAAATTAACGGTAACGAACAAATTAGCAAATAAGTAAAGCGCAAAGTCAAACACGTCTCAAATTCGTTCCTTGTTGAATGTAAACAAATAGGTATTTAAATACCACGAATTATTATTTCAGGTTTTTTAAATTACGACTAACATTTAAGTTAAATTTAATTTTAATTTACACTTGAATTTTTATCAAAGTGATTTTATCCACTATAATCGCACAAGAAGTTTTTTATCTGATAATTTTCTGTTTTCAAAGAAAACGAAAACAAAATTTCATGTGAAAACTGTTGGAACAACATTTTGTCAGTTGGTAGTTTTTCCAGACAAATTTCTGCACGGTACGAGTGGTTGAGTTGTTAAAACAGAAAATTGTCTGAAGAAAAAAAAACTCGAATGTAATTCAACTATGTAATTTTGGGACTGGATTAAAAACCACAAAATATTAGTTTTATTTGTATCCCACCTCCACCCGGCGGCATGGCAATTTTGCCGGAGTACATACACTATTACGGATAATACTATCAAGTAATAGTGCAGTGCTTATCAACATAATTACCGGCGTCTCGCCTCCACATTTTGACTTTTTTGTGTTTTATGTTCTGTGTCAATGTTAAGGAATTTCCTCACGATGTGACATGAGTATAATAATATACCTTTTTGAATTTCAACCACCAATGTGTTCTCTAAGTCCAAAATTTTTAAATTTTTAAAAAGAGATTGCGGTACTATTCCTGTTGCTGAAATTATAAATGGTAAAATCGAAATTTTTTCTAAACACCAAAGATTTCTCATAGCAACGGAGAGTTCTAAATATTTATTAATTTTTGTATTATATGTCTGTGTTATATTGTGTGAATTTGGAACAGCTATATCTAAAAGATATGCTTGCTTTTGTTGTTTATTTAAAATAATAATGTCTGGTCTGTTATGCTGAATGTGAATGTCAGTTAAAACTGTACGATCAAAATATAATTTGTAATTGTCATTTTCCAAACAACTTTCTGGTTTATAAATATAATGTGGTTGTGTATCCTTTAATAAGTTGAATTTAACTGCTAAATTCATGTGTATAATTTTAGCGAATATATCGTGACGTTTTTTATATTCGCTTTGAGCCAAAACGATGTAAGAAGAAATGATGTGTTCAATGGTCTCCCCTTCAGTTCCGCAAATCCTACATTTATCAATGATCGATTGTAAACCGCATAGGTGTTTTACAATATTTATTTCATTACTGGTTGAAATAAATAGTATTGCTATAGTAAATAGAACAGATGTATTTATCCCTATAAAAAAGAAATGCACATTTTGAACGATGTTAAACTGACAAAAATTACTTATTATGGAGGAATAAAATCATCAGTAAAGATTGGCTCGTTTGTCGTTGTCAAGCATCTCTGATTTTACATCACTCAGTTCATTTTATTGTTATCGAATACCAAATAATCTGAGATTTTCCCATGTTGGAAGAATAAGTGAAAGCTCTTCCAAGCAACAGGATTAAGTAATAAAGATAAAACCATTTAGAATTGCTCTCAAAAAAGGAACAAACAAATTGTTTCGGCTCTCACAGAACCATCCAAATCTGGATTTATCCTTCAAGATGAATCTTTACTACAGTTAAAATTAAATTCCTCTTTCAGATTCATATTTTTGTTGCCGGTGAATAAAAAAATCGTTTGGGAAAATCACAGAACACTGTTGTTTTTCGATTTCTGCAAAAAACACGAATATTCCCGTTCATATCTTGAACAGTATTGGGCTAAGATTTTCTTAAATTTTCTTGCTCTTCCAAATCTCCTTTTAATCGTTGTATCCCCATTTCTAATTTAGCGTATTTCTCTCTTAAACAACAACAAATAGTTGTTCACATCTTTGACGGCTTCGTGGATCACGTTTGATAACACAGCATAATGTAGTCTTAACTAACTTGTTCGTATTGTAAAAAGTGTCTTTGGACGAACATACATACATACATCAAGAGTCCTGTGGAATTCGAATATATTTGATTTTTGCCGTTCTGTAGTATATTGTGGTACCAAATATAAAAACGGAGGTTATGTAACCTCATTAATGACAGGTTTTTAATAAAGTCTGTTGTAAGATGAAAAGTAATTAGAATAGAGTAAAACTGAAGAAACTCGCAAGCATAACAACTAAAGACTAAAGACTAAAAATAAGACGTCGAGCTCACAACTGACACTAAGATAATTTGACATTTGACTGTTCACATCTGATTTAACAGCATGACAGCTTTAACAGCTCGACATAGTTAATTATACAGGGTCATTATAAATGACTGTAGTCGAAGCAAGCCATGCCCATGAAATCAAGCCATATGAAATTTTTGTCCGCTCACTGTGAACTGTCAGTTTTTGTCACTGTCAGTGTCATTTTTTTAGGTGAAAAGTGCGGTGATGAGAATTTTATTTATTTCTTTCTAAATTAACGATTGAATGTAAAAATATTGAGTTGTTTTGTAACTAATTTAACTCCTGTGTGTCAACGGTGTGTAATATTCACTTAATCACATTTTTTATATGGAGCGGCAACCATAAATTTTACATTCAGTTTTTACGCCAACTTGGACTACAATCATTTATAATGACGGTTCTTACACACACAATTAATTACAGAGCTGCACAATTCCACACGACTGTTGATGTACGTTCTTTTAGAGACACTTTGTACAATTTTAATTGCAGATAACACAAAAATATTAAGCCATTTTTGAAAATTCTTGTTGTCTCATTTTTAATTCAATCTTCGGACAAAGCCTCTTGTCTTGCATGGAGTTATTTTAAATGGTTGTTACGTCGTAGTCGCCTGTAGTTTATATCTAATAATAAGGCACACATTTGCCGCCTCGTCTTGATTTGTAAATTTGACAGTTCGTAGATACTTGTCACTTTGGAGTTTTCATTATTCATTCTATCAATTTTTAATTAGCGTATTCCGAGTTAGGTCATGACCTGACCGGCCAGGCAGCAAGAAAGTCTTTTCCAACACCATCTCCTGCAGAAAATTAGTTACTATAGCCTGCAGCAGGATACATTTATTGTAGTGCCTTATTATTGAAATGGAACATTCAACAGTGATGTGTAGTTTTCATAATAATATGAAGGCATTTTTTTTATTAAGCACAATATATTCTGACTTATTAGTAGTGTATACCTACAGGGTTTTTCGAAGTTGAGGCGTTCCTTTTAACATGTGATAGTATGCGTTGTTCTAAAGAATTTTAGCCAAAATCACCTTAGTAAAATGTGTACGGCAATGAAGATACAATAAGTTAATTTTTTTGAAATTTTTGAAACCGGTCCTGCTCAAATGTGCACTGATTTGTTAGAAATTGGAATTGACAAAAAAAATCAAATGAGCATGGACGTTAATCAAAACTACTGTCAGAGTTGTCATCTAATTAGTCGAAATGGCTTTATTATTAGGAAAATAATGAGCTCACAGATATGTTGCAAATGCATGGGCAATGTTATCACGTTATCAGAATGCATCTGCAGCGTCCAGAGAGTATTGCAAAGCGATTTCCGGAAAGACGTCATTCTGGGTCAGGTTACTTATTAATCTAGTACAGCGGAGAAATGGACAAGACCGGACTTAAAATTTTAGAAAACAATAAAAATATACAATCAATTATCTCCGTTAATACAAACATTTTACTAAGAAGATTTAGGCTAAAATTCTTAAGAATAATGTGTAGTACTTCGTGTTACAAGGAACGCGTCAACTTCGAGAACAGCCTGTAGAAATAAAAACATATTAAGAAAAAGTTTCATTCTCCATTATTATACTAGCTCTCCATATCAAATTTATTTGGATGTTATTTTACAAAGAATTTTCTCTTAACGTTGTTTTTTCTTACTGAAAGTGTAGCACAGACAAAATTACTTTATATAACAAAACCCTATGTTGTTATTAATCGGAAACGAGGAAACTGTAACAATAATATCTAAAAGACAAACAAATCTCAGCCATGTAAAATTGATAAGAAACAAATCTTTTAAATACCTAATATTTCTCAATAATTATTACCTACCATAACAAATCTGAAAACAACTTCAAGATTATCAAAGCTTGTCTGCAGATAATGCAGGTTTGTGTCGTCTAGATCTAGCTTTTTATCAACGAATTTAATAAAGACAAATTATATTGCCAAAATTAGCCATGATAAATAACCTGCGTTCAAAAACTAACAGTACATTTTTGAACGTGTGTCTGTTTCAAGTTTACATTCGTAATTTCAACGATGTAAGTTAAGAAACGACAAGCGTAGCCATCTCCAAACGTGCGAATTATATTTAAATGTGCCCACCTGCATAATTACTTAATAAATCTAACAATTAGACGATAATAAATTAGAAATAATTGGAAAATTTGGAAGAGCAATGCGGGTGATGTCACAATCACTCTTACGTATCTAATACATTTCAAGTACCACTATAGAAATTGTGAGTATAAAAGTAACTGATTGAAAATTTCAATTGTATTCGTGTTTGAAGAATTCACAATGAAAGCAGTACTTATCACCTTTCTGTGCGTAACTGCTGCGTTAGGTAAGTCCAATCCAATTATTCCAATTCTATCAACAACAATTCACTTCCACAACAAACTTTTTTTATCAGTTTATGATTTCCTTTGGCAGTTTTAATTTCTTTTTATTTCATCAAGCAGTAAACTTTCGGCGATCTGATCCAAAAAAGCAAACACCTCGACCAAATTCTCCCAATTATTTTACCCAATTTACTTCGATCCACTTATTTTGAGTACAATAGCAGATACATCTTATCTGCTTGATCAAAGCTCAACTACTAAACAAACAATACTCTTCAGCTCGCAAGGGCTACGGTCCGACGGAACAAGAATGGGGCTACGTGGAAGTCCGAGAGGGCGCTCACATCTTCTGGTGGTTGCAACAAACAAGCGCTGACGTAGACGACTACACCGAGAAGCCTCTCCTGATCTGGCTGCAAGGAGGTCCCGGATCGTCCTCCACAGGATACGGAAACTTCGCAGAGTTGGGACCTCTGGACGCCGACTTGAACCCAAGAAATACAAGTTGGATCAACTTCGCCAACGTCCTCTTCGTGGACAATCCAGTGGGGACTGGATTCAGTTATGCGGACAACATTCAACAGTTGGCGACCACGAACAGACAGATCGCTGACGATTTCCTTGTCCTGTTGCAAGGATTCTACGAAGCGGTTCCAGCGCTGAAATCCACACCGCTCTACATCTTTTGCGAGTCTTACGGAGGGAAAATGACCGCTGAGATAGCTCTAGTTTTGGATCAAGTGAGTAAAACTTCTTATCAGATATCTCGAAGTTTTGACAGACAAATTACACTCAAATTAGTTTATCGGAGGCTCCAAAAATGCAATTCATGTCGTTACATGTCGTTACAAAATGTTTTTGTTGTCATTGAGATAATCTTAGAGATTGTGTTGTTTTTAAGGCAATCAAAGATGGAACTTTGGATGTGGATTTGCGCGGAGTCGGACTCGGAGACTCTTGGATCTCCCCGATTGATTCCGTCATGACCTGGGGGCCCTACTTGCTCAGCGTGGTAATTTTTCAGCTAGTCGTGATTTTCTCGCTGTAAAAGAGTGTCTAGGGGGCTATCGACCAAAACGGCTACGAACAAATCCAACAAGCTGCAGAAGCCACGAAGGAAGCTCTCGAGAGTGGAGACTTCACCATGGCCACCAACATGTGGGCTGCTACCGAAGGGGTTGTAGAGGGTGTGACCGCAAACATCGACTTTTACAACATCTTGACGAAAGTTTACGGCCCTTGGAATAAAAATAGTACGCACCAACCCCTCAAACCAACAAATCTGATTGTCTATTTTAGGGAAATTGATAAAACCAGGACTTCGCGATGAGGTTGATGACAAAATCGATGTGTTGATGAATAATGATGTGAAAGAGGCGTTGGGGCTTGACGCCAGTTGGGGATATCAGTCAGGGTTTGTGTTTGACGCTTTGTACGAAGACTTCATGAAGCCTGTGACAGACATCGGTAAAAAACAAATCCTCTCGTAGTTCTCTTCTGAATGATTTATTCCAGTTGAGGAGCTTTTGAACACCACTGACCTAAACGTGGCGGTCTACAACGGACAGCTGGATCTGATTGTGGACACGCCTGGTAGGGATGAAACGCTATAACCACAAAAAAATTTCAATTGATTTTTGGCAGGCACTGTCGAATGGGTTGACAAATTGAAATTCGAGGGGGCCGAAGACTGGAAACTGACCAACAGAAAACCCATCGTGGTAAATGATGTTGTCGAGGGCTACTACAAGAAACTGGGAAATCTGGGAATGTATTGGGTGGACAGGGCTGGACACATGGTACTTTATTTTCAGAAGAGATTTCACGAGATTATGTCATATCTTTTAGGTCCCACGAGACAATCCAGCTGCTATGGAATTTATTATAGAGGATGTGGCCAGTGGACAGTGGAATAAGAAGTAAATGCGACATTGTAAAAATGAAATAAAATTGAAAGTCTGAAAATAAAACTGTTGGGATTTTCTTTTATCTATATTTAGAAGTTTGCTGGTTTTGATTCACAGATCACTTTTGATTGCTATCTTGACATGTCATTGTTGGTATTGATCGATGTCCACCTAGCGCGATTTCTATGAACTAGAGGTACGAGCGCTGGTAGGCAACCAACAATTCACTCATTTTTTTTAAATTAAAAAACAAAGAACTGTTATAAAAGATAAATGTATTTATAAAATATTCAGTTCTACATAATCAATGAATTCTTAAACTAGAATTGAATCACTACATTGGACAGCTGTAGACATTTATACTCTTATCCTCTGAAACTGACAAAATCTTGCTGCTGTCAGGACTGAATCTGACCCCCCAAACCTGCAACAACAATGCAACAAACTGTTCAAGAAAACTGTCAAATTACTTGATCATGATGTTCCTTAAATGTGTGGACACATGCTTTGGATGCAAACTCCCAAACTTTGACAGTCTTGTCTGAGCTCCCTGACACAAAATGTTTGCCATCTGGGGCAAAGGCAACACTCAGGACCCAAGAAGCATGTCCAGATAGAGTACCAACAACATTGGTGTGTTGCCTATAAATAATCTTGAGGAAATTAAAAAAAAAACAATCTGATGTAGCATACACATCATAGAGCTTCATATGTCCATCATCTGAAGCTGTGAGCAAGAGTTGGGAGTCTGGGGAGAAGCAGAGGGAACGGATTGGCATGGCATGACCTTCTAAAGTGTGCCACAGCTTGTTGCCAGCCACATCAAAAATGTTGACAATGCCATCAGTGGCCCCACTTGCTATGTACTTACCATCAGGACTCTAAAAAAACACAGTTGTAGAGTTGATTATGTGTTTAAAAATCTATTTACATAAGCTATGCTGAGAATGAATTTTCCTCTAGTATCTAAAGTCTGTTCAGCTTTGGCAGTTTCTACATTGTATACTGTTATTTTACCCCCATGTGACCCAGAAATGATGAATTTATCATCTGGACTAAAAGCCAAAGTCCACATGTCTACTGGCCCTACATCCATATTTGCAATTTTCTCCCCTCTTTCCAAGTCCCAAATCCTCATGCTTGAATCTAGAGAGCTGGAGGCACACACTGCAACAGTCCTAGTTTTAGTTGTGTAGTACCAAACCTGAACTCACATTTTCCACTGTTACTGACTGCCACAGACACAACCCCCAGTGAGTGTCCTTCTAGGTTATGTTTCAGAACTAGTCGGTCATCTTGCAGTTCCCACACTTTTACCAAATCGTCCACGCCACCCGTTATTATGTAATCTACGGGGGGCTCTTCTGACATCACCGAATCCCTAAAAAACTTCAAGATGTTGGAGTTTTTTGCAAAAATCGAGAGGTAAATACCGGGACTTTTCGTCCTCGTTCTGGTCTTTTTTTCGCTTCTCGTTGGAGTAACGGCCCCAAGCACAGCTCCAGATGCTCTCATCGTGCGCGTTCTCTTTCTTGTGCAGTACCGAATACTGGAAATTAGCGCAAAACTAGTACAAAATTAATAAATAAATCGTATTTACCATTTCGTCTGGAAAGTGAGGTTATAGCGTACTTGTCCAGGGTGGCCAACACAAAAACGTAAACATTGGAAATTAGAGTTAGATTGACCGGTTATTAAATTCAACACTAGTAAAATACTGTATTTGCAAGTTCTTTCGAGTGATTTGCATCACTCGAAATTTAAATTAATTAACAAAAAGTTGCGAAAATTATTGTAATATTATTGGGACTTTTGTCGAGTGGTTGGTACACTGACGGCTAGGAAAGTTGATCACTTGTTGACACAAATAATTTTAGGTTATAAAATCGTAAACATTTGTATTTCGAGCCAAGGGCTGTTTTAGTTTGTTAAAATGTCTGCAACATTTAAAAATGCCAAAAAGAAACTCGTCCAGACCGAATTTCGCCGACTGATGAGCGAAAAGGGAAAGCTACAAAAAGACGTGAAGAAGATAGAATCGCCCCTCGCAAAATATCCTTTTCTTTCGAATTGAAGCAAAATGTTGTTGCAATTATCTTCCTTAATGTTGTTTTACGTATAACGATTTAGGGCAACTCACTTGCATCTTGTGCAAATCTGTGGTTAAGTCAGAAAGTGTGTGGAATGTCCACATCAATGCAAAACAACACAGGGAAAATGTAGAGTTGGCCAAGAAACTGAAAGAGAAGACCAACAATTTCACAACACCTTTGAAAAGGCCTCTCACGCCGCCAATGGAAGTGCCCCAAAAAAAGCTTAAAGGTATTTTGAAAAACTCCACTGCACACTCTAGTAACGGTGAAGAGACAAAAGAGACCAATTCAGAGCTACCCAGTGACTTTTTTGACTCCAAGTCAAGACCGGGACCTGCAATTTTACCAGTGAAGAGACCTGGTGATGACAAAATGGAAGTGGAAGAGTCAGGGAAGGACCCAAATGAAATCCTACCAGAAGGATTTTTTGATGACCCAAAACAGGATGCTAAAGTATGTTACAAGTGTGCAGGAGCTTTGAGTAATTATTTTTCAGGCCAGGAATCAAGAGTACAAGGACCCCATTGAAGAAGAGTGGGAAAAATTTCAGAGAGAGATTAGAGATGCTGATAACAAAAGTGCCGCCATCATAGCTGAGGATCAAGAAGAGGCCACCAATGAGAGACAGATTGATGAGATTGAAGAACAAATGAAGAAACTATCAAGAGTTTTGGATTTAGAGAAAAAGAAAGAAAATCTAATTTCTATTTCAAATAGTACCAAGGTCATGGATGTAGATGATGAGTCTGTTGAAGATGAGAACGAGGATTTTGACGAGTATTTGGATTGGAGGTCGAAAAAGGCGTTCTAATGGACGAGACGAGCATGTTATTTTTGTATAAATTATACTTTGAAAGTACTTTTTGTGGTTTTATTTATTGACGTGGTTGGATGTACTGTTGGTTGCATAAATAACGAGTGGAAAACGTCGAGACTCTTTAATAGCATTTTATTAAAAGTATTGGCAAGTATAGGATATAGTTGTGAAAATACAGTATACAGTACAAGAGTATAAAGATATAAGCTATAATAGATTGATAAAAATGCCTCAATATACATCAGTTTATAATAATTCAACTCGTATATTATAAAGCAAGCAGAGCTAAGCTCGTGTGTAATATTCAATATATCATCAATGAATAAATCTTAAATCTATGGTTACAACAGAATTCTTCCACATCTAGATCGAAACCTAGTCTACGATTTCCTAAAATAACAAAATCTATGTCTGACCTAGAAGAAAACCTAACAGAGGTATATTTTCTCAATGAGCATGAACTGTACTGTATGTTTGCTTTAGAACTGTACAGGGATGTTTGTCTATATTCGATGACAGTGCGACTGCGGTTGGCAAAAAGTTTTCCCACTACTTTTTGTCAAGAGCAGTCCCTAAAAGCTACTAACATACAATCACAGCTTGATTGGTAGTATCACAAAATATTCCCAGTATTTTTTGTACCACCAAACTTAATTTAGTCAAAAATTAAGTAAAGCAGATAAGTTTTAGATATCATCAGTAACCTTAACACCTAAACTCTATATTTAATAAATACTCAATGTGCTCGAATAAATTTCTCCAGAAAACCTGTGCTCTTATTGAATTCATTTTGTACGATACCATCGTGAACAACTGGCGAAAAACAAGGAAATTTACAGAGTATCTTACAAATAACCTTAGTCTGATCTAGTGAATTGAACGTGATGAATGGACAAATATAACCTTTCCTGGTCCCTAGCATCACTATTACTACCGAAGTAAGTAAAGAGATTGTAGAATTTTCAAGTCCAAAGCCGAACCTGGTGAATGTGGATAGAGCTGAAGCTGCGCTTACGCCTTGGGCTCTTGCACCTCGACGGTGACGCTTTCCAGCATGGGCGTCGTCGCCGAGCTCATATTGGGGGCCTGCGGGGGGCTCTTGTTCGAGCGGTTGGACGTCGCCGAAGCGTTGCTGCTGCCCCTCGAGCCCCGACGCGACCCTAGAAACAAACGCCCTGTCGTAGGGTCACAATGATTTGTTGGGCCAGTGCGACCATGATCGATGGACTACTCTAACATCGCCAAACGACCAATGCAAAAGCGATGAAGTGCGAGGTGCGAAAGATATCAAAAATTAGTAACCTTCTGATTTGTCCCAGAACGGCATTAAACAAATTTCACTAACAGATTAATTGTTTACGAGGAGGACTTACACCAACTAAGATTTTAACTAGCAGACTGCAAAGGAGCAGCTACACAGGAAGGAAGAGAAAGACGAGAAGATACCTTGAGAGTTTGGGGAGTGAGCTCTGAGAGATGCCATACTTGGCTGTCTGCTGGGGCCTCGAGCGCTCGCCCTCGACCCTCGCCGCTCCTGGTGCAACAGCTTGTTGTCCCGCAGCAGCGACACGTTCATCAATCGGGGGTTGGGGGTGTTGAAGATGGTCCGGTTCTCCCTCCAGCGCGCCCTAAATTAAACACCCCAACGATCAAGACTCTTCTTCGCAAATCACGAAAAAACATCACAAGCTCATGTTGGTTTACACTAATGGAACGATCAACAAACTTTCGTTAATTTCCTTGTTTGACTACAGAAAATTTGGCACTCCTTAATTACAATCTGACATCTCGGACTGGTCCCTTGTTCCGTTTGTTCGGATATTTTTAGAAGACTTTCCTCGAAAAAATTTAGCGTCACCAACATGTCCTGATGCGGAAAATTACTTCTCATTTAAAAATAAGTTATGAAAGTTTAGACAGCTGAACTTGCTGCAAAATTTATTTTATCTAATCCCGTGGGATAAATGACACTTATCCCACTCATTTGAGTGGAATAAAGAACTTCATTACCGGACGCATTTCATTACTCCACTCAGTGGGATAAGTGAGCTTCATTACCCCACTCAGTGGGATAAGTAAGTCATTATTCCACTGAGTGGTGTAATGAAACTGGCGGAAATAAATAAGATTTACCTTTTTTTTTAATTCGGGGCGGTCTTAGATAAAATTTTGTACATAACACGTGGGCTAAAGCATATTACAGGAAACTCGTGTGATTACAGATCAACTCGGGCTAACGCCCTCGTCATCTGCAATCTTCACACTCGAATCCTGTAATATTGCTTTTATCCCACTAATTGTGTAAATAACTATTAAACATGTCCCGACGCATCCACCATTTTTCATAAATAATTATTTCTACAGTAGATATCGACATGCGGTTTTATTCAGTACATTTAACACGACAAAATATACAAAATAACAGTTTTCAATTCGTTCTATCTCTTCGAACAACAGAGATATTGTGACAAATACCTATTAAAAAATCTTGGCATCCTCCATTTTTGCGTCAAAACTATTATAGACATAAACATGGGGTTTTCTCGACTAGATTGGCCAAGATATTGACCAAATCGCAGTTTCTTGTTTTACTCTGTTCTTTCAAACAACGGAGATACTGTCAGATTTGTTAAAAATTATCCTGGCGCATGCAGAATTGCGTAAAAATTTATTTCTAAAGTAAATAGAGAGATCCCGTTTGCTTTATTTGATTTGCCACGATAAAGTTAATCAAACACAGTTTTTTAATTAAACATAATTATCTCTTTGAACAACGGAGATATTATAATAAAGATAATTTTAAAATCCCGGCGTATCCACCATTTTTGCACCAAAAATATTTTTACAACGTGATTACTTCTATAGATAAAAACTTTCGGTAGATTAGTCAAGGCAATTGCTACAAAACATAATTCTATGGTTGACTTATTCCTGAAAACCATAGAGATAGCGTAAGATAAGATATCTTCACAACACGATTACTTTTGCAGTTAGAAACATGCGGTTTTCTGCGGTATATTGGCAAAGACAATAGCTACAAAACCCAATTTTTTTATTTACTCTATTCCCCCAAACAACAAAGATATTACAAGATTTGCTAAAATTGATGTCATGTTTACGCAACTCTGCATACACACTAATGGACCGTCTCCATTACGATAAGCAAACTCCGGTTAATTTCCTCGTTTGAGTCCAGAAAATTTGTCACTCTTTAATTACAATCTGACATGTCCTGTTTGGTTCGGATATTTTTAGAAGTCTCTGATGAGTAGTTGAAGCAATCTGTCACGCTCCAACCGCAACACTTGCCTCACTCGATAATCACAAACTTGTTTCAACAAGTTTCGAATGCAAATCAAGCTGGCACCTGTTTCGGCAATTTTCAAGAGCGAAATTAGCGAATCTGGGGAAAAACTTTTGTGTCCGGAACGTACCGAAAATGATGTACCAGAATCGCGAAGGTCGCACCTGCATTCGAACAATCGATGGGCTTGATTAATTTATAGGAGAAAACAACCCCAGAGTTGCGGTCGGGGTTGTCTACAGTGGCAACGGTCTTAGCAGGGCCTCGGGGTGTGTAAATAGGCGAATCTGTTAGTTCCCCGAGGTTGAAATACGTATTTCCGGGGTGGCAAATATGTCATCGAAGCTTTCTATCTGGACTAGTGTGTTAATTGAACCGGTTTCAAGTCCGAGATAATCCGGAAATTGTCCGGAATTGTTACCATTTTGTCTAGACAATCCTGTATCCGGTTCCAATCGACGTCAATACTGTGAATGATTTATTCGATCCTTTCACAATTGTGGGAATTACAGTTTCGTGTTAACTTTTTCCACCCCTTCGTGAGTGCACTAAATACGCAGAAATCGATAAAAGAAACATTATACCCCATACCAGGAAAGTTAAATTATTAATCATTAACTCGGTGACTAAGAACTGAAAAAACTATCACAATTTCTTTTTTTTTTTGGAATTTATTTTCTCTTGTATTTTATCAAGAAAAATATTTTACATTTTCGGGCCATGTTTTGGGGTAACGTTACAACCCCCGGGGCCACTATCAAACAAAAAACGTACGTGCGTGTGATGTTTTCTTCGCAAATCAACTTTCCCAGAAGTTGTAACTCTTAAAGTGTTTGTTTGGAAGTTGTGTCGTGTTAACACAGTCACATATTCATGAAAGTAGTACAAATTAAGTTTAGCGGAGTTGCGCTTTGTTCCATAAATGATGCTTAATGCGTTTAAAAGCTCTCCACTCGTTACCGAAGCCACCGAGCATTAGCGATCGAAGTAATTTTATTAAACGGTGCCGGGAGCTTAAGGAGCTTTTAACTGCTGTTTACGTCGCTTCATTTATTTACAGGCAGCATTCAACTTCCCCTGAACAATATTTAAAAAACTCTTTTTTATCATCACCGGTGGAGCTTAAGACTTTTGCCCACCCAACTATTTTAAAGCTCGACCAGCACAAACTTTACGCAAAGGGTGCATGTATAATTTTTATCGCTTTCGTTATTCCCCGCCATAAATTTTAAGGGGTGAATTCATAATTGCGTATTTTGCAATTCTCCTCACCTGCTAAACAGCCGCAAGACAACACAAATCGTAATGAACATAAGAAACATGGCCACTAAAATCCAGATCATGGTCGGATCGATGTCCCTGTTCGACGGAACGGCGTTGTCCACCACTGAAACAACCCCTTTTAGATTTTTTCCAAAACTAGGGGTGGACCACCCTTACCGACGCATTCCGTCCTGCCGTCCTTGGTGACCGGTTGTTTCTCGAATATGCAAGTGCACGCCCCGTCCCTGCATTCCGTCTGGGGTGTCAGCGTCTCGCATTGTTCGTTGAAGAAGCAGGACTCATTTACTGGTACAGCTGAAACGTTCAGGAATTCAGTTTGATTATCCTCGGGGGTGGATTCCTCGGAGATGAGCGATATCGAGCTGGAGGGGAGGATTACGCGGTGGTCCTGCGGGAGTCGGTGGGATTAACAGCTTTGCAGGATGAGGACTGGGACGAATGCTGTAAAGTGTGCCGATCAAATTACGCAACGGGAGTTAATGAAGGATAATTTGAGAGGTGCAACAAATTAATTAATCCCGACAATTTTTTACAGGATCGGGGGAAATTAATTGCTTGTTGGAAATTCAGCGGAATAACACGCAACCCACCAAAAGATTTTACAACACCTCCAACACGATAAATTTATTTATTTATTCGCAGAATTATCCTGCATTGGTCCAATTTTTACAATTTATTTATGAACGCGCACAACAATCGCCGGAGTGGTTATCAACAGGTCATACATTACCTTGTTCATGAACCATGTTATGTGGGTTAGATACCAATCTGCGCCCATTGTGGAGAAATATGTTTCGTACGATCGAAAACCGATAACACGAAGTGCGCGGGTGGTTTTTCTTCAGTACACGAAAAACAGCGCTTACTCACTTTTAATAATTATTTTCAAAGCTTCTAATTAACCCTTTTTTGGACAAATCGCTTTCATTTTCATTCCCAACTTGTTGTCGGAGTCGATTAAATTTTTACAGGTGGTCTGCGCTCGCCTCATACAAGGGAGTGTATCATAGGGTTTGCAAAATGCACGAATTCAAGGGGTGGAAGATTACTTCTTGGCGGTTTCACCCGGCACGAGGTTGCGTTGCATTAATTAAAAATAAATTATTAAGGGTAGTTACATGTGGACAGCTAAACCTGCTGCATAATTTATTTTAAATATGCTCCGGCGCATCCACCATTTTTGCAATAAAATTATTTCTGTACTAAATAGAGACTTATGGCTTTATTCACGAGCTTTGCCGCGGTGAAATCTATAAAGCACAGTTTTTTATTTCATTCTATTTATTCGAACAACGGAAGTATCGCGCGTTCAAATGAAATTCTCGGCTGAGTAGGCGTTGGAAAAAGTATACCGTTTAGAACAGTGTAAAGTTTGAATTTCCCGCCGTTTGACACGAATTTATGTTTAATCGGGACATAATTCAACATGTTTGTTTTCAGCAAAGGGTACCCTTAGATATTTCCTTCGAGAATAGGAATCGTTAAGTTATTCTATTTTTAATGTAAAACATTGCAAAGACAGAAAGAAAAGAAAGATTTTTTGGCTTTAAATTTTAGGTTAGGTGTCAACATGCTCCAATTAATTTACGCTGTAAAAAAGCACAACAATTGACACGAAACTGTGTTGCTATGACACGTCCCTTTTGACAGTAAAACCTGTCATTAATTTTATAAGAAAATAGTTACAATAATGGATAATTTAGACGAAGTTGAACGACAAAGAGCAAAAAATAGAGAACGACAAAGACGTAGACGGGAACACAGAAGTCAAGAAGAAAGAGATTTCGAAAATGAGCGTAGAATTTTAATATTTTATTGATTTTAGTGCGTAAGCACTGGCCGTTCCACTGGTTATAATAATCATATTATTAAAATCCCGGCGCATCCACCATTTTCCCCAAAGAATATTGCCGCGTTGCCATTTCTGTAACAGGTAGAGACTTGGGGTTTTATTCACTCGATAAAAAACAACAAAGATAAAGCAATAAATACAGGGTTATTCACGCGAGGGGTATTTCTGATTTTTTTTTTGCCGCAACCCATTATACACCTTGCAACAATATCTTGATTTCAAATTTTGAAAATAATTATAACTGAATCCACGATGGCTCTTAGTCCTGTCTCTTTGACGTTAAAGCAAAAAATCTTTGTCAATTCGAAAATTTTGTTTTACAATAACGACGAAAAGACCGACATGCTCCTCATTTATAGAAAGTGGTGGAATTTGTTAATTTATTTATTGAATTTTGATTAAATACAGGTTATCTGCCAATCTGACATTTCTGACAAATCTATCCAACTTACTTTGATTTCTAATTTAAAAGAAATAACACATTTGATTTAATAGATACTCCCATTGGTATTGTTGGTTGCAGCAAAATAAAAATTCAGAAGTACCCCTCTCGTGAATAACCCTGTATATTTTTAAAATCCCGGCGCATCCACCATTTCTGCGGTAAAAATACAGGGTGATTTACGAGGAATAATGAGCCCGACGGAATAGAAAATGCAACCCACAATACATTGCAACAAAAAGCCGGACATCGAAGCGGTAAATGTCCGGGTTTTTCTCCTGATGAATTGCGGGTTGCATTTTCTATTCCGTCGGGCTCATTATTCCTCGTAAATCACCCTGTATATTCACGATGCAGTTATTGTTTTTATCAGAAACATGATTTTCTTTACTAAATCGGCCATGACAATAGTCACATAACGTAGTTTTTTTATGTATTCTATTCCTCCACACAATGGAGATATTGCAAAATTGGTAAACATTGATCCAGCACATCCACCATTTTTGCATTACCATTATTTAGAGCCACAGTAGTTTTTCCAGCTGACTTTACCACAAAATCCCTATAATACACTATTTTTCTCACGTATTTCTCCGGAAAAATATTTTCCAAATATTTCTTAATTTACAATTGGGGGTTCAGTTTTCAAAGGATTGAGGATTACTTGTTGGTGGTTTCACCCGGCGTAAATTTCTTCTCTATTAATTAAAATGAGACTAACAAGGGTAGTTAATGCGGAAATGTGAGTATATTCCCGAAGCAAATGCTTTGAGGGATGTTACAAGGCTCTCAGTTTAGTTAAAGCTTAAAAAGCGTTACGACATCCTAACTGTTTACTGCAAAAAGCCTTCAAGAACCGGCTCGAGTTCGATGACTGTGGAAACATAACCCTCTGAAATGGTGTATTGTGAGAAGAAAATTAAAAAAAAATCTGAAAGACGAGCGTGTGGAACAAGACGCGAAAGAGCTCAGAGAGTGACTGTGGAAATGAAAACATTCGATGTTCTCGTTAGTCGAACGAGATTATGGTACAATAAAAACAAAAACAATGTGAACAATTCGCTCCCAGGACAAACACAATTCCTTTATCAGGACTAATGGCATTCAATTAAATTACATGGAGAAATTGCTGAAAGCTGAAATGTGTCTGGATAATTTCATTTTCCTGCGAGCATCTCCATTCGAAATAATTGCGCATTATAGTTGTGAAAATATTTGGTTCGGTTCCGAATTTCCTGTGGGATTTGGGCACTCGTAAGGAATTTTTTGTGCCGTCAGTTCCCCACTTAATAGCCTCCATATTCAAAGGAGATGAAGCGAAAGTAGAATGAGCGTTGTTGCAAATTAAAAATGGATATTTCCTAGATTACAACCCCCCGAAGGCTATTTACTCCATCGATTTGGCATTAATAAAGTTTAACAAACTCGAATTAGTGCGTCGGCAACAACCCTGTCATTGTGTTCGCAAGATATCATTCAGTCTTGGTACTAAACAAGTGGACCCTCTAAATTGCTTTCGCTGTGGCAGCGAGGTCAGCCTTGACTAGGCTAAAGAGGGCTTTGTGAGTGATTTATTTCAAAAAATTCCGCAGTGGTAAAGAAAGAAAAAACGTGAGGGTTTTGTAGCTCTAGTTCGTCGCTATGGCTACAACACTGCGGCCTTCAATAACAATTCAAAATGAATTTACATTTGTTCAGCTAAACTTGCCCTAAATTATTCATTCAATTTCGACACTGCACCCCCATCAAAAACGCCTTTTTGTGACGTCATCGAAAATTTACCAAGTGCGACTGTCCGGAAACAATAAAAGCCAAACCCTTCTCCTTTTTATTTGTTACATTTAAATGCTGGACCCATCGCGCAATAAAGATTTCTCCAGGACGCATACAATAAAAGAAACTTTGTTAAATCATTCAGGTTCCAGGTTTCACCAGTGACGCTTTTCTTGACACATGGTGGTTTAATTTTACGATTTTGGGGGCGAGCGGAACCCTATCGACCCACTCCACCGAGGAGCGTTGACCACAGAGGTAGCTCTAAATAGACTCGTTTCCTTATTTCGGACACGTTGCGGCAGAGGAGGAAGCAATTAGGGGAAGAGGGTCAAGGTGTACTAAATAATAATCAAATAAAAGCCGGTGTGCTTGTAGTGTGAATACTGATAAAAAATGGGGAGAAGTGAAGAGTTGAGTAAACGAAGGAAAGTTTCGATTTATGTGATTGGTTGGGAGATTGAAGGAGAAGATTAGTACAAAATCAATTGTCGAAGGGTTCAAAGAGAACTTCCAGAGAAATTTAACCATCAGAGGTGAAGGATTCCAAATACGGTACGAGTCAAATGTGCGAAACAAAGGTCAACACATTCTTTGTTGCAATTGTTATGGTTGTGCCCTTTCAAAACGCATTTAGTGAACTGGTTGCAATCTACAAGAATTTTCTTGGCAGATAATAAAATTGATTAGCAAGAAAAAGTAGTGCTGCAAGAATAATTTATGAATCTAATTTATTTAAATGAGTTCTTGCTTTGGGTATCAGACATACAAATGTTTCGATGAATTCGTCACGGAACAAAAATCATAATTACGTAGAGATTTGCCATAACAAACATAACCATTACTTTTATGAATTTACTCTGACTCCTTAAACCGACGCATATACCATTTGATTATCAAGAAAAAAATTGATTAAGTTATTTACAAAGATAAAAACAGGCGGCACTTTTCTATTTGTTTCTAACTGTGAAGAGATCGATAAAACACAGTTTTTAAGTGTTTTCTAGCTTGCCAAACGATAGAGTTATTGCAACATTATTCTAGAATATTTATTGGCGCATCCACTATTTTTACTACAAAGAAATTTGTTTTGTTGCGTTATTATCAAAGATATAATTAGGCGGTTTTTTTGTAGAATTCGCCGTAAAGAGATCTAAAAAGTACAGTTTTTAGATCTCCTCAAGCTTGGAAAACAACAGAGTTATTGTTATATCTGCATCCACCACCAACATCATACTAGAAGAAAATTTGTTTTGTTGCGTTATTAGCAGAGATAGAAACAAGCAATTTTTTCTGTTGCATCCGTTGTAAAGAGATCTAAAAAGCATAGTTTTTAAACCTTCTCTAACGTGTCAAACAATGGAGTTATTTGCAATTTATATTATACTATTTTCCAGTACATTCACAAATTTTACTTCAAAGAAAATTATTTTATTATCTAAAAATTTTTGTTTTATAATACAAAAATTTCCGATAATATTGCGGAATCTGGAAAAGTGCCCCGAATGCTTGCAGCGTTTCCATTACAGAAACAGGCGGTTTTCCTCTTTGAAATCATCGCAAAGAATTCAATAAAACACTGTTTTTAGATTTAGTATTTCTTGCCAAACAACAGAGTGATTGCAATATACAGGATATTTCACGAGAGATAACGAGCCCGACGGAATTGAAAATGCAACCCACAATACATTTTCGAAAAAAGCTGGATATTTTTATTTCAAGAGCCAGCTTTTTTCGGAAGTGTATTGTGGGTTGCATTTTCAATTCCGTCGGGCACATTACCAGTCGTGGAATACCCTGTATACTAAAATATTTTTCGGCGCAACTACCATTCTTACAACAAAAAATTTTTTTGTTGCGTTATTATCAAAGATAGGAATAGGAGGTTTTATCTGTTGAATTCACCGCAAAAAGATCTAAAAAGCACAGTTTCTAGATTTCCTCTATCTTGGCAAACAACGGAGTTATTGTAATATCTATCCTAAAAGCGCATTCACCATTTTTATTAGAAAGATTTTTTTTTTTGTTGCGTTATCAGCAGAGATAGAAACAAGTAATTTTTTCTGTTGCATCCTTTGTAAATAGATCTAAAAAACAAAGTTTTTAGATTTTCTCTAGCTCGTCAAACAATAAAGTTATTGCATTTTATATTACAATATTTTACAATTCATTCACAATTTTACTTCAAGGAATAGTAGTTTATTTAACGAGTTCGTGTGTAAATTGGGCTTTTTTGGCATGAGTGGACCAGTTTAAAAAGCGAGTGAAACGAGCGTTTTAAAGGCCCACGAGTGCCAAAAAAGCTCAATTTACACAAGAACGAGTTGAATACAACGTTTTTTTGTTCGACGAGCCCCTCAAAGGCTCCAAAGCGTTTAAAATCTTTAAAATTAGTTTGACGTTTCGTTTTGACAAGTTATGACATTTATCAAAATCCGTTCACATGGGAGAAAATTCTCAAATTCTGACAGTGTCGAACAAAAAAAAATTTTCGTTATCTTATTTTTATTACCCATAACAGGCGTTTTTTTTTTTTTAAATCATCGCAGAGAATTCAGTAAAACACTGTTGTTATATTTAGTCTATCTTCCCAAACAACAGAGTTATGCAATATAATACTAAAATATTTTTCGGCGCAACCAACATTCTTTGGTTCCGTTATTAGCAAAGATAGAAGAAGTGGAGATTTTCTCCACTGGGTTCGGCTAAATAATTCTATGAAACACTTTGAGAAGCTTTGAAATTTTCTCTAGCTGGCCAAACAACAGAGTTGTAACGCAGAAAATTCAGAAAAGTATTAATTTTTGAAAAAAAAAAATGCAAAAACACGTCAAACAGTTTTTAGAGTAAATTCTTGCTTTAAAGTATTGTTCAATTTATTTATTAGTTATTATTAAAATCAAGTTTATTTCGTTCTTTATAAATTTGCTTATTTTTTTAAATGTAATCCTTACTTAAACTACACTGATCGGCACAAAAAACGACTCACTTAGAATTTTTTTTTGATATCATGTTATATTGATAAGTGTTATTTAAGTTATTCTTTGCCAAAGAATATCCGACAAACAAAACATTAAACACAGCAAATAAAATTTTAATGAAAAAAAAAATAAAAGTAATTTTTTAGAAACAATTTTATGTTATGAAAAATTGCCAACATTTGAACAGCATTTTGAATTAGTATCTCGTATTGTCACATTAAATCTTTTAACACGTAAATCAACCGACAAAAACACAACATGGAAGTAGCGCAAATTTTCTAATAATTTATTTAAACAAAACAATTCGGTTGCCATGGTGACCATAGCACTCCCGATCATTGAAAATATCCCAATTTAATTATAATAAAGAAAAATAAGCACAAATTATTTCAAGATCATTTATTAAAGAAATCATAATGAGTCACTTTTTGTGCCGGTCAGTGTAGATTTTTATAAGCCAGAAAAATAAGCTCTATAAAATAATCTAATCGGAATCGCAGCTTCCCATTCGAAAAAAAATATTAATGACGTCATAACTTTGACAAATTTGACCCAATTTTTTCTATATACGTTAAAAGAGGCAGAATTTAAAAAACTGTTTGACTTGTTTTTGCATTTTTTTCAAAAATTAATACTGTGCGTTTTATGAATTTTGTGCCTTTTTTATCATAACCCTGTATATACACTATACAGGCTATTTCACAAGTGATAATGAGCCTGCCGGAACTGAAAATGAAACCCACAATACATTTGGAAGGTAAAAGTGGATATTAACCGCGCCCATATCCAGCTTTACCTTCCAAATGTATTGTGGGTTGCATTTTTAATTCCGTCGGATTCATTATCACTCGTGCAATATCCTGTATTCTAAAATATTTCCTGACACACCATTTTAACAATCAAAAATTATTTTCTCTGTTATTATTAAAGCTCCAGAAACGGACTTTCTCCGTTGGATGTGTCATAAGGAAATCAATAATTCACAGTTTTTGTTTATCGCCCAGCTTGCAAAGCAACCAAGATATCGCAACCTTTATTAAAAATATTTCCCGACGCATCCACCATTTTCACAATTAATAAAAATTATCTTCCGTGTTATTCTGAAAGGTCGAGACTTGCGTTTTTTCCACTGATTTCGTCATAAAAACATCTAGAAAATACAGTACGGACTTCTATGAAATAAGGATTAAAAAGAAATTACTCGTGATATTTTATTTGGTGTGACTGTTACCTTTGCCACATTTGTCAATATGGTTGGTTACGGGCAGTCCCGGTTTACACTGACATTTTCCGTTTCCGTTGCCGTGCAACTCGCACACTGACCCTTCGAACTCGCAGTCATCGTTTGAATGGCACTTGTCCCCGAACAGATTCTTCTTCTTGGTCTTGTCAACATCTGCAACAAATCGTCTCGTTGATTAGACATTAAAAACTAACGCCACGTGAGCGCAACAATTGGTTAGCTAATGCCATTGTGCGGGACAATAACGTTAATTTTACATGAGATCCGTCACAAACACGAATTCATGAATACAAATAGAGGTCTGAAGTGGCGTCAGTGAGGCGACGAAATGAGATCCACCATCTCCAAAGACCATGAATCAAGCGTTTCCCCATTCAGGTGGCCTACCAGTTTGATGACAAATTAACATTCATGAGCTTTCGGCGAGAGCTTAACGGCGCGGTTTTCTCCTTCTTGAAAGAATTGATTTTCAGGATGGAATTGACGGATTCGGGGCAGGTGTTTTGTGTTGACGCCAACTGCTTGTTCGACTCTTTTCATGCACGTCCTGTTTCAATAGTCCTAGGTGAGCGTGCAGGATTAATTTAATGTCGAGACCAATATACAGTCCCTCCTCCATCAATCCAGTTATGCGTTAGGAAAGCGCGGATCAGGGGAAACCGCCGCCAAACACGAATACCAAACAGACTGCGAAGCTACATTTTTATTTATTTAGTTGGATTTGGAACAAATTGCTCAATAAAATTAGTTTTAAATCTCTTTAATATGGAATAAAATATTTCCCGGCGCATCCACCATTATTACACATACAAAAAATTATTTCTTGCGTTATTGTCAAAGGTAAAAACGGGCGGTTTTCTCCATTGAATTTGACATTACAAGATCTATAAATAAAGTAAAATGTAGAAATATTTTTTCAGCGCATCCACCATTCTTGCCTTCTGTCGTCACAGTTCCCACGAGAGGTGTGAGCTTGAAATTTTTCCATAAGATTCATCATAAGCAAGGTGATAACTTACATTTTTGAATTTAATCTAGCTCGTCAAACGATGGAGATACTGAAAATATTTTAAATAATTCCTATCGCCTCCACCATTTTTAACCACCCAAAATAAAATTGACGACATTTTATTACTATTAAAGATAGAGATATGCGGCTTTTTGCATTAAATTTATCACATCCAAATCTATATAACTACAATTTTTAGTTTGATTTAGCTTTGCAAACAACGGAGTTATTCTAATTTCAATCTAAAATGTTTCCCCGGCGTATCCACCATTTTTGCAACCAAAAAATCTGGGGTTCTAGTCGGAACTGGAGACCTTGCATTTTTTTATGAGATTTACTAAAACATACTCTGTAAACCACATGTTTGAATTTAATCTTGCTCCTTAAACAATAGAGATATTATAATTGTTTTAAAACTTTCCCGGTGCCTCCACCACTTTTGCCAACGAAAAAATAATTCGCTGCGATATTATTATGTAAGATAGAGACATGCGGTTTTGTGGACTGAATTTATTACATTCACATCTACATAACACCATTTTAAAATTTGATTTAACTTTGAAAACAACTAAAATATTCTAATTTCAAAGTAATATGTCCCGGCGCATGCACCATTATTACACAACAAAAAATTATTTGTTGCGTTATTATCAAAGCTCAAAAGGGGCGGTTTTCTTTGTTGAATTCGGCATTACAAGATCTATAAATCCAACTTTTTACATCTCTTCTAACTTCCCCAGAACGAAGTAAAATGGAGACATATTTTTTTCAGCGCATCCACCATTCTTGCGCACTCTCACAGTTCCCACCAGAAGTGTGAGCTTGAAATTTTTCCATAAGATTCACCATAAGCAAGGCGATAACTTCCATTTTAGAATATAATCTATCTCTTCAAACGATAGAGACATTGAAAATATTTTAAATAATTCCTATCGCCCCCACCATTTTTACCCACCCAAAATAAAATTTACGACATTTTATTACTACTAAAGATAGAGATATGTGGCTTTTTGCATTAAATTTATCACATCCAAATCTATGTAACTACAATTTTTTGTTTGATTTAGCTTTGCAAACAACGGAGATATTCTAATTTCAATCTAAAATGTTTCCCGGCGTATCCACCATTTTTGCAACCAAAAAAATCTGGGGTCTAATCGAAGCTGGAGATATTGAATTTTTTTATAAGATTTACCGAAACATACTCTATAAACCACATACATATTTGAATTTAATCTCGCTCCTCAAACAATAGAGATATTATAATTATTTTAAAACTTTCCCGGCGCCTCCACCATTTTTGTCAACGAAAAAATAATTCACTGCGGTATTATTATGTAAGATAGAGACATGCGGTTTTTTGGAGTGAATTTATTTCATTCACATCTACATAACATCATTTTTAAATTTTATTTAACTTTGCAAACAACTGAAATATTCTAATTTCAATGTAAAATATGTCCCGGCGCATGCACCATTATTACACAAACAAAAAATTATTTGTTGCGTTATTATCAAAGTTCAAAACGGGCGGTTTTCTCTGTTGAATTCGGCATTATAACATCTATAAATCTAAGTTTTCACATCTCTTCTAACTTCCTCAACGATAAAGTAAAATGTAAAAACATTTTTTACAGCGCATCCACCATTCTTGCAAACTGTCACAGTTCCCACCAGAGATGTAAGCTTGAAATTTTTCCATAAGATTCACCATAAGCGAGTCCATAAATTACGTTTGTGAATTTAATCTAGTGTTTCAAACGATAGAGGTATTAAAAATATTTTAAATAGTTCCTGACGCCTCCACCATTTTTACCCAACGAAAATAAAATTTACATTTATTTTATTTAAGATGGAGGTACGCGGTTTTTTGCATTACATGTATAGCATCCAAATCTATGTAACACCAATTTTTAATTCGATTTAGCTTTGCAAACAACGGAGATATTCTAATTTCAATCAAAAATGTTTCCCGGAGTATCGACCATTTTTGCAACTAAAAAATCTGGGGTTCTAGTCGGAGTTGGAGACTTTGCGTTTTTTTAATAAGATGTACTAAAACACTCTATAAATAACATATTTGAATTTAACCTAGCTCGTCAAACAATAGAGATAATAAAATTATTTTAAAACTGTCCCGGCGCCTCCACCATTTTTCTTGACCAAAAAATAATTCGCTGCGATATTATTATGAAAGATAGAGACATGCGGTTTTTTGGACTGAATTTATCACATTCACATCTACCTAACACCATCTTTAAATTTGATTTAACTTTGCAAACAACTGAAATATTCTAATTTCAATGTAAAATATGTCCCGGCGCATGCACCATTACCACACAAAAAAAAAATTGTTGCGTTATTATCAAAGGTCAAAACGGGCGTTTCCTCTATTGAATTCGGCATTACAAGATCTACGAATCCAACTTTTTACATCCTTTCTAACTTCCTCAGAACAAAGTAAAACGTAGAAATATTTTTTTCAGCGCATCCACCATTCTTGTGGACTGTCACAGTTCCCACTAGAAGCATGAGCTTGAAAATTTTCCATAAGATTCACCATAAGCAAGGCGACAACTTACATTTTAGAATTTAATCTAGCTCTTCAAACGATAGAGACATTGAAAATATTTTAAATAGTTCCTGACACCTCCACCATTTTTACCCAACGAAAATAAATTTTACAGCATTTTATTATTATTAAATATAGAGATATGCGGCTTTTTGCAGTCAATGTATAACATCCAAATTTATATAACACCAATTTTTAATTTGATTTAGCTTTGCAAACAACGGAGATATTCTAATTTCAATCTAAAATATTTCCCGGCGCATCCACCATTTTTCCAACCAAAAAAAAAAATCTGGGGTTCTAGTCCGAGCTGGAGGCTTTGAATTTTTTTTATACGATTGACTAAAACATACTCTATAAATCACATATTTGAATTTAACCTAGCTCCTCAAACAATAGAGATATTAAAATTATTTTAAAGCTGTCCCGGCGCCTCCCCCATTTTTGCCAACCAAAAAATAATTCGCTGCGATATTATTATGAAAAATAGAGACATGCGGTTTTTTGGACTGAATTTATCACACTCATATCTACATAACACCTTTTTTAAATTTGATTTAACATTACAAAAAACCGAGATATTCTAATTTCAACGTAAAATTTTTCCCGGCGCATCCACCATATTTTCATTTCAAACCAAACCTTTTCCCACTATATTTTCTTGTGTTAAATTTGCAAAATACAGTGTCTCGATTACAATGCTAATCTGATTCAACCATAAAAAACGATTCTGCAAATATTTACTCCCTGCACTGTCCACCACTGAAACACATGCAAATCTAGATCTCCTTGTTTACACCATTGTCATTTCCTCCTAGTTTGCAAACATAAACGACTGTATCAAATCCATTTCTAAAATTACCAACCCCAGGTGTAGCAAACACAACAATTCCTGCTTACACTTCGTACATTACACAATTATATCGCACTCCAAGTAACAAAACAACAAACAAAGCAAATGATTCATGAAATATTTCAAAATTACTCACCCATCTGATAATTCGCCTCCCATGCAAAAAAGCAATTAAATCCGCTGTATGACTTTGTGCGCCCTGAAATGTCGCTGTAATCTCGTTATAATGTATATTTTCAGGGCGCATTAATTTTTTCATGGGGCCATTAGCGCCCTTTGTACCAATTGATCGGCTCGCCAATTAGATCAGTCCGCCTTCATCGGGTGACCCAATTCCCCATCGCATGTCACAAAATAATTATAACAACTCTTGCATCGGTTTAATTTTCATGTTTCCACGAGTTAAACAATTGTCGTGCATTCAGGCTCGGCCATTGCTGGTTCCGTGCCAATGGAACAATTCCATCGAACCATTTAAACCCGATCGTGAAACTTCCCTGTCATATTTCTGGGGCTAATAAAGCGAAACAAACCCTGACACTATCACAAACGGGAATCTACCAGGAAAAAATTACAGGCGACGGAGCGAATGGTTAATGGGTCGATGGTCAAATAGATTACAATCACAATATTGTGAAACCTGATCACCTGAAGCGGTGGTAATGTGTGGCGATTGTCGGTGAAACATGTTTGTCTTGGTGGAGATGTGACGCGAATACAAAGCACTCAAATCAACAGGTTCTGGTGTGATGGAGTCGTAATGAATTTTATGAGAGTCGTGTGCGCTTATTATCGCTAAAAACACCGCGAGAAACATATTGTGAGTTTTATCGAAGGGGTGTGTGGTGGTGAGATTAGAAAAAAAATGGTTTACGTGCTCAAACACAATAATTCATTTTTTAAATTTGAATGATGTAAAGTAGAAGTTTTCCCTGTGGCGCCGCAACAAATAAAAAATTGGAAATTGAAAGCTACAAAGCTCGAAGGGACTGAGTCAGCAGGAAAAGTGAAAGGGCAGTCAAGTCGCCAGATCTGGTCCCAGTCGAGCTAGAGGCACAGAAATGGTGAAATAAATCAGAAACAGAAACAAATATGGAAAAATCTGAAAGTCCAATAGGATTATTTCAGCCGCACTTATTCTACCACTCGCGTGCTAAATTGAATCAGATTCCGCCACAGAGTGGATTTGGGTCTTGTGAAAGCTATTTCCTTTCAAGTGATTAATCGCAAATTAAATGTTCTTTTCAGCTTTTCCCCGCAAAGCTCGTTGCAGGAACGACGACCGTATTTGTGTTGGACTCTGAAAGCGTTCCCCACATGTTTGTCTAGTTTCGAGTGTGTAAAAACTGCCCCGAACATTTCCTGCAACCTGCAGTGTATTTATTGCCGACCAGATAAGTACACTATTGTACCCATTCTATCGATTAACCCAATTCCTGCTGGTCGCGTTTATATTTAGGTTTAACGTGACTGGTGAAAAGTTCACAACAAAAATTGAAAAATTTACTCCCGTTGTTACTCAGGGGTGTTTCTCCACCGTAAGAATGAAATTGTTTGCTGGGTTAACCTCCCTCGGCATTACGAATTCATTTTGAATGGGCACAATTCCTGTCAATTTGTTATTGGATTTGGATGTAATTTCTCAGGTGGATACTGTGCTTGATTTAACCAGATTAGGTTGTTTGTTGGGCCATAAATTGACTAAAAAATGACGACTGTGTTTGAACCCGTCTAAATAATTCAACAGTTTATTCGGCATTTTCAAGGTACCTACAGCTAGTTCATCAATAATTTATGGCGTGCGGTAGAATTTCAAAATAAGCCGGCTGTTTCACAACGCTAAATAGGCAACATTCCAGTTTATTAGCCTTTCAGGAATAATTGGCCCAAGAATTGAACGGAGCGTCCGGATTTCTGCATTAATCTTGCAGGATTTCTTTCGCTGTTTCACGAGGAACCAGTAGCATCCGCTTTTGTAGCTCGTTACGCTTTTACACCTCCATAAAAGCATGTTTAAGCGAAAAACTCATTTCCCCTACACGATCCCTCAATTCCGACACAAATTCCTGCTGCGCGTCAAAGCTCTCCTCAAAGTTGCACTTGACCAACAGGGATATCTTCCAGCTGATCGGACTTCCAACAGAAAGATAAACTCGATACAATTCCTGCTGAAAGCTCCGAACAATCCTGCGAGCGGCGAATTCCAAACCCGTTCCGGCACAAGCTGACATTTCGGATGAAAAGCTCCGCTAAAAATGTCTCCAGACGATTGTGTCGAAACTAACTCTTATATTGAAAGCTCGCAATTCCTGTCGCAATACTTTCCAGCGAGAAGCTCTGCATCTGACTTTTGCACTTGACCGGCACTAATAGCTTCCCTGTTTATCAGAGTTGAAAGATCGGCGAAGATAAACTCGACCCGATTCCTGCTTCAATTTACATTTCCTGAAAGCTCCCCAAACATCTGAACCGTCGTGTACATTTCTAATCTTAGTATCACTCCTGCTGGGTCTGACGTCCCAGATAAGAAAACGAAAATATTTTCCGGCCCATTGATTTATTCGCACCGAAAGCACAGTTAGTGGAGCTTTTGCGGATAGATCGCCGAAGATAAGGTCGGAGAGTTCGATGTTTGCAAAATATTTTGCTGACAATTACGTTATTCGCCTAATCCGGCCTGTCAACCCGAAAAGCACACTTAACAAAGTCGAGCTTTCCGCATTCTCACTCACGAAAGTCATTGTTAAGCTACTGAAAGCAACGACATTGCGTGTTGGCACAATGACCTGGCATGTGCCGCAACATATCGAACGGGAGGAGATCCAAGCAGGCAGTGCACGAGGGCGTCGCGGCGCCAACGCCGCCGCCGCACTCCAGACGCTCTGACTGAAGTAATATTGTTCCCGCTAATGTCGGCCTGGACGCACGATTAACCATAAAAGGATGACGACACGAGTGCCACTTTCATCATCACAAACGTGCCTCGTGAGCGGCGCCGAAGTTGGGACAAAGCCTTCGAAGAGGTCCTCCAAGTCCACAAATTAATTTTACGAACGGAGCTAAAGCTCATAAACTTGCTAATCAAAGCACGGAGCGGCGTTAGAAGACTCTTCCATTACATTAATTGCATCGCAAAGAGTTTCTCGATCGATTCCATTAAATTATTTATTAATGGAAATGGAGAGTCTAAAACAAAGCTCCAGTTACAACTGCTGAAAGTTTTTCTGCTGATTCATCCTGAACATGTAAACACCGAAATTTCTCCTCTTACAATACCAGATCCTTTGAACCGTCCTCAACAGGATCTTGACACCGAGGACTCCAATATAAAACTCTTCTCTCTGTTATGCAAAAAATCCCAAAGGACCAATTTCGTTAATTAAAGACTCGCGCCACCCTCAAGAGCCACCGATACGTCAATATCAAGTGGGAAAAACCCAGAAAATGACCCTCTAGATTACCGATTAGACAACCCCTGAGATTATTCGCACGCACCCCAAATCCAAAATTCCGTGACAATCTTGGGCTATTTCCATCCCCAAATACCAGAATCGCCATCACAATTTCGCGACACCGGTTCAGAATGTGAGAACTGGGCTACATCTGAGATATTAAAACAGAAACGCGGCATTCTCACGAAAATCTAATACACAGGTAGTTATGAACCGTTCCGTTTGTTAAAGATTGTTTTTATCCTTTTAGGGTCGCTGATGCGGACGAAAAGTTTCCAACTTGTCGACTAAACATGTATATTGCGGGGTTGCGACTTAAAGGGGAACGTTTGGAAAAAGATTGTGCGATCTAGACCTTCGGGGTGATTTTTCCAACCCCCCAATCAATATCATTACGTATTCCTGTTGCAGCTTGCCACAACGCTACTACTGCATTTGCACCAGGTGCGGGGGTGTTGTACACAACTTTCTACGACCTCCTATCAATTGAGATTTCGTGGAATAAATATTAAGAGCAATATCTTGTAAAAAATGTGGGCGAGTTAGGCAACCAACAATACACACCGATTGTAAAATCCCCATTTTTTTATTTTTTTCGCCTCCTACAAATGTAAATCGAATCGAACTGATCGAAACAAGGTTGAATTATCGATGTCGCGACTCTCTTTGTGATAATTTCACCGAAGGGTGTCGTCACGCTACATCACATGAATGCAAAAAATAAAAGTGTGGTGGTGCAAACACGGAAACAAGAGTACGTTGGGGACATATAATACAGTCCCTGTCCCTTTGTTTAAAAAATAATCATTATTTAAATTAATGTGACTAATTAAGTGTAATTGGAGCGGCTCTCAAATGTGTTTCACCGGTGAATTAGTAAAATTATTAAGTTAATTAGAAATTAATCAGAAAATCGATTGTCGCACGACGAAAAATGTGTCGATTGTGACGTGTTGGTCGGAATAAGACGTCGAGAGTCATGAATTAGTCAGAATTAGAAGAAACGAGATGATCTGGTAGTCGAGTAAAAATTTCATTTCGTCGTTAAGAATTCAGAGGTTGTGGGAATGAATGGGAGCAGGAGTTCATTCACAGTCCTCGGATTGATTTATCTTTGAGCATGTTCCAAGTACTGCAGCAATGACAGATGTTCTTGCAGTCCCTCCAGAATTTGTTGTCACACTCCTTCAAACAAGTAAAAAATTGCGACGTCCATAAACCCGACCGATTCCTTATTCATGAGAGTCGTAATTGCTGACAAAGTGTCTCCTCTGCAATTTTATTTCGTTGGTGTTTTACAATGTCAAATGATAAATAATTTAAGGTGGTCCTCTCTAGATTTTAACACGACGTAACACAAATTTATCGCAGTCAAACGTCCTGCAGGTTTACTCCTTTATAACATGATGCAAATAAAGCTTTGGACATTTATCACGACGACAGTCGCGCTGAATCATGCCAACAAAAACGTCTCACTCGCCTTCTAGACACTCGGTATAAGATTTGATAAAAATCCATCTCGTTCTTAAGTGTTTGTAATTTAAGTCACGTCGGGTCGATTTATTCGGCAAAATTTCCAGGGTATCGTTGCAGCGCTAAGGACCGTCAAATTAGGTTGAACAAAAACTCCAATTTCCTTTGGTTTATCGGCGTGTTCTCGATGCGTGCAACGCACAATTAATTATTCTCGAAGAGTCTCTTTGTTTCGTTAATTAATTTTTCATCCGATTTCATCGCGCCAATTTAATCCTGCTGCATAATCGAGGAAGAGCTCGTCGAACCGGCTTGACCCCAGATTGTTATGATTTTTTCTTACGTAATTTGGGTACTTTCTCGGATGCTGACCCGATTGGAACTGGTTTCGCTCCGCACTTTCAACAATCGATGCGACAGATCTGTTTGTATTAGCGCATAAGTGTTGTGCCAGCAGGATTATATCCGACTTTATGGAATCAATTTCGTGATCCTGGGGCCGTTATCCCGAGCGGATTTCATTAAAAAGCGCCTCCTCTACCTGTTAACTGTCGATATCTCATTATCTCGGGCGTTAACGAGCGCCTCCGCAAACTCTTGCAGATTCTTGCCTCGGCGCGATAAGAGGAAGGGCGAGTCTGACACGCCGAAACGATAGTTTCACCCAAAACAACAACTACGTTGCCATTAGGTCCTTGCTTCGTTGGCTGGACCCATAAATGTGGATTAGGCGAGCGAAGGGCTTAAAAATGCTGCGTTTATTGCAAATCGCACTCGATCTTCCTTGGACTTCCGGAGGGAAGGGTCGAAGTCAGGCCGGCATGCTCAATTAACTGCGGATGTTCTGGCCATTATGTTCCCGTTCGCTCCCATATATTTTCCTGGACCGAACGGGAGCCCTTCCACTTCTTCCTTGACCACTCGATCCAATTTTTTTTGCAAACGCGACAATCAAACGAAAACTCGGTGTTGGTAACAGACAACAAACAGAAAGTTTTCACCGACAGATAAATAATTCTGGTATTGTTGTGTTCACCATTGTGGTGGGAATAAAAGAAGGATTATAAATGGGTGTTGACGCCCTTTCTCGGCTCTAATAAATGTTTCAGTTTGAACATTCCAGCAGGACTGATAAAATAATCAGCTGAAAGCTTGTCAAGATCAAAAATGATATCTCTTCCATAAATACTCCATCGGACTAAAATCCACGCGAGTTGCTGGCCAATCCATAACATTTTTTTATTTCTGCTATTTACCAGAAGCTCTGTTATCCGAATTGTTCAGATGTGGCATCTTGTAAAGGTCTTGCAAGTCATATCACAAGTGCTCCGTTGGATTAAAATCGGGAGGACCTGCTGGCCATTTTGTTATTATTTTTTCTTGTTACCATTCACTCGTTCAAATCTGACATGTTTTATAGCCGCACCACAAATTTTCCATTAGATTAAAATCTGGCAGATCTGCGGTCCATTTTTTTTAATTCTAAAACTCCGTTTCCCCCATTATCCAAATGGTTTTATAATTTTTTCCTGTGCTTCCAGCGACGCATTGTCTGGCCCATTATGCCGACACCCCAATAAGAATTTCCATTTTCCACCCTTACGTCTGATTATGTTCATCGCTCCATTGTATCGAATAATAGCGCTCGGAGTGATTTATTCTCAGATTTCGCCAAGACGAGACAATGGTGGTAATGTGCAAAAAGTCACTGAGCCCCGAATCTCTTCCCACCTTTGTAAATTTAATTGCGTCTATTATTCACCCTTTGAAAGAAAAACAACCCTCAGGAGTCGAGTCCGGAGTGTTGTTTAACACTTTAACGACGATTAAGTGTGAGCTTTGAAGCTTAATCGAAAGCTCCTATTAGTTGCAACATTTGTAAGCTCCACTCTTGACAGGTCTTTGTCGGGTCAATCGGGGCGGCAAAAACACCCTTTGAGCTCCGGTGTAACCGCCAAATTAAGACAGATTTTAAGTCCGCACCCTCAGCCACCAATCAATATTTTCGCTCCACTTTTCAACCCCGACCGCAAAACTTTTTTAATCCCGGATCTGGTGAAAATCCAAGCAAGTTGACTCGCGGAAGTGATAAAATAAGAGGCGCTGATAACACCCCTCATCGCTCAGATTCCAATCGAGTTGTATCGGTTTATGGGGGTGGAATTTTTGACAAACCGTGGAAATTATGCGAGACCGTTTTCTGGATGTTTCATTTGGTTTATGAGTCCCACAGGAAGAGGGTAATTTCATTCGGGAGAAAATTTTATTCAGGGAGGCGCGTTAAGGGCGACAGGTTCCATCAAGAGGTGAACTATCTGGAGCATGAAAATCACAACTCTTTCGCCAAACTACCCTAACTAGCAAAGACAATTTCAAACTACCCCACTGAACCGCGATTAAAATTAAATCGAGGTCAAAGTTGAAACTGTCTGGAGGGTGCAGTCTAGTTGCAAACAAAATTTTTCCACCCCATTGTGAAAACTGTTCTATTCACCCTTTCTGTTCAATATTTAACACAATTGTTTCAGAGTTTTCCACTTCTACAGCATTCCGCTGTCTGAATTTTCTATAGAGTCGATTTCCTAACTAATGCATTTTTCCATTTCAACCCTCTGTTTTCCCGTGAAAATTTTATCTACATTCCGACTCCAAATTAACTCAGATATCTTTCTCAATATATCTTCGAGGTGTTGATTAAATTACGCTTATTGGCAGCGTTCCCTAATTAATTCATTAATTAGAGAAGTTAGTTTGTCTGAGATCACTGAATGGGGTTCAGTTAAACATTAGTTAGACACCAACAGAAGAACTTTTCCACCAATTACATGGTCTCAATTCCATCGCATAGCAACGATTTAATGTAGAGCTAAAGGAAAATAAAGTTCTTGCAAATGTTCTGGAAGAGTTAAAAGAAACAAATACATAATTATCTTTATTAATTAATTAATTTAGTTTGCTGAGCGTAATAAAACAATTTCCCTTTTTGTTAGAGAGAAATTATTTTTGTTGATTGTGTCTTCGTCTGTCCGGCGAGTTACCCCATCTTCTAGCTCCGTCTAAATAAAATAAAGCAGCTGAAAGACTAACAAAGGTAAAATCCTACAAGCTTTGGTGTGGTAGTACCTTAGCTCCGGCTAGGAAAAGCGCTCCGGTGAAAATACCTTTCCGCAGTAGCGAATTTGTATAATTAACAAGAGCCGCTTAAAGTTTCCGGGCCGAGCTGGAATAGTTATTCGGTGACTCACCGGAACCGTTCGGATCCTGCGAGGCTACGAAGTTCCAGCGGCGAGTTCCGTGGAGTAGCAGGAGCAGGAGTAGCCCCCTGAGGAGCGTCTCCTGCCAGCCCTGCCTCATGGTCACTCAACACTTTCACATGGCGCGTACGCGGCCCTCACGCGGATCATCCTGCAAACGCACTGCCGCGTCGGTCGAGTGCTGAGGCGACGCTGCCTGCTGCCGCCGCCTTCCTGCAGGGGCGCGGACACCGAACGCGCATCGCGCACAGCTGTTCATTTCGTACAAAGAACAATTTACATATCCAAGACTAATCCATAGGCTCTAATGTTTACTTCTTGGCCGAGGATTAGGAAGCGGAGCAAGACGGATCCGAAGTTTACACGAGATAGGAGCAAATTGGAGCGGCGGTCGGCAAGAGGAATTTGAGAATTTACTGCGAAAAGGACAAACAGGTAATGTGGGTGGACGATGATTGCAAACGGAGGAAATAAGGGAATGAGAGAAGACATCGGTCCGAGGAGATCGATTTATTGGAGTATTGAGGGTTTAGAAAGTGTTTTGTAACGTTTCTACGACTGAAAAATGATAGTCGTAAGAGTATTGGGAAAGATATTGCCACCAAGACTCTAACAAGATTGATTACGATTTGATTCCAGAAAAATATAGAAATTTAAGAAATATTTCTCCACGACTTTAGCTCAAGGCTAAAAGAAAAACGCAAAATATTTGTCATATTAACTAAATAACTAAATGTGTGTTTGTCAGAGTGAAGAACAGATGTTTTTGCTTAGAACTGAGATAACAAGCAAGGACAGTCACCGTGATAAAAATTAAAAAAAAAGATAAACATAGGCTAATAATAGTATCGGAAATAATTAAAAGTGCATAGCAGGCAACTAATATGCAGGGGCCGGCCAAATGGGTAACTCCCAATATTATGCTTATGAATAAACAAGAGGCTGCGTGGTCTGCAATGGAAAAAAGAATTATAAACGGTTGTCAAAGACAAAATTGCAGAAAAAAGACACCTGCGGAAACAATGGCAGCAAGCCAGAACTGAAGAAAACAAAAGAAAGTTAAATAAAGCCACCAAAGAACTAAAAGACTGGATCCAAGAAGAACAGAACGGAGGCATTCAAGAATACTTGGAAAGTGTTAGGTCAACAGACGCTACGGACTACTCACTTTGGAAAGCCACAAGAAGGCTAAAAAGACCAAAAACACAATTCTCCGATTAAAAATGAGGACAATACCTGGGCCAGAAATGACAAGGAAAAAGTCTTCTAGAAAACATATAGAAAATGTATTCAAACCCTTCCCTTCAGAGCTCTCCATACAAGAGGAAAATGAGATAACGAACTTCCTACATGCCCCATTTCAAATGGAATTACCGACTGTAAATCCAAAACTAAAGAAATAAAACAGGTAATAACGAAAGAAATAGATATCAAAAAGGCACCAAGATTTGATCTCGTTTCTGGAAAAATACTACAAGAACTGTCTGAAAAATGCTATAAAATAATAACTTTCATTTTGAATGCAATACTGAGATACCTTGCGATAGAAAATAAAAAAAATCGAGATGGCCATGATTAATACAGTTCAGTTGGCACCACGTAAAAATTTAATTCATTACAATGGTAATTGTCATTATGAATTATTGACTATTAAAATTTGCTATTACAGTATGTTTACTTTAGAGCAACAAATTTTCATTGTCCAGTGTTTCTTCACCAATGGAGAAAGGCTTGGTCCTATTCGACACCTCGAGTTTTTGAGGAATTTCAACTAAAGTTTCCGGACTTTCAAGGCACTTAACCAACAACTTGCCCAGAAAGTCTACAAATGCATGTTTTTGGAAACAGGGAGTGTTCTGCGCAAAAAAGGCAGTAGAAAAGTAGTAAACGATCAGCTGAATATATTGATGAAGGTGAACAAAGAATTATTGCAAAGATTAACCCAAGAAACTAACCTGTCAACCTGTCATTTGGTTCAGTTCAGCTTATCCTTAAAAAAGATTTATACTTTTTTCTCTATCGTGTGTCTGTTGTGCATGAAATTACTTGACAATAAGAGCCCCCACAACCGACAACAACCTCTCTGGATAATATTGATCGATGATCGTTGGATCTCGGATCGATTTATAAACAAGCGGCGTGCGCGTGCTCCGTGCTCACCGTTGACGTTAAATAAAGGTGTATTTAAATCTCACTGTTTCATTGCACTAGCTGAGGAAATTCTTTTACAACCGACAGGTCACACAAAATTCTTTATGAAAATCAAGATTTCAACATTCTCCAAATCACTAACCTAACTTTTAAGACTGACATCAGATAATTGAAATCTTAACGAATTGCCAACTGAAATTTTTGGCCAGCGCCTACTCTAATTTTTTTTTTCGATCTCGCGGTACTTCCCTAGAACCTGGAAAGTTGCTCAAATCATCACGATCCTTAAACCTGGAAAAAAACCAGAACATGTCTCTTCCTACAAGCCAATAAGCTTATTACCAACGCTCTCCAAAGTCTTGGAGAAGTCATACGTTAAGAAACTCTACATTATACATAATAGCAGAAAGGAAAATAATTCCAAACCACCAGTTTGGGTTTCGCAATGAATGGAACAATAGAGCAAGTACGCAGACTAGTTAACCAAATTAATAAAGATCTAAATGCTAAAAGATACTGCTCCGCAGCTTTCCTTGACATATCTCGAGCTTTTGATAAGGTTTACAAGTCAAACTAAAGAAGCTTCTTCCTCATCCCCACTATCAATTATTTAAATCATACTTAACAGACAGATACTTCCTAGTCAATCAAGGCAGTGAATACCGGGTGATTCAGTTTGGTATTCGCGGCCCTATATCTTTTTTGTTTTAAGAAAAAAGTATAGCAAACCATATATATTTGTAAATCGTTTGTGAAACTACAATAGATGATGTTGTCAAATCTTCTCTGCGATGACATATGTCAAAATTAAGACAGTCAACTTTTTTTTTAAATAGTACACTACACATTTCTTAGCCTACTCTTGCAAAGCTTTTTTTTCTACATTTGAATGTGTAAAAAAAGTTGACAATTACATCAGAAAAAAATCGAGAAAAATAATAAAATATGATTTAATTTATGCGAAAGCGTTATTTTCTAAAAAGAGCTAGTAAGCCAAACATTTGTAAATTCGCATTATGTTGGTTCTCTGCATGTCATTATTTACAAGACAACCACGTAGCCAAAAAATAAAATGATTTGACCTTGTTTGTTTTCAAGCCTCGGGTGCGCCTCGGCCAGAAAACTGAGACTCGGACGAAATACCAAATCCATACTGAATTTATTATGCTAAATTCGCGTTGTTGTTTCCCTGCATCTCACTATTTTAAGAATTACATAGCCAAAAAATAAAACTATTTGACCCGATCCATCCTGAATTTACTTTATTCGAATATTAGAATTTACACTTATTCCAATTTTACATCATCATGTCATTCATGCACTATCAAAATTCAACTACATATTTTCATCGTGTATGCATTCAAAGCGGTATAGTCAGGAAGAAGTTAGGTTTCGAAGCCAGATGTTATATCATAGTTATTTATTTAAATGTAGGTTATAAGTTATAACATAGCTATTTATTTAAATGTAGGTACGTTAATAATTGACACTATTAATGTCAAAATTCAATTGTCTCCATGGCTAACTAGCTCTTTTTAGAAAATAACACTTTCGAATAAATTAAATCATATTTTATTTTTTCTCGATTTTTTCCTATTGTAAGTGTCAACTTTTTTTACACATTCAAAGATAGAAAAAAAAGCTTTACAAGAATAGACTAAGAAATGTATAATGTACTATTTAAAAAAAAAAAAAGTTGACTGTCTTAACTTTGACATATGTCATCGTAGAGAAGATTTGACAACGTCATCTATTGTAGTTTCATAAGCGATTTACAAATATATATGGTTTCCTATACTTTTTTCTTAAAATAAAAAAGATATAGGGGCGCGAATACCAATCTGAATCACCCGGTATACCGACTTATTTCATAAGAAATGGTTATTGCCCACTGGACAGATTCCAGATCCCTCTTGGAGTAAAAAAAAACCTAAATGATAGACAATCGACACTGTAGTCAAACGTATATCTCTGCACCGCAGAAGAATCACTTCATCGGGAGCAACAGGAATAAACATGTTTGGCTCACAATTATTTTCCTCCATTACATCCAGTTCACCGTTAAAAACTTCAAACACACGTGTTGACAGTGTCGCCTTTGTAGAGTGAAAACGCTCTAAGGAGAACATGTTGAGACATTAAATCTGTTACTGATGTTTTGTCCATTGGCGTATCATTAGCGTTCTGAAATGGGGGCATAGTAAATACGCTTTTATTTGAATTATTATATTATATCTATTCGGTCTTGGAAGAAAAGAACTGATTTTAATGTAACAGTTTATTCAGCCTTGGAAGAAAAGAATTGATTTTAATGTAACAGAAAGCAAACTACAAATCACGAAACACAACGAAACGAATAGATAGATGACTATTTGACAA